>NW_006399925.1:1040232-1050509 GCF_000299155.1 Elephantulus edwardii
ATCTGCCAAGCCCTTTCAGAAAATATCTTCCCTTGTCCAACCCATGATCTGACAGCTTGTATCTTAAGCTTTCTTGGCTTCTGTGATTCCAAAAACGTCGACTGCTGAGATTTTTCTTTTGACCAGTGTCTCTTAAGTTTAGTTGTGCTGTCTCCAAGGGAAGGTGACGTGTCCTGTAGAACTCCTGTGTAGATTATGTTTCCCTTTGTGGCCCGAGGGCCAGCCGGATTTCCCGGGTACCTTTGAAAGACGCCTCTCCATTGCTTATCTGAGGTGGCTTCCTTGTGCACCACTTTCAAGCTTCCCTTCCGCCCAGGAGCACGCTTCTCAGAGTTCCCAGGGGTCACTTCCCGCAGGATTTCCCAGGTACCTTTGAAAGACGCTTCTCTGTTGCTTATCTGATAGATTAAAAAAATCAATGGTTTTGAATTGTGGCCGGGGGAGGGGGGACACACAAATATAAATGTACTCTGAACTGCCAAAAGAGCAAATAAATCTATCCCAGAGAAGCACAGCCAAGACGTTCCTCAGAGACCAGGATAGTAAGACTTTCTCTCAGGCACTTTAGTTAGGCAGGCTATCAGAATGAGCTATTCCCTTGAAAGGAACATCAAGACTGGAAAATTAGATAGTCAGTGAAAAAGAGGAAGCTCTTCAGTTAGATGGATTGCACAAGGGACTTCAGCACAGTCATCATTGTGAGGTTGATGAAGGATTGTGCAGGGTTTTGTCAATTGGTTTAGACATGTTGCTGCTATGACCAGCATCTGACTAGATAGCAACTGTGTAGATGGTAGCTAACAGCAATAGCTTCTCCACGTCACTGGATTGAGTCACCTGATGTCCTTAGTGGCATTATAGAAAGTAGGATTCCTGGTCTTGCAGTATGGAAATTAACCTGATTCCAGCATACAGGAAGGGGCTGAGAGGTCAAAAGGCAGGTAAGATTCAGATAATGTGAGGTGGTGTATTAGAGGAACCAGCGTAGGCCCTTAATGACTTCAAGATCCAGTAAGTCACTTGATAAACCATTTACATACATTACCAATTGTAATAACAAATCAATTACCATTTATTCAACTCTGGGTAATAGTGACTCTACATATGTCACACTACAACTGTGCTCCATTGGGATTTTCACTGATGGGTTTTTAAACACTAAATCAGGAGAACTTTCTTCCAATGTACCACAGGATGTTCTCCAATCTCTACCATTCAGTTACTAGGTAAGCATTTTAACTCTTTGTTCTGCCCCAGATTCTATATAAAATGTAATAGATTATTTTCTGAGCTTATCTATTTTAAAATGCATTGCTGTTGCATACTGTAGAGATGCAACTGACCCATAGATGACCCTCTAGCAGGTTTTCAGAGGCAGTTACTTTTATGAGAGGAGATTTCCTATGCTTCATCCTTCTCCCCTGGAGCAGCTGCTAGCCTTGAACCACATGCCACTTGGATTGCAGCACAACTTCTTGCCACTAGGCCTCGATAGGAAATTAAAATTCATGTAGTTGATGATCAACCAGAAACTTCTATCCAGAAATTAGCATCATTGATAGTCGCACATTTAGCTAGCCCCATGTATTTAACCACCATGATTCTTGCTTAGGCAACACAACTCCCTATAGAGTAGGCCACCAAAGCTCCCTTGCTAATAATTCATGCAAGGCAATGTGGAACGCCTTAATGAAAGTGCCAATTATGACGTTCTGAGATTAAACATGATTTCTTTTGTTTAAGAGACCATTTGAAAAGTGCATGTGTTGTAGCCACCTGCAAAGCAGCAGAAAGGTGTTCCATGCTTGGCCATATTTAAACCCTAGTCACCAATGTCCTCAGTCACTACTCTTGTGAGCTGATCTGGCAAGCTTAGGGGACCCAGCATAAACACTAGGCTACTTTCTTTAAAAGAAACAAGTGCATTTACTGTCTACAAATTCAGTACTCAGAATGCAATACATAGTAGTACAGTCAATTATTGAGACTTCAGGAGATTCCCATGTTAACTGCTAACTTGGGACAAAGCATAATTCATCTTACTAGATTTGAGAACAAGTTGAAAACCGAAGTTAAAAAATGGAAGGTGAAAGTCAAGCTATCTTCATGGTTGGTATGAGAGTTGTCTGATCTAGTGGTGCAATAATGGGATCAGGCAGACTTTTCTTCATATTTTACCTGCATTATAATTTTAATGGAAGAAATTATTTATTGATTTAGGTTTAATGGTATGGACATCTTATATATCCCCAAATTATAGCACAGACACATGAACAATATGCCAACACTAAATGATAGTTTCTGTTCTCAAAAAGGTATATAAATTAGCATCTGAAACACCATGCACAAGGTAAAATATGCTTTAAACCATAAGTAGGGATTGTTTCAGAAGAAGAAATAATAAGAGTATACCTTTGGTTGGGAGCTCTGGTGGCCTAGTGGCAAGAAGCTGTGCTGTAATCCCAAAGGCATGTGATGTGGTTCAAATTCCACCAGCTGCTCTGTGGGAGAAGGGTGGGCAATCTTCTCCAGTGAAATTAATTGCCTCTGAAAATCTACTAGAGGGTCAGCTATGGGTCAGTTCTGAATCAATGGTAAACAATGAAAATATACCTTTGATTTCAAAACATCATGGGAAACATAAGCAAAAACATGGGAATACGACTCTAAGTAATCATGATCTATTGGCAGATATGTTTAGCCCAAGGATAAAGTGTGAGAAGGGGAGTGGATTGAGAACATCGAAGGAACTTCAGAGCTTTATGATCTGTTCTATGTAGTGTGAATTTCTGTGGGAAGGTGAACAGAGTAGCACTTTCCTGTTCTTTCAAACTCAAGGACAGACAATATTCATTGTGACCACCTTTGCCCTGGACCTACACCTGTGAATCACCTTTGACCTAAAGCTAGGTTCACATTTGATTTGATGAGAAGTCAAAATGAGCAAAGGTTTTCCCATGTTGTTTAACTGAGCAGACAGAAAAGGGACTAGGATCTGGCTCTGTGCCCAAGGCTTGTTCTTTTGTGATTTCATCTCATTAGATAGGGTTTACTTGGCTCTAATGCTATAATTTTGACATTACAGTATTCCCTGTATCACTTCCTGATAGTACTTACCATAATGCATAAAATGTTTATTGCTTATTTCTTGTGATCTCTGACATACTATTCACTTGTTGAGTAGATATCATATATTTACTCATTTTCCTATTTCATATACAGAGTACTCAGTGTAGCATTCAGACCAGAGAAGAACCTAAGAAATAGAAAATGTTTAGTGAGTGGAATATCTAAATAACACTTAAAAAACAAAACTGAGAAAAAGACAGAATTGTTTTATAGATCACCAAGAAGTTGAAAATCTCACTGCAACTTAGGTCATTCCAAGTAGAAAGAGTTTCCAGACTGCCAAAGTATTTTCAAATTGCTGCTGAGATGTTTATATGACTTTCATTCTGACATTCAGAGCCTACACTTATTTTGTATCAGTCCTTTTACTGTTTGAGTACTATGCATCCCACTTCCTCTTGTTTCATCTAATTAACTTCTCTCTGAGTTTGGCCACAAGCTACTCTCAAGTGGAACACTGTGTAACTCATTAATCATGCCCTTCTTTTTAGCTTGAGTACCTTATCTATATAAAGCCATATTGATCTATTTTTTCCTTGGAACTCATAAGACAAGCATTGTTTTCACCTGTAATTGGCTGCTCTGCTTCACTTCTGTGCATCACTCATTAATCAACTGGGGTGTATGTTCCATCATAATGAACAGAACATTTGGTAGTTTATTGTAGCTATTGGGATTATAACAAAAAGTTCAGCAGTTCTTATTGGCCAGTAACTTTCAAGACATAAGTAGACGGAATAAAAGTGAGTAGACAGTGAAGTTGGATTTTGTTTGTTTGGGTTTTATTTTGTTTTTTAATTAATTCAAATCCTTTGTTCTTGAGTAGGATTTTAAGAAATGTTAATGAATTGACATTGGAATAACTATACTGGGTCTCTGAACAGGTCATGGTCATGATTAAGATTTCTGTATTCCAATTTTTCTAGGATACTTCTTATCATACCACTACACACTGCCAAGAATTATATTCTGAATGCAGGGCTGGGAGTATCTAGGTTGAGAAATTTGGAAGATAGCTACCTAACTAGTAGACTGAAATCGATTAATTTTCATTCAGATTCCAAGATCCAAAAGAAAAGAGAAATTACCAAGCAAAAGCATTACTACAGCAAATAAAATCTTGCTGAAGATATTTAGTTAGAAAATATTTGGAGCAACACATTGACAGAAAATTACCAGAAATTCAAGATAGATTCAGAATAGAATGTTACAGAATGTCATTGGATGGAACTTTTCAGAAAGCAAATAGCACCTAAAAGCTGTTTACCAGTGCTTTATTGATTATGCAAAGACATTCAACTGTGTAAATAACAAATTATCGGTAGCACTGTAAAGAATGGTAATTGAAGAATGCTCATTAGTATTGATGCAGAACCTGTGCATTCACCATGAAAAAATAATTTGAAAATAACAATGAGATATTGTGTGGTTTAATATCAGAAAAAGTGTACATCAGGGTTGCACTCTTTGATATTGCTTATGTAGCATACAGTCCAAGTAACTCAAGAACGTGAACTATATGAAGGAGAATGTATTGTCAAGGTTGGAGGAACAGTTCTAACAAAAGTTTGAACTTGTCAAAGTCTTCATTTTACTTGGATCCAAAATGGACACTACTAGGAAGAGCAATTGAGAAATTTGCAATGAATAGATATTTTGCAAAAGATGTGAAAAATAAAGACTATCACTTTGAGGACTATGGTGTGTTTGACCCATATTATGACATTTTCAATTACATCGTATGCCGCAAAGGAAAGGAAGACATTCAGTGAGATAGATTAACGGAGTGACTGCTACAATGGGTTTGGCCATGACTAAGATTGTGACAATGGTACAGGATAGTTGCTCATATGGTCACTATGACACCGAATAGACTTGGTGGCACCAAACCAACCACAGGAACACTATAAGCATGTGAAAGCTAGACAAGGAATAAAGAAGACCAAAGAATTGATTCCTATGACTGTAATTCTGGTAAAGAATCTTGAATATAGTAAGAATTTTCACTAGAACATATCTGTCTTGGATGAAGTGTAGCTAGAAAGTTCCTTATAAATGAAGATGATAAGTCTTTGTGTCACATGCTTTAGACATACTACCAGTATCATGACTGAACAATGTTTTCTACTGTTATAAATCTGGTCACTTTGAATGCGAAGGCACATAACAACCACAGGTAATAGGACAGTTCTTGTGGTGGAAGTGGTTGTTGATTGTTGTCGAGTCGAAAACGACCTATAGCGACCCTATGAATCAAAGGCCTAAAACCTTTCTATAACTGTCATCGTTTCTCCACATTCATAGAGTTTCCAGAGGCCTGAAGTTTAGGAATTGTAAACTTCTGCTTCCAAACTTGAATCAATCTGGGAGCTCCAACAAATACTCCCCATGATTGGTAGCCAACTATGGCACAGTTGTCCACAATCACAGCAACTCTAAGTTATTTTAATAGAGCAAATAGACAGACCACTGTTGTACCACTCAAGAATGTTTATCCAAAATTTATTAACATTTGGCCAGAGGGCCTACAGCATTTATAAATTCCGGCACTCCAAATGCCGGTGGACTATGCAAGTCCCATCCGCTGATGCACACCTGGGATGAAAAGAAAGCCGTAAGATCCTTCCTCAAGAGATGAGAGGTCATCATATCATCCAGCATAAACCGATTCACAACACACTAGCCATCAGTCTACCCAAATTTCAGTCAAAGCAGAAAGCAAGGAAACCTAGCCTACCTATGAGGTTCAGGAAAGGTTTCACTTCCCTAATGAACTTCCCTCTCCGTGCAGGAGGGGAAGGCCCCCTATAAGATGGATTGATTCAGTGTCTGGGGTGATTGGGATGGGTGTATTGGAGACAGTGCAATTGACACAGGACAGAGTAGAATTTAGGGTATATAATTGGATTGCTATGAGTCGCAAGCAACTCGACGGCACATAAGAAACAAAAACCAAAATGAGGTGGCAGCTCGGCTGAGCACTGATGTAGAAATAAGATTTTTTTAAAAATATTATTGTACTATTATAATTTTTATTACTATTATTATTATTATTTTATTATACTAGAAATAAGCTTTGATACAGAGTTACAGCACAGTGAGAACAAATGTAATACACCAGGGCATAGAAGAGCACAGCATGTTCTTGGAAAACCAAATAATAGATAAAATAGACAAACATGGAGAAGCTGTGAACAGGGAAAGAGATAGGATCAAATAGGAGATAGGCAAGTTTAAGTGAAGTTTAATTCAAGTTCAAAAGTCTAGATTTTATTCTAAAGACTATGGATGATACTGAACACAGTAACAAAGAGGCAATGACAAATTTTGCAACTAGAAAGTACATTTTGTGGCCTTATAAGGATTTAAAATGAGAAGTGGAAACAAATTGGGGTAAAGGGGATGGTAAAAATATAATTTGTTTAAAAAAAATCAACCAATGAACCAATATTAAATGATTTTCAGCTATCTCGTAGTCTCCTGGTTCTCTGGCAAACTAATAAGTACTTAACTTCTGAGTCTGATCCTAATTTATTGACTCTTAGGGGTAGCTCTCACGGGGCTTCTACTGCCTCATATCTTCAGGTACCCCACCATCCCAAATGACTCCTTTGGAAGCACTCCAGGAGGCAGTCCTGACAGCTTCCTCATGAACAAGCTAGTACAAAATTTACTCAATGTTATATAAAGGGGTCCTAGAGATAGTCGAAACTTCACAGTCATTTTTATGGCTTTTCTTTTAATGCCCTGTTTTCTTTCAGCTCTGCAATTCACAAGGTACTCCCTAGATAGTGCAAGGACAAAACCTAGAGGCTCTTTTCGTTTTTACACTCACTTATCCTCCATACACATAAAACTTGTTAATACAACTATCATTCAAGTATATACATCAACAACTAAGCCAAAGATGAAATTGAGGCTTTCTATCAACTTCTTCAGTCCAAAATAAACCCATCATGCAGTCCAGATGCATTAATAATTGTTGGTGACTGGAAGGCAAAGGTTGGAAACAGTAAGGAAGGAATGGTAGTCAGAAAGTACAGTCTTGGTGACAGAAATTAATCTGGATATTGAATGATTTAACTTTGCTCATCCAATGATTTATTCATAGCGTATATCTTCTTTAAAAACACAAAATATGACTTTACAGACATCTCATTTGATGGATTGCACAGGAATCAGGCTGATTATATCTTTGGGAAGAATTGTTGGAGAAGCTCAACATCAGCAGTCAAAAGCAGACTAAGTGCTGACTGTGGAGCAGATTATGAATTACTCATGAGCAAATTAAAAATTAAAGCTGAAGAAAATGAAAACAAGTCCACAAGAACAAAATACCGCATTGAGTCTATCCCATATGAATGTAAAACTTTTCTCACAAACAGATGTGAGGCACTGAATGCCAGTGATCAAAGGCCAGAGGAGCTGTAGGAGGACATCAACCATGAAGAGAACAAAAGGTCATTACAAAGACAGAGAAGAAGAATTAAACAAAATGGATGTCAGAAGACACTATAAAAATGGCATTAGAACATCAAGAGCTAAATAGAAAATTTCAAAACGTAGCTCAAGAAGACAAAACAAAATATGATAAAATATACAAAGAGTTAAAGTCAGAGAACACAAAGAAGAACTTGCTTATTATTTCTCAAGCTAAAACTAAAAAACTAGTCCAATCCTTGAACTGCAATAAAAAGAGATTATATGGTCTAGAATTGAATGGTCCAGGAAGCATTAAATGAATATGAAAGGAATATGCAGTTACTGTACCAGAAATAAATTGTAGACACTGAAAATTTCAGGGAGTACCATATGAACAAGAGCTAATGGCAATAAAAGAGAGATTCAAGTTGCATTTCAAGGCTTTGACAGTAAACAAGTTTCCAAGAATTGACAGGATACCAATTGACATGTTTTAACTAACAGACACAACACTAGACGGGCTCAACAGATGATACACTAGGAAATTTGGAGGATAGCTACCTGGCCAGCTAACTAGAAGAGATCCCTATCTTTTCTCATTTCCAAGAAAGATGATTCAACAGAATGTGGATGTTATGAACAAATATCATTACTATCACATACAAGCAAAATATTGCTGAAAACCATCACAAAACAGCTAGAGCAATACTACTAGAATTTCGAGAAGTGTTTAGAAGAGGGTGTGGCACTAGGGATATAATTTTTTGGTTTCAAATGGATCCTGGATGAAAGCGAAAAATACCAGGAGAATGTCTATCAGTGTTTTATTGATTATGCAAGGGCATTTGACTGTGTGGATTTAAACAAACAAACAATAGCTAATATTGAGAAATACCAGGACATTTCAGTATGATTGAGAAATGTATAGTTAGATCAATAAGCTGTTGTCCAAAGGGGCAAAATAACATTGCATGGATTAAAATAAAGAAGTGTGTGCTCCACGGATGCATCCATTCGCTATACCTATTTAATCTATGTACTGAGAAAATAATTTGTGAAGTTACATTCTATGAAGAGGAAGGTGACATTAGGTTTGAATAAAGATTTTATCAGCAAACTGAGTTATGCAGATAAACAAAACCTTGCTTGTTGAATTTAAGGGAGACTTGAAACGCTTGCTGCTAAAGATCAAGGTCTACAGCCTTCAACATGGATTACATCTCAATGTCAAGAAGACAAAAGTCTTCACCACTCAGCCAATAGACAACATCTTGATAGATGGAGAAAGGATTGTAGTTGTCAATGATTTAATACTACTTGGATCTGCAATCCATTCTTGCTAACAGCACTCAAGACATCAGGAGATATACTGGGCAAATCTGCTGTCAGGGATCTCTCAAAAATACTAAAAAACAGTAATGCCAGGCTGAAAACTAAAGTGCACCTGATTCAGGCCATGATTTTTTTCAACCACTTGCTACACATCTGGGAGCTGGGCAATGAACAAGGAAGAATTGATGCCTTTAATTTGTAGTGTTGAAGAGTACTGAATAGCCTAAGGACTGCCTGAAGAACAAATAGATTTGTATTGGGGGTGGGGGGAAGTGCAACCAGAATTCTCTTTGGATGGGAAGATGACAAAGCATCATCTCTCATACTTTGGGCATGTTTCTAGTGGAAGCTATTCCTTGGACGGGGACATTATGCTGGGAAAGATGGAGGGTTAGGGAAATAATGGAAAACCCTCAACTAGGTGGATTGACACAATAATTGTAGCAATGAGCTGAAGAGTGTCAGAGATGATGAGGATGACATAGGATAGGACCAGGTTCAGGTTTGTTGTTTATAGGGTTGCTCTGAGTCATAGTTGACTTGCTGGCACCAAACAACAACAGCACTATTCTAGGAGCTCTGGTTGGTGATTCAAATCTATCAGCTGCCCTGCCACTGGAGAAGATGAGTAATTTCCTGTGTGGATTATAGGCTCTAAAAATCCACTGCACAGCCAGCTATGAAGCAGTTCCAACTCTATGGCAGTGAGAGTGAGAAGGAGAGTACTATAAATCCATTTATCCTGGTTACAAAAATACTCATCATATTTAAGGTTGAGCTGAGGAATATGTCATTTACTTTCTGCTTTCATTCCTTTTCCCTTATTCATTCTCCTCTTTTTTTCTAATTTATATCACTCCCTTGATTTTCTTAATTATCAATCCATCTATATTTTTTCTTGTGCATTGAATTTCAACACATAGCAACTATATAGGACAGAATGTAACTGCCCCAGAGGGTTTCCAAGGTAGCAATCTTAATGTAAACTGCCTGTCTTATCTTCTTTTTGGAGTTCAAAGCTCTGTCTTTTTGGTTACTAGCCAGTGCTTAACCAATGTGTGGAGATGGAGGGGGGGAGGGAGAGAGAGAGAGAGAGAGAGAGAGAGATGAGAGATGTGTGTGTAAACACAGAGAGAAAAATAACAAAATAAATAAATATGAAACTAACAAAATCCATACATGTCTTTCCTTAATCCTATTTTTCCTTCTAGTGCAGAGTAGTCTCTTATCCTGAGTTGTGAATTTATGTTACTTTCTATTTAAAATACTTTATCATCTAAGTAGAAATCTCCAAAGCATAGTTATTTCTGATTATTTCAAAGCTATAATCATTTAGTATTTATCTTTCAAAATATTTTTCTTTGATCAATATTTCTATTCATATTATTATAACT
>NW_006399925.1:1050712-1082866 GCF_000299155.1 Elephantulus edwardii
ATTGTATCTGTATTATTTCCTATATTATTGTTCTTTCTTTCATTCTCTACCATGTAAATTTCATGATTATCATTAATTTTCAATGTTTCTTTTTAAAATATAATACTGTAACTCTATAGCTTTTTCTCTACAAATGCTTAACTTAAATCTTCTATGTTTGATATGTTTATTTTTATCCTTACAGCTCTTATTTTCATGATAACCCATAATTCTTTAACCTATGGACTACAAAAATATGGGATAAATTCTGTTACCATCCATCCTGAACTTTATAAAAAAAAAATTAGAAACATGGTCTTTCAAAGCTCTTGCTTTGAAGAATAAAGACAATGACTCAGAACTCATTGACATCTTAATGTTTCACTATTCTGAATGTTTTATGTCCTACACAAAAAATATATATAATGTATGTACATAAGGTCAAAGGAATAAGTATTAAAGCAGAGTATAAAATATTTTAAAATTATCCATTTTATTAAACTTTGTCTACCTACTTGGATGAAATGCTATCTCATTGTGGTTTTGGTTTTCTCTCACTTACTACCACTGAATTTGAACATTTACACATGTGTCTGTTTGCCATTTGAAAGTCTGTCTTTGTGAAACCTCATTCTATCTCTTTTGGTCATTTTGTGATTGGTTATCAGTTTTTTCTTTGTGTAGGTCTTGTAATATTCTGTAAACTTTTTTTATGAGCCTCTAATCTGAAATGTCATTATCCAATTTTTTTTCCCAAATGTATAGGGAAACTTTACACCCTATTAGAAATATATAAATATTTTTAAGAATACAGGCACTTCATGTTTAGAAGGTCCCATTTGTCAGTTTTGTTCTCTCCTGATAGTGCATTTCTGGCAATATTTGTAATCCTATTTACACTATCCTCTTTCTTTAGTGTTCATACTGATTTCAAAGGCCTTAATCAGGGAGATTCACTAAATCCTGTCCACCATCGGTAACAAAAATGGCATTTGACACAGGCAGAGATTTCAATCTCACAGCAAGTTATCTCAGTATAGCAAACTGGCAGACAAGAGCTGTACCAGTTAAAACAACATTCTCCTCAAACATAATTAACACCAGGTCCTGATTGCTTAAACAAGAGGCTTTCAGCCCATAGCTGATTGTTAATCAACAGTCAATCAGCTTACACTTGGTTGTTAATGAAATAAAAAATGTCCAACTAGTTTACACGCAGCTTTCAAATAAACAAACAATAAAACACTTACCATCAAGAATCTAACTGCTCCAAACTGGAGACTCACTCTCTGGCAAGAGCCAACTAAATTAAAAATACAAAGACCTACCCACAAGATTCTGATTGCTTAAACAAGAGGCTTCCAATCCACAGCTGGTTGTAAACAAAATCAGGAACAGCTAATCAGCCAATCAACATTTGATTGTTAAAAAAATTTAAAAAATGCCCAAACAAGGGAATGGTGGAGGGTTGACAAAGGAGAGGAAGACCCTCAACTAGGTGAATTGACATGGTGATTGCTGCAATGGGTTCTTGTGTGTCAGAAGTGTGAGAATGGTGCAGGATAGAACAGGGTTCGTATCTTTCAATCATGGGGTCATTATGTGTTGTACTTGACAGCACCTAATGACAACAAGAACATTTATCTCATAGGCTAGGCCTTCTAAGTTTTGTCCCATTTTGTGTTTTATTATCTTTATGGTTTTGAGCTTTACTCCTAAGTCTCTGATCCACTTTGAGTTGATGTTTGTGTACAGTGTTAGATGTAGATCATGATTCAGCTTTTTACAGGTAAGTAGTCCAGTTTTTCCAGCACTCTTTGTTGAAGAAGTTTTTGTTTTCCCATTAGATAGGTTTTATTTTCTTGTCAAATACCAGTTTACCATAGATAGAAAAGCTATTTCAGAGTTCTCAGTCTGTCCCATTGGTCTCTGTGTCTGTCACTGTACGAGTATCATGATCTTTGGGTTATTAGAGCTGTTGTGTAGATTTCAAGATCAGGTAGTGCACGCCTCCCACTTCATTTTTATTTTTCAGAAGTATGTTTCTTATTTGAGAATTCTTCCCCTTCCAAATAAGGTAGCCAATTGCCTTTTCCATCTCTTTGAAAATGATTTTTGTATCTGTATTGAGATTGCATTAAACATGGAGATTGCTTTTGGTAGGATTGTCATTTTAACTATGTTGAGTCTTCCTATCCATGACAGGAACTATTTTTCCATTTATTTAAGTATCATTGATTGTTTTTTGTAATAGTGGTTTGTAATTTTCCTTATAAAGTTCTTTTGTGTCCCTGATTAGGTTTATTCCCAAATATCTCGGTTTGTGGTTGGCTATTGTAAATGGTATTACTTTCTTAGTTGGAGAGGATGTGGAGAGTTAGAACTCTCATGCAATGCTAGTAGGATTGTAAAATGGTACAACCACTATGGAAGTCAGTTTAATGCTATCTCAGAAAACTTAATATAGATGTCTCATATGATCTAGCTATTAACACTGCTGGGAATATACCCCAGAGAAAATAGAACTGAGACACAAATGGAAATTTATACACCGATGTTCATGCAGCATTATTCATAATATCAAAAAATTAGAAACAAACTGAATATCTATCAAGAAACAATTGGATTGAGAAATTATGGTACATTTATACAACAGAATACTATCCAGCACTAAGGACCAGTGATTATTTTTTTTAAATACAATAAAACAATAGACAAGCTAGAGAACATTATTCTGAGTGAACTAACTCAGTATCATAAGGACAAATACTGCATAAAACCATTTTTCTAAAATAGAAGGATAATTAGTAAGATATGGATAAAAATCCAATGGGGAAGAGTAGGGGGCAGGGGGTAGAGTTTGGGAAAAGCTGGAAATCACTAGCATAACAGAGTTTGGTGAGCAAGTGAGTGTGTGTGTGTGTGTGTGTGTGTGTGTGTGAAAGAATTAGAAAAGTTCCAATGAGGACCTGAAAAGACAGGATAATGGTAGTCATAAATCAATGGTGATTAATATTATAAAACCAAACATACATGAATGATTGTTTGAAACACAATGTGACTATACATGAATGATAACACAATGTATGTGAATTTTATATGCTAACTAATATACAATAAAGATAAAGTAGAAAGGAGGTTGTGAGATTGTCCACTTCATGCTCTGGTGACATAATGGCAAGGAGTTGCATTGCCTACTCCAAGTAAATGATTCAAATCTACTAGCTTCACCATACCAGGGAAGGAAGATGAACAATATCCTCCTGTGTGATTAACAGATCATGAAAACCTGTTGAAGGGTCAGTTATGATTCAATTCTGACTCAACAACAATGGATTATTATTGAACTGTATTATATGTTTTTCAGTTCGTGAGATATTTTTGTACAATTGCTACCTCTTTGGACCTTTCAATATTTCTCTTAGTTCATGGTACATAATTACTTAGTAAAGCAAGGACTAAACTGGAGATAAAAGGAGTCCAGTTAGTAGTGATTAAGTTTTTGGCTGCTAAATAAAAGACCGATGATTCAAACTCACTAGAATCTCCACGGGAGAAAGATGTGGTTATCTACTGTCTCAAATATTGATAGCTCTGAAAACCTTGTGATACCAAATCTGGAGCCATCCTCACCATCATTGAAGTGTTTGTGAGTCCATAGTTGCAACCTTATATTAATCAAGCTTAAGCCCATCGTTGGAATCACTATTTTAAAGTCCCCGTTTTTAACTCATTACAAAGCATGATGTCTTTCTTCAATTCGAGATCTGCCTTTAAACTTCTCATGGTGGTTGTTGATTTCCTTCGAGTCGAGCACAACTCATAGCAACCCAAAGAACAAAAGGCCTAAAGCCTTTTTATAACTATCAACATTTATAAAAATTCATAGAGTTTCCAGAGGCATGTTGTTTAGGAAGTGGATGCCACTCCTGCCTCCAAACCTATCCTAAGCTTAAGCTTCTCATGGTAAAGAATTTCAATTTGTAAATTATAGCTTTATAAATATGCAGTATCTTGATATAAATCAGTTAATGCCACATCCCTATAATCTTAATTTCCTTGATAATTTATTCCAGTGTTTAAACCTTTATAAACTCAAAGTTATGACTAGCAGACATTCTCCAAAAATATAAAAGGTCAAATCTCTGACTGCAGCTACATGTGAGATAAAAGATATTATAGGAAAAACATGGACAATCTTCTCCTATGTTATTTATTACCTCTGAAAATCCATTGCAAGTTTAGCTATGAGTCAGTTTCAGGACATAACAGTAATATATGAAGATAATATGTGACATCTGAGATAATCTAACCTAACAGTGACAGAATCATCTGCTTCAATTGGCTGGGATGCATTTTATTCAAGAGAGATTTTTCTCAGATTTACTATCTACAAACTTAAATGAAACACTCTATAGACTATGTCATCATAGCTCACGAACACTTTATCCCAGAAGAAAGATTGCAGTGTGTTTCTTAAAGATTTACAACTTTGGATACCTTAAGATATGGGGGAAGTCTACTATGAATTTGAATGGATCAGAATTGACTGAAGAGCAATTGATTTTATAATTGCTTTGTTTCATAAAATTTTATCCAACCTTCTCAAATCATGAGAAATTTAGTTACCTCAATTCTAAAACGGTTTAATGCTATTGTTAATCCTCCAGCTTAAATTTTGATAATGAAATAATTTGCCTAACATGATGAAGAGTGCATCATACATAGCAATGAGAAACAAATTTTTGTTGAATAAAATAAATATAAAAATAATTAATAGCATGTTTTCATAAATGATGCTTTTTCTTGTGAGAGTACAGCTTTCCTTGCACCTAAAAGAGCTCTGGTGGCTTAATCTAATAAACCATTGTGCCGCTAACCCAATGGTCTTCTCTGGTGGAGCTAATCTAACCGTGGATCCTTGAAAGAAAGATGGACAATTTACTTCACTGTGATTTACAATCTCATAAACCCAATTAAGTAACACTTAGGAGTTAATTGTGATTCTAAGACATTGAGTTTTTAACAAAATTCTATACAGAAGGGCCTACCAGCATAATCGACTAAATGCTATGCTGCTAATTGAAATGTTGTGGTTCAAATCCACGAACTGTTTAATGGGAGAAAGATGGGAAATCCCTTCCTGCAGAGGTTTACAGCCTCTGGAACACAAATGAGGGTAACTAAGCACTGGAATTGACCAGCTGGTTGTGGGTTTGATTTGTTTTAGAGTCTATACAGATCTATTATATTATTGATGAACAAAACAACAATAACACTTGTATTAGTGATTCTAGTTTAATCTTCATTCTATATAATTATGTAGAAGTTTAATATCAACTTAGATCATGCTTCACTAACTTTTTGTAAAAAAATTTATCAGAAAGCCTAGGATGGAAAATGGAAACTCTAGATGTTATTTGTGTGTGTGCATGTGTGTGTGTGTGTGTGTGTGTGTGTGTGTGTTTGGTGTGCAATGTGTATATTTTTAAATTATGTGTAAGGTCCACAGAGCTTTTCCTTTGAATTATTTTTATTACTAAACTTCTTGCACTATGGATTCTGTTCATTATAAATGGGTAATTCAAAATCCAATTATCACTCATATACATCAAAATAACACATTTGGTATTTATATTTATCACAGATTTGCCTTTGAACACCTCCGTATTATGTTATGCTTTCTTCCCATGATCACATTCCAAAATATAGTCTATAGAGATATATTTTATTTTTCCCCTCTAATATGACATGTGTGTCAGAAATTGTGAGGATAGCACAGGACAAGATAGGGTTTAGATTTGTTGTTCAGGGGTTCTATTTGAGTCATGCACCTAACAACAAACAAACAACAACAGTATAGCATCCATACAGGGATAATATTTGTGTCCAATTAGAAAATCAACAACTTAGGCTATAATTTCATTTATCTACAATGAGAGAATACAGAAGGTATATATTAAATATTACCCTCACTATTAATATTTTTCTAATGACATTTACAATACTGACTACCAAATACAAAATGTAATTTTGTCAGATAAAAAAAAATGACTCTTTTTTTTTTTAACTGTTCATTGATACTGAGGTAGAAAACTATGGCTCACCTTGGAACTTCATTCCCAGTCCTTCCAGATATCCTGTAATTGTCTCATATTCTCCGACTACCTACAGATAAATAATCTTATCTTCACTTGTATTTGATGAGTTTTTATAGTCTTTCCCATCAGAACAATTCTTAGTTTGAAATTTCTAGACTCAACATTTTTGGAAAGCCAAAAGTGTTTTAGTTTTGTCTTTACCATTTCATAGCTTTCTACTTCTAAGAGATGTGAACAAGTTTCTGGGCTTCTATTTGTTTCACGTGTAATATGGAGACAAAAGCATCTCCAATGTTTACTTCACAATTCATCAATACCTATCTATTAAATGTGGAGTGCATAATTGGCACAAATAGTTAATGAGCTCTGCTGCTGACTGAAAAGGTGAAGATATTAATCCATCTAGCGATGCTTTGGAAGAAACACCTGGCACTCTACTCCAAATAGTTAGTCATTGAAAACTTGTTGGAGTACATTTTACACTGACACACTTGAGATCAATCACCATGAGTTGATATCAACAAGATGACAATGGATATGCTGCATTACCCTCAGAGACACTTTACTTCTGTCTTTGTTTCTGTTCACTAATAAAGAAAAAAAGATTTACATTGTTGAAAGCAAGAAGTGTATGTGTGAGATGCAGTATTTATGTATTTTAATTTGCATATCTGTATACAGAGGCATAATATTAAAATAAATTTTCTCAAAATATATAAAATTTCCTTTCTACTCATTCTTCTTTCTGTTAAGATTCACAATTGATAAATAACCCACATTGATCTGTCTTCTACTGCCTTCTTTCAGATCGTTCCCTCAGTCACAATAAGATCTGAATATGTGCCTATGCACATGGCATCCTAAATTATAACCTCCCAAGTTTCATGATTGTTTTCAATGGGCTAAAAATTGCCATACTCATTAAAAAACAAACTGAAAATGGCAACCTTGTTTGTCTTGCCAGTCTGTCAGAGCTTGAAAAACAAACTTCATCCCAGAAAGACAAACACAAGCATAGCAAACAAGGAGAAAGAGCTGTTGACAAATCCAAGAGAATCTTCAGGCCTGGGAACAATAGCAGAGAACACAGCCAGCATGTATGGAGAAAGACAACATGTTGCAAACACATAGCAAGAAAGAAGGAAAGGGTCTAACCCCAACAGTGCATATTAATGAAGTTGGAAGAACTTTCCCCTTTGCAAAAATCCTTATTCAAATGCCCAGACATTCCCCACTGACAAATCTGCATTTCTGAAGCTATATATGAGTTTAGCTCTATTCATCCCTGCCTGTAGTATCATTGGGAATTAGAAGACATTGGTAACCCATTTGTTTAAATGGGAGTATACTTGTCTAGCCTACCACCCTCTGGTACATAATGTCAGGTAAATAAATATGCATATCCAAAAAGAAACTGAAATTCAAATTTGCAAATCATTGTTGGAATGAAATCGAGCCAGTCAACTGCATATTTCCTGGAAGACTTCATTTTGCAACCTCTGATGAGATACAAAATAAAAAGGCGACTTTGGCGGGTTTCTATAATAACAGTTTACATTAATATTCCACAGGAATCCTTTCTTCCAAGGCATTTAAAGTATTTGCAACAAGATTGGATTCTACCCCAGTTCCAGTTCCAGGAGGAATAAATGGCAGTGCTTGGCAGCCATAGTGCAAACCTTAGAGACGTCTCTGGAGGATGTGAACACTAAGCTGCACACATTACAGTGTTTGTTCACATAGACTCTGATCTGTCAAAGTTTAGCAGCTCTTGGTCTCAAAAGCAAGAAACTGGAAAGGATCACAGAACATCTTCTCAGTTGATGGTTTAGAGGCATTTACCATGCAAATAAGTTATTGCTGTGGCCAATGAACTTAACAACACTCCAACCATTACCAGAACAAACCCAGTGTCTTTGGATGGAATCTAAATCATAGCAACTCTTTTCATAAAAACCCTGCATAACTTCCCTGTATGGTTTTCAAAGTTGAAAATATTTATGGAAACAGAAGGCTTCATCAGTCTCCCAGGGAGTATCTGAAGAATTTAATTTATGACCTTCCAGCTAGTATTTGAGCACTTAATCAAGGCTCTTCATCGTACTACTCTAAGGGACCATTTATTGCGTTTTCTTTTTAATAGAGAGTTGGTGACATAGCCCATAGGGATGTAGTTATGCTGTTGACACAAAGATGACTTGCTTCTAGTCACAGAATCCACCATTGACTCCAAGAGAGGAAGTTGGCAATATCCTCCAAAGCAATTTACGGCCTCCTCAAAATCCATTAAAATCAGCTAGGCATCAGATCTAACTTGGTTACAAAGGACTTGAGAGCTAAGTTTTTCATTTGATACAACTGCCCATATGCTTGGTTTTTTTTTAAATTAATTTAGGTTGTTTATTTTTCATTTCAGTGAACATCTACAGAGATTTTGGAATTCCATTCATTCATTGTTGCACCCTTCTCCCCGCACAAACCCCTCCCCCCCCTTTGCTCCTCTCCTTGAAAAGCAAAAGAAAAACTCCCTCATTGGTACAAAATCCTCCCCCCGCACCTCCCCAAACCCCACCCCCTACCCCAAAATATAATCCACTCTGCAACCCTCATTGCATACTCCTACTATAAAAATATGCATATGTTTGTTTTTTGTTCTGTTGTAGCTTATTCATCACTATGATGCTAGAAGCAAGATTGTGTCATCTGCATAAAGCAAGTTGATGATAAGCCTTCCTCCAATAATGATGCTACGCATCTTGTCGTAAAATCCTGTCTCCTAAATGACCTGTTCTACACATTGAAAAGATATGGAGACAGGATACATCCCTGACACACTTCTTTCCTGATTTTGAACCATACACTGTTCCTTTGCTCTGTTTTGATGACTGCTTCTTGCTCTAAGTATAGGTTTCACATAAGCATAATTAGGTATTCTGGAATCCCCATTCTTCTCAATGTTAGATACAATTTGTGGTGATCCACACAGTCAAATGACTTTGTATAGTCAATGAAACAGAGCCCTGCTACTCTCTGCTTTCAGCCAAGGTCCATCTGACATTGATAGTGATGTCCCCAGTACCATGGCCTCTTCTAAACCCAACTTGTACTCTGTTCCTTTCTCATTATAATGCTAGGATATAAATGTCTAGGTTAACTCATAATGAGTTAGAATTGACTGTAAAATTGTCATGTGCTGTCTAGTCACCTGTGACTCATAGTGACACTATATCCCTAAATGTGTACAACATCCCTAAATTCTGCTCTATCCTGTGTCAACATTATTGTCTCTGACACACCTACCTCCATTACCCTAGTTACGGAATCGATCCATCTCCTTGAAGGTTTTCCTCTCTTGCACTGTCCCTCCACCCTCCCAAGCATGATGTCCATCTCCAAAGATTGGTCCTTGAAAAATGTCAAAAATATGCCAGATGAAGCCTCAGAATCCTTGCCTTCAAGGATCAGCCTGGTCTCTCCCTCTCTAGGACAAACCTGCTTATTTTCCTACCAGTCAATACTCTTCTTCAGCACCATAGCTCAAAGGTTTCAATTCACCTTCTATCATTCCTAGTCATTGTCCTGCTTTCTGATCCATAGGAAGTAATTGTAAAGACTATGGCCTAGAGTATGCACACCTTAGTCTTCAGACTGACATCATTGTTCTTAAGTACTTAGGAGAGGTTTCTGACAGCAGACTTTCCCAATAAAATTCATCTTTTAATTTCCTGAGGGACAAAACTTGCTCAGTATTTCTTGAGCTGAAAGAAAACTGAAGAACAAATTTAAGTCTCAAGTTGCAATACTTAAGGATACTTTGGACAAAATATTGAATGATCAAGGAAGCATTAAAAGAAGATGGAAAAAGTATGCAGAGTTATTGTACCAAAAGGAATTGGCTGACACAGAAGAATTTCATGAACCATTGTATGAGTAACAGCCTGTGGTGTTGTAGGAACAAATTCAAGCTGCTCTGAAAGAACTGACAAAGAACAAGGCCCCAGGAATTGATGGCATACCAATTAAGATATTTCAACAAACACACTTTGCTCTGGATGTGCTCACCAAGTTGTGCCAAGAAATCTGCAGGACTACCACCTGGCCAACTGACTGGAAGAGATCTATATTTGTTCCCATTCCAAAGAAAGGTGACCTGACAGAGTGTAGAAATTATCAAACAGTATCACTGATGTCACATGCAAACAATAGTCTGCTGAAGATTATCTGAAAATGACTGGAACTGCATATCAACAGAGAACTGCCTGAAGTGCAGGCTGGGTTTAAAAGAGGTCATGGTAACTAGGAAAATTGTAGCTAATATTAGATGGATCTTGGCTAAAAGCAAGGAGTACTAGAAGAATGTCTATCTCTGTTTCATTGACTATGCACAGGCATTTGATTGTGTGGATCATAACAAACTGTGGCTGACTCTGAGAAGACTGGGAATCCTAGAACATTTGATTTTGCTTATGCAAAACCTGTACTTGGACCAGGAGGCAGTCATGAGAACAGAGCAAGGAAACAGTTCATGGTTCAAAATTGGGAAGGGTGTATGCCAGGGATGTGTCCTATTTTCATACCTTTCAATCTATATGCAAAACAGATTATCCAGAAGGTTGGCGTCTATGAGCAGAAAAGTGGCATCAGGATTGGAGGTAGACTCATCAATAATCCATAGTCTGTAGATGACACAATGCTGCTTGCTGAAACAGAAGCGGACCTGAAGCACTTACTCTAGAAGGTCAAGGACTACAGCCTTCAATATTGTTGAAGATCAACATCAAGAAACCAAAGATTCTCACCACTGGGCTGATTGGCAGCATCATGATAGATAGTGAAGAGAATGAAATTGTTAACAACTTGCTTAACTGTATAATATATAGCCAAAACAACTGGAAGGACTATCAATGCACAGTGATTGTAAAAATAGTTTTCATAATACCAATAATCATGAAGATAATATGAGACTGAACAGCATTTCAATTTTCATACATGGAATCATCATAACTTGATGCCTATCAAAGGCAACTATCAACAATAACAAATTATATATACTTTTACTATGTCATTTAATTATTCGTGTGATCCTCCGAGATCATCATAGTTATGTCCATTGTTCACTCTATAGATGGCGAAATAAAGACCCAGAGAGCTCAAGTTACTTGACAATGACATAGGTGGTAAGTGGTAAAGTTAGGATTTGTATATCATTTTTTTCTGGTTTCAAAGTTTGCTTGTTACTCTACTACTTTGATATGTACTGATTACAGCTATAGAATGAGGCACACATTCATTCTGGTGACTTCCAAATACTCTGTTCTTTTCAATTCACTATGCCAATAGAATGGAAAGCAGAATTGTTAATCTTTCATTTTCTTAAGAAAGATGATCCCATAGATGGTGGAAATTCTCAAACAATACCATTAGTATTGCTTTTAAGCAAAATATTGCTGAAAAACATTAAAAATTGTCCAGAACAGTACACTGACAGAAGTTTAAGTTGGCTTTAGAAGCATCTGTGGCATAAAGTATATCATTTCTGATTTCAGATGGCTCTTGGCAGGAAGCAGAGAATACTAGAAAAATGTCTGCTTATACTTTATTGACTAAGCAAAGGCATTTGATTGTGCAGATCATAACAAATTATGGCTAACACTGAGGAAAATGAGAATTCCAGGACACTTAGTTGTGCTCATGTGCAAGAAGCTATTGTCGTAAAGAGCAAAGGAACACTGCATTGCTTAAAATCCAGGAAGATGTGTGTTAGGATTATATCCTTTCTCCATACGTATTCAGTCTGTACACTGAAAAATAGTTTAAGACTCTGGACTCTGTGTAAATGAATGTGGCATCAGGATCTAAAAAAGTCTCATCAACAACCTGTATGATGCAGATGACTCAACCTTGTCTCCTGACAATGAAGAGGACTTGAAGTACTTGGTGCAGAAGATCAAACATTGCAGCCTCCTATAAGGTTTACACCTTAACATCAAGAAAACAAAAATTCTCACCACTGGACAGATAGGAAACATCATAACAGATCAAGAAATTGTCAATGATTTAAACTTATTTGTATTCATAATAAATACACTTGATACCAGTAGATAAGAGACCAGGAGATTAATTGAACAGGGAAATTCTGCAGTCTGGGGCTTCTCCAAATTACTCAAATTACTGAGGGTAACAATGTCAATTTGAAAACTAAGTAATGCTTGGTTTAGGCCCTGATCTTTGCAATCACTTCCTATGCATCTGAGAGCTGGACAATGAATAAGGATAACAGAAGAATTGATTCCTTTCAGCTGTGGTGTTGAAGAAGACTATTGGATATCACTTGGATTGCCAAAAGAACAGACATGTCTTAGAGAAAGTGCAGCCAGTGTGCTCTTTAGAGGCAAAGATAGTATACCTTTACTTCACACATTTTAGGCATGTTATTTTTGTGTACTGTAAAGTCAGAATCAACCCATAGCTGATCTTCTGGCAGGTTTTCAGAGGCAGTTAATGGTACTGGAGAAGATTGTTCATCTTTCTCCCATGGTGAAGCTGGTGGCCTTGAACTTCAGGATTGCAGGAGTTTTGTCTTGGAGATAAGCATCATGTTTGCGAGGTGGAAGGTCAGTGAAAAAGAAGAAAACCTTCCACCAGATGGATTGACGCAGTATATATAGCAAATATGTCAGAGATTATGAAAATAGCACAGAATATGATAGGTTTCAGATTAGTTGTTCATAGTGTTTCTTGACAATAGTAGCGACAACAAACATTTTTCTAAAAACATGTGCTTCAGAGCATCTCTACTCTCTGGATTCTCCCAGTCTTATGGCCTCTCCTATACCTACTCCCAGGCTCCATCAAAGCAGTTCTATGGATCTTTGTCAGCACTGATAAACCTACAAGATAGAACCCTTTTCCCAACTCACATCTCTTAATCCTATGAATTTATTTTTATTTTATTTTTTTTTTAGTTTTTGTGTGAGTGTACCGTCAAATCAGATCTGACTGGTACAGGAGGAGATTGTCCCTCCTTCCCCAGCAGAGCATCTGGTGGATTTGAACCGTGCGCCTCTGGGATTGTAGTTGCAGCTCCTTGCCACTAGGCCACCAGAGCTCCCCAATCCTATGAATTTTTAATATAGAGGATTTAGTGTTTACATAGATCGCTCTGATAGAATAAGAACAGATATACCTATTGGCTCTTCCTTCCTTTCAGTTATGTAAATATTTATAGACAAAGCATATTGGGCCAGGGTACACAACAGGATAAGATTACTTAGATACTTGCCTCAGGTGTAAAATTGTAAAGGAATTCCACAACTTTAATAATGCTGATGAATAATATTTTAATGCATGTTAAAATAAAAATTAATGTTAAAAATTAATGTAAAAAATCAATGAAGAAAAATGCAAATATCAACATAAGTTATAAGTATTATGGATTGTTCATTTGACATCAATCTCCAATAAAGTTTAGTATAGAGCATTTACCTGCCCTGTACTATTTACTATGAAAACAGAGACTAAATTAGCTCTTGGGGTGAGTGGATTCTTAGTAATCAGATTGTGGTAAATGATACAAATAAAACCATGTTTTTCACTGTTAAAGTGAGTAATATAATCTATATTTTAAAAGAGGATACATTTGAACTGAAGTAAGACAAAGTTTGAACTAAATTTAATTTTCTAACTTTTGAGCTAGATGAAGGAGTATTGCTAGATCTAGAGGGTGTTTCATACTTTCACAAAAGTTGGGCAATGACTATTAATCATAATAACTACTCATAGTCTGACAGAGAGAGTCATTCTACATTTGCTGTATTTTCCAAACCAAGCCTTTAGTTAGCATGGTTCCATATTGTGCTGGATATCCCTAGGCTCAAAGATTCAAACTCTCAAATGAATTAGTACCAACTTATATATGACCCAATGCTGTAAATTGCATAAATGACTGCTCATCTTCTCCTACAGACCTGGTGGTAGATTTAAATCAGAGATGTATGACCTCAGCACTACTCTCTATGGGTTGGACTACCAGCACTTCTGTGCCTCTCATATCCAAACATAAGAAGTTGTAGTTGTTGTTGTATGCTGTCAGGTTGGAACCAACTCACAGTGGACCCAGCATCGGGGTTTCAGAGGCAGTAAATCACACAGGAAGAAAGTGCTCATCTTTCTGCCATGGAGCAATTGGTGAGTTGAACTGCTTACTTGTGGGTCGGTAGAGAAACTCCTTACCACTGATTAATTTTAATAAAATATGTTTATCGTCTGTTTTGTTCAAGGCAGACTCTGGTCAATTGCAATGCACATGAAATAGAAAACAAGTGAAATGATCTGGTGGCCAGTAGAAAACAGAATCAGAGAAACAAAGAGCCTTGATGGAAGATTTGCAAATAATAAGAACAAAAATTGTCTCTCTTTTTTTTGCCCATTTTACCCTGCTCCTTAAGATAGCCTTGAGATATATATATATATATATATATATATATATATATATATATATATAATTTGAATTTAAGTTTTTTTCCAGTCTGTTTCAGGTTGTTATAGATTCTAATATAACAAAGGTAAATTAGTACATCCAAAGATTTTTATTATATTAAAAAATGAGTATTTTTGAAGGGATGGCATTACAACATTATACAGGGAAAGAAAATGCTTGCAGAGAATAGCATGATTTATTCATAGGTAGCCAGCATTTCTGAGGAAGCATAAATTATGGTCTTTATTCGGCTATTGTCTTGTACTCTTGTCTCATTCTTTAGGCAAATGAGGAGCCACACGCAAGAGGCACAAAGCACATATGTTACAAATATGTCTATGGTTGTAGGTCTAGGAATATCAAAGTTCTTTAAATTTTCCAGAGAATGCCAGTCCATGATTGATTCTATTCAAAGAAAAGAAAATTATCTTTCCCTGTCAGTTGAATTATTTTATTTGTATCTTAAAAACTGTTTACTTCAAAGTTTAAATATAGTTACCATAAGATCAAGCAAGTTATACTTCTCCATGTTATACTTCTCCAAGTTATAAACTCAATAAGAAAAGAAACTTTTGTCCACCAAAAATTGTTTTTTGATTGTGCAAATGGTTAAATTTAGTTACTAATAAAAATTAAGAAAGTTCGTACCCACTCTGGATAGAACGAGTGCAACACTCAGATGGAAAGAAGGTGGTTGCCCACTGCCTGTGCACCAGCAATGCTAAAGGCAATTTAAAAGCTCCCCTTGCCCTTTCCCAGGTATAGAACAGCAGACAGGGGTAAGTTCATCACAGCCCACACTGTGGTCCACCATGGACTATTATAAATTGTATAAGAAGCAGGAAATACTCAATAGAGTTTTTCCCAGGGCTGCTCTGTAGTCCAGAATAGTGGAGGACTGTAGAGAAGGCAAATATTCTCACTGTACAGGACCACAAAGTAATCCTGGTATAGCAAGTTGCCTTCCCATGCAAAGAGAACACTGTACGCGTGAAACTAACCCATAACATCATAATGATTAAGACCTGTCAACAACCTACTCAGACACAATTGAATGGCCTAATATGTGTAAAAAAAACACTTGACCAATGTCAAAATGCAGTAGACAGCTTCCAACATTGTGAAAAACAAAATAAGCCTTCATCTAATAAAATTAGAGCATAATTGCAGAACAAATGAAAATCCCAGAGACACAGATTCAGGAGAAATACATGGAATCATAGGAACAACTATGGAAGAAAGTACAAATGATGGAAGAAAAAAAATGGAAGCCATAAATAAAACAGATACCCCATAAGCAGGGAACCAGAAAAAAGAACTATATTGATGTGAATTCTATGAAGACCTACAGAAGAAGGAGTAAATGATAGAAGAAAGAATGGAAGCCATAAATAAAGCCAATACTCCAGGCAGGAAGCCAGAAGAAAGATATCACTACAGAGGCATATGAAACATGGAAGAAATTGTAAAAAATGAAACAAAGGATTAAATTGTAGATAAAGAGGTACAAGATCTGAAAATATTATCAGACAAAGAGGGTAGAGTCAACACAGTACTGAAAATAACAGACATTCATGAAAAATGCACTGCAGAATATCAAGACATAAATGATAGAAGTTTCCAGCATGCTTGAGGTACGAAAAAAAAAACCCCAAATTACTACAAAACAACAACAACAAAATCACTTAAAAAAGAACAGAACATACAGTCAGTGAGCTGGAAAACAAGAACCTCACTGGGAACATACAAGGATTACAAAACAGAGAGGAGACCAAAGGAAAATGAAGAAAACATTAGAATCATATGGGGGTAAAATAAAAAGAAATAACATATTTATGATAGGAATTCCAGAACACCATGGAGTCAGAGGAAGAATGAAGAATATTGTGGAAGAGTAGTAGAAGAAAGGTTCCCAGGCATTATGAGGAATGAGGAAATCCACATTCAAGAAACTCAGCTAACCCTCAAAAGTCTAGACTACAAAAGAAAAAGGTCAAGATATGTCATAGTCAAATTCTCCAAAATCAGAGATAAGGAAATAATATAAAAGCAGTGCAAGAAAAACAAAGAGTGACCTACAAAGGAGAAACAATTAGAGAAGTTTTGATTACTTAGCAAAGTCCAAATAAGCATGAAGAAAATGGGATGGCATATAGAGAGGGTGGAATGAAAACAACTGCCAGCCACGGTTCTTGTACCCAGCAAAGCCCTCCATCAAATATGGAGAAGAAAATTGGTTATACGCAGAAACAGAAATGTAAGGAACTTTTTAATTTAGTTATTTTCCTACTAGTTTATTTACAAAACTCAAATACAAATTCAAACAAGAATTTGTTGGAATTTAAGGAATTTTTGAAAACAAAAGCAAATCTACAAAAATTCTAAAGAAAGTTCTTCAGACAGACACCAAAAAAAGTGGATGGACCATAGTAACCAGAAACAACAGAAAAAGAAACACAACAAAATGGCAGTAATAAACCAAGTCTTATTATTTTCACATCTAATGTAAATGGATTAAATGTACCAATTAAGAAAAATGAACACATTGCAGAACAGATTAAAACCAAAAAAGCCTATCAATATATTTTCTACAAGAGTTTCTTCTAAGAAATGAAGAAAAAGACTGAAAATCAAAAGAGGGGGGGAAATAAAGCAAGCAAAAAGCATCCACAAAAAAGCAGGAGTGGCAATATTGACCTCTGATAAAATAGACTTCAGGATTGTTGCTGTTGTTATGTTCTGTAGTGTCATCTGTGACTCATAGCAATCCTATGTACAACAGATCTGAAGCCTGCTCTGTCCTGAGCCAGTCTCACTGACTCCAACACACCTATCCCCATTGCCCAATTTACTGTATCAATCCATCTCATTCAGGGACTTCTTCTCTTTAATTTATGGGCAGGGAATTGGGAATTAGCCCATATATTAAAATGGATGGACCAATCCTGAGAGGGACACCATACTCAAAGAGTGGAGGAACAGAGCAAGAGAGGAGCTAAATAACAGCCTACTAGAACAGCTTTGGGTTATGTTGTTGTTGTTTGTTGTTACGTGCCATCGAGTCGCTTGCGACTCATAGTGACACTATGTACAACAGCCCTAAACTCCGCTCTGTCCTGTGCCAATCACACTGTCTCTGACACTCCCGTCCCAATTATCCCAGTCACTGAACCAATCCACCTCATAGAGGGCCTTCCCCTCCTGCACTGTCCCCCCACCCTCCCAAGCATGATGTCCTTCTCCAAGGACTGGTCTCTCCTCACAAGATGTCCAAAGTATGTTAGACGGAGCCTCAGAATCCTTGCCTCCAAGGAGCCACCTGGTTTAACTCTTTCCAGGACAAATCTGTTTGTTTTCCTAGCAGTTCATGGTATTCTCAATACTCTTCTCCAGCACCACAGCTCAAAGGCCTCAATTCTCCTTCTATCCTCCTTGGTCATTGTCCAACTCTCTGATGCATAACAAGTGATTGCGAAGACCATGGCCTGTATCAGACACACCTTAGTCTCCAGGGAGACACCATTGCTCTTCAGTACTTTGGAGAGGTCCCTAACAGCACACTTCCCCATGGCAATGCGCCTTTTAATTTCCTGGCTGCTGGTGCCAAGAGTGTTTACTGTGGAGCCAAGCAAACTAAAGCTGTGAACAATCACAATCTCTTCAGCATCCATCCTGATGCTGCCAATTGGTCCAGTGGTGAGAATCTTTGTCTTGTCTTTATAATTTACTTTATCCTAGAAACTATAAGGTTAGATTATTGTTCCTTTTCTATTTGTTGGAGGTATTGAGTCAGGTCACTGGTTTTGCTTATTTCTTCCTTTTTTATATGGTTGCCTATTACTATAAAAAAAAAATGAAAAAATTTCTCAAAACAGATGAAAATACTACAAGCCAAAACCTCTCAAATGCAGCTAAGGCAGTCTCAGGAGGCAGTTTTATACCAATAGGCAACCATATATAAAAGGAAGAAATAAGTCAAACCAGTGACCTGACTCAATACCTCCAACAAATAGAAAAGGAACAATAATCTAACCTCATAGTTTCTAGGATAAAGTGAATTATAAAGACAAGAGCTGAAACCAATGAAATAGAAAACAGGAAAAAAAAAAACACAGAACAACAATTACAACCATAACAAGACCAGGAGCTCGTTCTTTGAAGGGATCAATAAAATTGACAAACTAATGGCAAACTTAAAAAAAGAAAATATAAAGAAGAAAAAAAATAACTAGACTAAGAAATGATAGAGGTGTCTTCACAGCAGAACCAGATGAAATTAAATAAATAATATTATAATATTATGAAAAGCTATACTCCAATAAATTGAATATTTAGAGGGAATAGATGAATTCTTTGAAACTCAAACCCTATCCAGATTGACACAGACAGATATAAAACACTTGACTAAATGTATCACAAGAGAAAAAATTAAGTAGGTCATAGGAAGAGTCCCTCCAGAAATTATTCTAGTCCTTATATCTTCACATTTTAATTATACAAACCATTCAGAAATAAACCCTATCATCAACTCTAGATAAATTATTTAAAAAATTAGAAACAGAAAGAACTCTTCCAGAGTCATTCTATGAAGCAAGCATAACCCTAATACTAAAACCAGGCAAAGATATTACCAGAAAACTACAGACCAGTACCTCTCATGAATATAGATGCAAAAATCTTTGACAAAATCCTGTCCATAGAATCCAACAGTTGTTGTTTTGTGCCATTGAGTTGCCTTTGACTCATAGTAATCCTATATATACAACATCCCTAAACCCTGCTTTATGCCATGCAAATCTTATCTCTGAACACCAACACCCCCGCCCCATTACTCCAGTGATTGAATCAATCCATATCATCGAGGGTCTTCCTCTTTTGAGCTGTCCCTCCATCCTTCCAAGCATGTCATCCCTCTCCAAGGACTGGTCCTGCTTTGTTACATGTCCAAAATATGTCAGAAAAGCTTCAGAATCCTTGCAACCAAGGAGCAGCCTGGTCTTACCCTCTCTAGGATGAACCTGTTTGTTTTCCTAGCAGTCAATGGTATATTCAGTATTCTTTTTTAGCACCACAGCTCAAAGGCATTAATTCTCTTTCTAGCATCTCTAGTCATTGTCAAGCTTTCTGATGCATAACAATTAATTGCAAAGACTATGGCTTGGATCAGGCACACCTTAGTTTCCAAACCGTCAATCGTTGCTCTGCTGAAGACTATCTAAAAACTACTGGAACAGCACATCAGCAGAGAATTGCAGACTGGGTTTAGAAAAGGTACTAGGGACATTATAGTGAATGTTAGATGATCTGATTTTGACTGAAAACAGGGAGCACCAGTGGAATGTCTATCTGTGTTTCATTGACTAGACAAAGGCATTTGACTGTGTGGATCACAACAAACTGTGGCTGACTCTGAGAATAATGGGAATCCCAGAACACTTGATTGTGCTTATGTGAAGCCTATAATACTCGGACCATGAAGAAATCGTGAGAACAGAACAATGAAACACTGCATGTTCAAAATTGGGAAGGGCGTACACCAGGGATGTGTCCTATCTCCATACCTTCTCAATCTATATGCCGAACAGATTATCAGGAAGGCTGGGCTCTGTGAGGAGAAATGTGGCATTAGAATTGGAGACAGACTCATCAACAATCTGCATTATGCAGATGACACAACCTTGCTTGCTGAAACTGAGGAGGATCTGAAGCACTTGCTGCAGAAGGTCAAGGACTGCAGCCTTTGGTATGGATTAAAGCTCAACACCAAGAAAACAAAGATTCTCACCACTTGGCAGAATCATGGTAGATGGTGAATCAACACTCTTGGTACCAGCAGCCAGGAAATTAAAAATATTAAAAAGATGAATTGCACTGGGAAAGTCTGGTGTTAGAGACCTCTCCAAAGTACTGAATAGTAAAGACGACAGTCTGGAGAATCCAATAGTACATAAAAAAACAAAAACAAAAAACCAGACCAACTCATCATGACCTAGTGGAATTCATAATAGGTATGCAAGAATGGTTCATATAAGAAAAAAATATATAGTTAATCACATTAACAAAGCAAAGAATAAGGATCACAAGATCCTATTAGTTGACAAGGAAATGTGTTTGACAAAATCCAACATCCTTTCCTAATTAAAACGCTCAGCAAAATGGGAATTGAATGGTATTTCCTCAATATAGTGAGAAGTATACATGTAAAACCAAGAGTATTTCCCTTGTGAACAGGGACCAGACAAGGATGCCAAATTTCGCCACTCCTGTTCAATATTGTATTGGAAATACTTGCTATGGCAATACAACAACAACAAGGAAATAAAATACATACAGATTGGCAAAAGGTAGTAAAACTGTCACTATACACAGACAACTTGATAGTGTACATAGAAAATTCTAGGAACTCAACAAAAATTCTGTCAAATCTAGTAGACAAATTTAGAAGAGTTTCAGGATACAAGATCAATATGCAAAAATCAGTGTGATTCCTCTATAGTAACAAACACTAATCAGAAAACTTTGAAAGCAATACCATTTATAATAGAAACTTACAAATCTAGGTACTTGTGAATAAAACTTACTAGAGACACAAAAGATCTTTCTAAAGAAAACTTCAAAATGCTACTGTGAGAAACAGTAAGAGACTTAAATAAATACATAAACGTTTCTTGTTAATGGACAAGAAAAGTCAATATAGTGAAAATGACAATCCTACCAAAAGCTATCTACATTTTCAGTGCATTCCCAGCACAGATACCAAATTTATTTTTCAAGAGCTAGAAAAGGCAACCGGTAAGTTTCTTTAGAAAGTAAAGAGACTTCTAACAAGCAAAGCACTTCTAAAGAAAAAAAAAAAGTGGGAAGCATAGAACTTCCTGATCTCAAACCCTACTGCTATACAGCTGTATTAACAAAACAACATGGTACTGGTACAATTAAAGTAGCATAGACCAATTGAGAACTCAGCAATTAACTCATTTACCTATCTATAGTCAGCTGGTGTTATTCAACAAGGAAACAAACTTTTATTTGTAGGGTAAAAATAAATTATCCTGAATGGGGAGGGGGAGAAATTGGCATTAACATTTTAGACAAGGGTCTTATAACATGTTCTGGAATATACCCAAGTTTCTTGTCAAACACCTGGAAGAAGTAGAGGAGGCAGTACTCCAGGGCTCTGATAAAGGCAAATTCTGCCTCACAGAGGGTTGCAGCCCAGAAAAAGCAGGTAGCCTTCCCAGCTAGATGATCACAGTGAAGGTCCAGGCTGTTCAAACAAGCAGAGGTAGGAGGGTCAACCATCAGGGGAGAAGGTGTCTGCTGGTGGTCCTTCAGGAACCAAGTTCAGGGAACCTGTGATGGTGTGTGATGCAGGGTATACCACCATCCTCCATGGCTTATGTGAAAACAGAAGCTAGAGGATTTAGAAGAGGCTGGAGCTCATAATTACAGTTTATTAGTGGTTTTGTGACTCCATTTACTCTCTGCTGGTAACGCCTGAGGGAACACCTGTTCCCCTGTGCTCAGGCCAGCCCTGGGCTCCAGTTCCATTGTCAGGTGGTCAATTAATCACTTGCTGCTGGAACATAATAGCTGAGAAAACTCCTTTCTACATATGACTGATGAATTTCAACTGTCACCTTGGCCTCCCTCAGGGTCATAAACAAAACTCCTTTCTTCCTCCTGTTTCTGTTACCACCTGAGAAAAACACACAGGGAGGCCACAGGGCAGTGAATCACAATCACCTGATTGTGGAAAAAGTCAGTGAAAGGAAGTCTGGAGAGAGAAGAGACGTCCAGAACCTCACAGACATGCCTGCACTCCAATCAGCTGAAACGGGGAACTGAAGGCCTGAGAATGTTGCCCAATACCCAGGATGAGAACACATAGAGGACAAGGTCGAGTTACCCTTTGCTGGAGGGTATTTCATCACATTTTACAAACCATGACAACCAAACCAGGCAAAGGTGCAGTCTGACTGTCTTGAGTTAAGATATCCCTCAGCAACATGGCAAACACACCTCTAGGTCCAATTATAGTAATACAGGTATGAAACTGTGTATAATGTAAGAGACTATTTGAGGTACATTTAATAGTCATGAAAATTAAAGGTGAAATACTGACTCCGATTATTTCATGCAGCCTTTGAAATTTTATAAAATGTGCTTCCTTCATGCTTTCACAGACCACTTTGCACCAGACCTAAATAGAATCTTCCATTTCTTTTTCTGATGCTCTTCTTTCTCCATAGCTGAGCTTTGGAGAGAGAGCTCTGATGCACCAGTGGTAAGGAGTTGTGCTACCTGCCCAATGACAAGCCATTCAGATCCACCAGCTGCATGCAGAGAAAATATGAACAATCTACTTCCATGTGATTTATAGTCTCTCAAAAACTGGTAGAGGGTCAGCTATGAATCAGTTTAGACTTGATACCCTATAACAACAAAAATAATATGTATAAACACTATTCAAGTTTGATATTTACTTTTAAGAGAATAACGAAAATTTCCTATAGACAGTTTCTACCATCAAACAATAGGCAACAAGAGACTGTAAAGACTTACAGTCTCAGAAATTCAAAGGTGGTCACCAGAAGGGAGTTTACTCAAGGACAGTATATTTGTTTCTGTTTCTTTTTAATATTTATATTGGATTCATTTTGTAATTATTATTAAGAAACTATCATCCATCAAGAAAACAAAGATTATTACAGAAAAGAAAGAGAAATCCAAAATGGGTATTAGAAAAGACTATAAAAATTACATTAGAGCATCAAGAAGCCAAACAAAAAGCAAGAGATGTTGAAGTAAAAGAGCTGAACAGAAAATTTCTAAAGACTATTACTGTCATGATAGGAGTCCAGAACGAAGGTAGAATAGTGGACTAGACTAGAGGGAGGGATTGAATAGCAGGAAAATATTTTTTTTTCTTTTACTTTTCAAAAAGAAAAGTGGATGGGGGAAGGGTGGGCAGGGAGAAAAATGCAGCAATGAATGAATGGAAATCTAAACTCTCTGTAAACTTTCATTAAAATCAATCTTTAAAAAATTTCAAAAGACAGATAAAAAGGATAAAGCAAAAAATATTATAACAAAATGTGCAAAGAGTTGGACTCAGAAAATAAAAAGGGAAGAATTCACTCATAATTCCCCAAGCTGAAAGAACTAAAGAGCAAATTCAAGCCTCAAGTTGCAATACTTAAAGATGCTCTGAACATACTATTGAATTATCCAGGAAGTACCAGAAAAAGATGTAAGAAATATACCAAATTATTGTACCAAAAAATAATTGGTTGGTGCAGAGAAAATTTCAGAAAATACCACATGAATAAGAGCCAATGATGAAGGTAGATGAAGTTAAAACAGAACTAAAGGCATTGACAAAAAAATAAGTCCTTAGGAATTGATGGAATAATAATTGACATGTTTGAAATAACCCATGAGTTTGATGTACTCACCAGTTTATGCCAAGAAAATCCAAGAACAGCTACCTGGCTAAATGACTGGAAGAGACCCATACTTGCTCCCATTCCCAAGTAAAGGGATGCAACAGAATGTGGAAATTATCAAACAATACTTCATGCAAGCAAAATATTATTGAAGATCATTTTAAAAAAAAAAATGGCAGTAAGTACATAGGTAACGGCCAGAAGTTCAAGTTGGTTTTAGAAGAGGTTAGGGGTATCATAGGGAGCTCTGGTGGCCTAGCGCAAAAAGCTGCTTGCAATCCCATAAGCATATGGTTCAAGGCCACCAGCTGTTCCATGGTAGAGGGATGGGCAATCTCCTTCCTTGCAATTAACTGCTTCTGAAAACCCATAAGACGGTCAGCTATGGGTGGACTCCCACTTGATGGTATACAACTAAAACAGGGATATCATTGCTGATGTGAAATGGATCCTGGCTGAAAGCAAAGAATATCAGAACAATGTATTATCTGTGTTTCATTGACTATTCAAAGCAATTTTATTGAATGTATCATGACAAATTATGACTTATATTAAGAATGGGAATTCCAGAACATTAAATTGTGTCCATGCAGAATGTATATCTGTTGTTGTTGTTGCTGTTATGTGCCGTCGAGTCACTTGCGACTCATAGTGACCCTATGTACGACAGCCCTAAACTCCGCTCTGTCCTGTGCCAATCGCACTGTCTCTGACACTCCCATCCCAGTTATCCCAGTCACTAAATCAATCCACCTCATAGAGGGCCTTCCTCTCCTGCGCTGTCCCTCTACCATCCCAAGCATGATGTCCTTCTCCAAGGACCGGTCTCTCCTCACAACATGTCCAAAGTATGTTAGACGGAGCCTCAGAATCCTTGCCTCCAAGGAGCCACCCGATTTAACTCTTTCCAGGACAAATCTGTTTGTTTTCCTAGCAGTCCATGGTATTCTCAATACTCTTCTCCAGTACCACAGCTCAAAGGCATCAATTCTCCTTGGTCATTGTCCAACTCTCTGATGCATAACAAGTGATTGCGAAGACCATAGCCTGTATCAGACACATCTTAGTCTCCAGAGAGACACCATTGCTCTTCAGTACTTTGGAGAGGTCCCTAACAGCACACTTTCCCATGGCAATGCGCCTTTTAATTCCCTGGCTGCTGGTGCCAAGACTGTTGACTGTGGAGTCAAGCAAACTAAAGCTGTGTACAATTTCAATCTCTTCACCATCCATCCTGATGCTGCCAATTGGTCCAGTGGTGAGAATCTTTGTCTTCTTGTCATTGAGGCTCAATCGATATCGGAAGCTGCAGTCCTTGACCATTTGCAGAAAGTGCGTGAGGTCCTCCTCAGTTTCAGCAAGCAAGGCTGTGTCATCCGCATAACGCAGATTGTTGATAAATCGTCCACCAATCTTGACCCCACATTTCTCCTCATAGATCCCAGCCTCCCGGATAATCTGTTCTGCATATAGGTTGAAAAGGTATGGAGATAGGATGCATCCCTGACGTACGCCCTTCCCAATTTTGAACCATGCAGTGCTCCCTTGCTCTGTTCTGACGACTGCCTCCTGGTCCAAGTATAAGTTTCGCATTAGAACGATCAAGTGTTCTGGGATTCCCATTCTTCTCAGAGTCAGCCATAGTTTGTTATGATCTACACAGTCAAATGCCTTTGCATAGTCAATGAAACACAGATAGACATTCCTCTGATATTCACTGCTTTTAGCCAAGATCCATCTAACAACAGCTACAATATCTCTAGTACCACAACCCCTTCTAAACCCAGCCTGGACTTCTAGTAGTTCTCTGTTGATGTGCTGTTCCAGTCATTTTTGGATAATCTTCAGTAAAATCTTGCTTGCATGTGAAATCAGTGAGATTGTTCTGTAGTTTCCACATTCTGTTGGGTCACCTTTCTTTGGGATAGGAACAAATATCGATCTCTTCCAGTCAGTTGGCCAAGTGGTCGTTCTCCAGATTTCTTGGCACAACTTGGTGAGCACGTCCAGGGCAGCATCTGTTAAGTGATATATGTCAATTTGTATACCATCTATTCCTGGAGCCTTATTTTTTGCCATTTCCTTCAAAGCAGCCTGAACTTCTTTCTTCACCATAGGCTCTTGATCATATGTTGTTTCATTAAATTTTTCCGTGTCTTCCAGATTGATTCAATAACTGGGGTAATCAGGGTAGGTGTGTCGGAGATAGTGAGATTGGCACAGGACGGAGCAGGGTTTAAGGGTATTGTACATAGGGTTGCTATGAGTCGCAAGCAACTCGACGGCACATAACAAACAAAAACATTTATAACCAAGGGAATTCTGGTGGTTTAGTATGTTTGCAGGGTGTATAGCCTTTGTACATACCTATTTAATCTGTATAGTGAGAAAATTATTCAAGCAACTATACTCTATGAAGAATGTGGCATAAGGATTGGAGAAAGTCTCACCAATATCTTCAGTATACAGATGACACAACCTTGCTTTCTGAAAATAAGGGAGACTTGAAATGCTTGCTGCAGAAGATCAAACACTGCAGTTTTTAATATTAATTATATCTCAATGTTAAGAAAAGAAAAATTCTCACCAAGGTACAAAAAGGCTACAGTATGATAGATGGAAAAAAGATTGAAATTGTCAAGGACTTCATCTTACTTGAATCTACAATCAATACTCTTGGTACAAGCAGTTAGGCGATCAGAAGACCTATTCCACTGAGAAAGTATGCAGTTAAGGACTTCTCCACATTACTGAGAAATAATGTTATTTTGGGGACTAAGTTGTGCCTGATTCAGATTACTATTCAATCACTGTCTTGTGGCTGAGAACTGGACAATGAATAAGGATGACAGAAGAGACTTGATCTTTGAACTGTAGTGCTGAACTATCCACAGACTACCAAAAGAATATATGGATATGTCTTGGAGAAGATTCAGCCAGAGTAAGCAAGGATGGTGAAGAAGCTTCGCCTTTCATACTTTGGGTATATTGCTAGGAGAGGCTCTTACTTGGAGAGTGATATTGTTGTTGTTATTGTTGTTATGTGTCATCGAGTCATAATCTACAGAGAAGTTCTACAGGACACGTCACCTTCCCTTGGAGACAGCACAACTAAACTTAAGAGACACTGGTCAAAAGAAAAATCTCAGCAATCGACGTTTTTGGAATCTCAGAAGCCAAGAAAGCTTAAGATACAAACTGTCAGATCATGGGTTGGACAATGGAAGATATTTTCTGAAGGGACTTGGTAGATGAGAAGGGTTATCCTGGTGGAGGGTGGAGCTGGGAAGTAAGTGGGTAAAGGCACTGGGCTAAGGGTGGGGTCAACACTGTAACTAATGCTTAACTCCACAATAAGGGATTTATCTTTCACTGCTTCACAAATTGCTGTCTATCAGATACTCCTCTAAATCTGAACATTCAGATTAAGACAGACTAGGAAGAAGGATTGGCCACCCACTTCTGAAATAGCAGGCCTCTGAAAACCCTATGCACAACAAAAATTCAATTACTATTTCAAATAGTATCCTGCAATGTTTTCTCTGGTGGAGTAGCCCATAGCAAGGTGTGCTATTAACTTAAAGGCAGTATCTCTTTGGTGGTTTGAATTCAGTAGAAACTCTGAGGAAAAGAAACGGGCAACCACCTTCTGTAAAGATTTACAGCTCAGGAAGCCAAATGGATGGTGGCAATGCAGTAGAACTGAGTTGATGGCAGTGAGTGGGGTTTTAGGCAGTATTTTGCAACATGTGGCAGATCACCAAGCACTGACAGGTTTACTCTCATTTACTTTTGTGTGATCTACATCACTATCTTATTTATAAATAAGAATGCAGAGTGCTTAATAATCGATCCCACAACCAATACACATTGAACATGAGGCAGCATTGTAAAGGTTAGGTGAATTATAAATTTGTGTGTGAGCAAGTAGAGCCCAAGGAGTGATTAACAATTTTTTTTTTCCTCTCACTTTTTCTAGTTCAGTGACATAGTAAATACTTGAACATTTAAATGATGGAATTCTAGAGAAACACGACGTTACTAGGGTTGTCAGGTGCTATCAAGTTGACTGACCCATAGAGACCAGATGAGTGACAGAACAAAACATCACCCACTTCTGTGTCATCTTCACAATTTCTGCTGTGCCCATTGTTGTAGCCAGTGTATAAATTCAACTCATTGCAGGACTTCCTGGATTTTTTTTTTTTTTGTCAGCCATCTGCTTTGCCAAGCCTACTGATTTTTCCCGGGACTGGCCCTTCCTGATAACACATCCCAAGTGTGTGCGATGAAGTTTCCCCATGCTCACTTCTAAAGAGCATTCTGGTTGCACTTCTTCCAAGACAGATTTGTTTGTTCTTTTGGCAGTCATGGGATATTCAATGCTCTTCACACCCACAATCCAAAGGCATCAATTACTCCACCGAGTGCCTACTAAAAGCTACAGCTTCTGCTGGGTTCTGGGAAGAAAGAGAAAAAATGTGGTCCACTTCCACCTTTGAAAAAGAATTCTATCAAGTACAGCACATGTGACTAGGAAATGTCACTTTAACGTGATCAGAGTTAAGACAAAAGAATGATAAAATAGTGTGTGGCACTGGAGGAAAGATAAAATACAGCCTGAACTTCTTGCAGAAAATTCTCAAAGAGGAGGTGACTTGTGTGCTGGTTTCTCTAACAAATGAAGAGAATTTACCAGTCAGAAAAGTTAGGTGAATTTCTGTTTAATAGATTTCAACAACTTGCACTGGCTACCAAGTATCTAGGTTCGTTGTTCTTGTTATGGTGTTAAGTAATGTCTATTTGGATCCACCATAAAGCTAGGCTAAAGTCAACAGAACCTAACACTGCTCGATCCAAACCTGCTCTCCCAATCATTGCTATATTTGAGCCATTAATCCAATCACTATGTCAATTCATATCATTGAAGATTTTCTTCTATTTCACTCACCCTCTAAATACTCTCAAGTTTGGCCTTGGCTTCTATTCCACTCATCTTGCTGTATTCCTTCACATTTTAGATCCTATTGTAGAGTCCCATTTGACTGCTTGCAATTTTTACAAACACACTAGCTTTTTGTTTTGGGCCTTTGCTTGGAATAGTTCATATGCAGTTCACAACTTCTCCCAGATCTCTCATGAATATTTCTTCAATTCTTTGAGATTTCATGAGAAAGTCACCTCCTGAGAGACATCTTTGCAAATATCCCAAAACAAAAATAAGTTCTCCCTCTCTGACTCCTATTAAATTCTGTATAAACAATTAGTTTATTCCAGATATTCCTTTGTTCCCTTAATTTATCAATACCTCTGACCCTTACTAGATAATAAGTTCTGAATACTAGCTATCATTTACATTTATAAAAACAATAGCATTAATAGTCCAAGCATAGGTTTCACATGAGCACAATTAAGTATTCTGGGATTCCCATTCGTGTCAAGGCTAGCCATAGTTTATTGTGATCCACACAGTCAAATACCTTTGCATAGTCAAGGAAACAGAGAGACGCTCCTCTGCTATTCTGCTTCCAACCAAGATCCGTCTAATGTTGGCAATGATGTCCCAAGTATAACAGCTTTTTCTAAACAGTCTGCACATCTGGCAGTTCTCTGCTGATGTGCTGATGTGCTTTTCCAGTCATTTCTGGATAATCTTCTACAGAATCTTGCTGGTATGTAATATTAGTGACATACATAGACCTGGAGGCAGTAGTTAGAATAAGAACAGGGAAACACTAATGGTTCCAGATTAGGAAAGGTGTGCATCAGGGATGTATCCTATTTTCATACCTTTTCAATGTATATGCTGAACCAATCATTCAGGAAGTTGTATTTTATGATGAAGAATATGGCATTGTTATTGGAGGAAGATTCACTAAAAACTAGCATTATGCAGATGACACAACCTTGCTTGCTGGAACTGAAGAGGATATGAGGTGTTGCTACAGAAGGTCAAGGACTATAGTCTTCAATATGGACTGATTCTCAACATCAAGAAAACAAAGATTCTCATCACTGGGACAATCGGCAGCTTCATGGTAGACAGAGAAGAGATTGAGATTGTTGATAATTTCCACTTGCTTGGTTCCACAATTAACACTCTTGCCAACAGCAGTTAAGAAAGCAAAAAGTGAATTGCATTGGGAAGTCTGCTATTAAAGACAACACTAGGGTACTAAAGAACAATGATGTCAGTCTGGAGACTAAGGTGCATCTGATCCAGGCCATGGTCTTCACAGTTACTTGCTATGCATCAGAGAGGTGGAACAATTACTAAGGATTATAGAAGAAGGATCAATGCCTTTGAGTTGTGATGCTGGAGAAGAGTGTTGAACATATTGTGGACTGCCAGAAGAACAAACACGTCTGTCCTGGAGAGAGTGAAGCCAGTTTGCTTTCTTGAGGCAAGGAGTCCGAGGCTCTGTCTCACATACTTTGGGCACGTGGCCAGAAGGGCCCTGTTCTTGGAATAGGACATCATGCTAGGAGGGGTAGAGGGACAGTACAGGAGAGAACAAGTCACGTTGAGATGGATTGAATCAGTAACCAGGGCAATGGGATTATGTCTCTTGGAGATAATATTGGCACAGGGTAGGATAGCTTTCAGAGATAATTACATAGGGTTGCTTTGAGTCACAGACAACTTGGTGGGACATAATGACAATAACAACAACAACATCCTTAGTAGATTCTAAGTAATATCTGTTGAGTGAGTAAATAAACAGAAACTAGGGTTGCAAAGACAAGTGTGAATAAAAGGCAAGTACTTATCAGTGAGTTAGGGATGCAGAGTATTAAAGTTAAGTGTTAGGGATTTAGGCTTCAAAAATAAGCCTCATATGTAGGCTTGCCAAGATCTAGCAGATAGAAAAACTGTAGATTTTTTAATATAAATTATATATCATTTTAATTTTACTGGATTCACAACTCAATATTACATCTATTAATATTAAAAATATATTTTTTAGTTATATAAAAATTAAAATTGTACTTGTTACCTTGTGTTTTACCTGACAACCCTACTTACATGCCGTGTTAAGAAGTTTAATGGCTTACTGTTTGCCAGGGAGATGGGAACCTCAATATTTTCTTAAAATGGACCCCTTGTTTATATTATGTCTCTTTTACACATGATAAGTTGGGCAAAGGTATGTCTGTTTTCCTTCCTAAGGTCTTAATTCTGTTGTTAGCATAAGATTCAGGTAAGTAGAATTAACATCTGAGACTAGCTAAGTTTCTGCACAATAAGATAGTAAATGCTGTACAACATGGAGAAAAGAGAGAAGGGAATAAAGAAAACTTAAAAAGGAAAAAAAATCCACCAGCCAATATGGTCTTGGCCTTCATCAGAGATTCACACAGCTTTTGAGATTTATTTCCAAAGCTGAAACTTGAAGGGAAATCACATGGATATTATGCCACCCTTCTTAGAATTTTAAACAGAGGCCAAATGAATGTTTCCCCAGAATCCCCTATCAATTGCAACCACTGACATTCACATAGCTCTCGTGGCACCTGCTTCTACCAAATGCTAGTGTTTTACATTTCTCACAGTGTTTCTAAACTTGAATTTGTTCACTGCTACCAGCTATGAACAGATGCACCAGAGAGAACCTATTTGAAAGTGGGTGGCTTATTATGAACAACTTAGGGTCTATAAAAAAATTCCAACAAGAGCTGGAAGGAGAAGGAAAAAAAAAGCTACCATAAGCTTTAAAATATCTCTTCATAAGAGAACAAAATCTGGAAATTCTGCAAATATGTAAAAAGAACCTTGTTTTAGCATTATGTTGCACTTTGGTATAATTTCCTAAGAGTTACCTCTATCTTGGACTATAGAAAAGAACAGAGTTACTGTCCTACCAAAAGAATGTTTTCTTAGGACCAGGAAAATGATCTCTCAGCACAAAGCTACTGAAAGAGTGTTCCACATTGGATTAAAAAAAAAATAGCCACTTTGATTTCGTGATGATAATAAACAATTTGGCTTTGTGCAATCATTTCCTACAGTCATAGATTCTGTGTTGTCCAAAATGAGTCCTTTAGTCTGTAAAGAGGGAGCTGTCATGCAATGATGGATAATAAGTTGCACTGCCAATCAAAAGGCATGAGGTTCAAATCCACAAGCTGCTCTGAGGGAGAAAGA
>NW_006399925.1:1083521-1091786 GCF_000299155.1 Elephantulus edwardii
CAGCATAATATTCCATTGTGCGAATATACCACAGCTTCTCTACCCATTCATTTCTTGATGGGCATTTAGGTTGTTTCCAACTCCTTGCTATTGTAAACAAAGCCACAATAAACATGGGAATGCATATATCTATTTGGATGCCATTTATGGTCTCTTTAGGGTATATTCCCAGTAGTGGAATTGCTGCGTTAGAGTTTTGAGCTACGTGGGCCTGTTTAGTCCTTAAAATGTGGTGGTTCAAATGAAGAAGCACTCTATGTGTGAAATGCATCCAGAACTCTGAATATTTCATAGAAAAAGAATATGTATAAGATATCACTAATGGTGGTCTAGTGGTAAGAAGCTGTACTGCAGTCCTAAAGGCAAGCAGTTTGGCTCTAACAGCTGCTACACGGAGGAGGATGGGCAATCTCTTCCCATTAGATTTACTGCCTCTGAAAACCTACCAGAAGTTCATTAAAGGTCAGTCCTGACTCAATAGTACATAAAACCAACAATAATTGTTTTTATAATAATTGCCTGATAAAATAGTAACATTGTTAATAACATTGTTAATAATAATAACATTGTAACTGCAGGATGAACTTGTTTGTTCTCTTAACAGCCCATGGTATATTCAATACTCCTCCAGAACCACAGCTCAAAAACATCAATTCTCCTTCTATCATCCCTAGTCATTGTCCAACTCTCTAATGCATAGCAAGTAATGCTAAGACCAAAGCCTTTATCAGGGACACTTTAGTCTCCAGACTGACATCATTGCTCTTCAGTACTTTGGAGAGGTCTCTGATAGCAGACTTTTCCAATGCAATTAATCTTTTAATTTCTTGACTGCTGGTACCAAGAATGTTGATTGTAGAACCAAACAAACTGAAGCTGTTAACAATCTCAATCTTCTTCTCATCATCCATCATGATACTGCCAATAGGCCCAGTGGTGATTTGCTTAAGAAAAACATTGCATTGATTTGATTTGTTTATTTTTATTTTTTTATTGTTGATTGCCTTTGAGTTAAGCATGACTCATAGCGACCCTATGAACAAAAGAGTTGAAGCCTCTCTACAACTATCAACATTTATCAAATGTTCACAGGGTTTCTGGAGGTATGTTATTTAGGAAGTGGATACCATACAAGAAAATTTTAAATTAAATATGTAGCTCATATGTGTAGTTTCAATTACAGTTCAAGGTGTACTGTAATCAAAGTCTAAGAATTGTTGTCACACAACAGAGAAACTATATGACACACACACACACAAATCTTCCACCTTTGATATTGACTCAAGGAGTCTCTGACTCAACCAAATTAGTTCAGTGTCACTTTAAAATTAAATTTGTATGACTCTTAGGAGAAACTTCATCAGTCACTAGGTGAAATTAAGGAGCATTTTTAAATCACACATTTTACCTACTGTTAAACTTTGATTTACAGAACTCTCACGGCATAGTCTGTAGGGAGGTGCACTGCTAAACCAAAGTCAACTCCTCTCTGGTAGTTTGAATCCACCAGTGACTCCACAGGAGAAAGATGTGAAATCTCTTCTTTTGCAATAGAAAACCTTCTAAATGGTCTACTACGAGTCCATTGTGACTCCACATGAGTGAGCTTGAGTTTTCAAATTGGGCACAAATAAGGAGATGGCCTGTGATCATGGTTACAACAATGAGCTCAAACATGTAACCCTTGTGAGGATAGGGTAGAAACAAGCCAAACATGATTCTGTTATAAACAGAGTCTATATGAGCTGGAACTGAGTCAGCTGCAACTAATCACAACAAGAAAGCACACATTAAACATTCTCATTGAAGCTGCTTCATGAGAAAGACGTGGTAGTGTTCCCACAAAGATTTACAACATTTGAAACCCTATAGGGCATTTTTACTATGTCCTATGAGACTGTTGTGAGTCACCATCAACTAGAAGATAACATGTTTTTGTTTGTTTGTTTTCTTCATTTGCTTGATTGGTCACTGATTTATGCAAAGACTGTTTATCATGTACTTCCTAAATACAAGGATTCAAATACTCACTGAAGGAGAACTAGGATGGAAATTGGTGGATGTAGGGGTGGTGAGTGAGGATGAGGCTAATTGGGAAGTTTCCAAGTAGAGTACGAAAATGTCAGGTAATAGAGGAACACAGAAAATGCAATGTTTTCTTTTGTTTGAATGGAGACAGACAGGGCACCACAAAGGAACTAATGCCTGATACCAACCTACTAATGCGTAGGTTCTAGTGATAAATAATTGATACATGCCTTTTTGTTTGATAGCTGAACACTTGAACACTATGCTACCAATGCTTCCCTAGAATTATAATATGTGCCAATAACATGACTTCTCTATATTGAAGATAATTGGAAACAAAAGTTTACATAAAACTTGTTCACAAATACCCATAGCAGAATTATTTATAATGGCCTTAAAATGAAACAACATCATGCCCATCAACTGATGAAGAAATAAAATATTGTATATTCATACAATAGAATATTACAGTGCAATATAAATGAAATATATAAAATATATACCTATTAATTAAAAATACAGATATTCCTTGAAAGCATATTAAAAAAGTTAGACATTTATATGAAATGTCCAGTGTTGACAAAGCTATAGAGAAAGAGTATGTTAAAGTCTTCCTTTTAGGAGAGAGAGGAAAAACTGAATGGAATTTTCATAAGGTTTATTTTGGGAGTAATATAAATATTCTGGAGTTAGATAGTGGTAATGGTTGCACAGCTTAATTTTAAATTTCATATTTTAAAGTGTAGTTTTAATTTTATGAGGTGTGATTTATTTCAATAACCAAAAAAGGACATTTTTTTTTGTCTTGGGGCATTTCTAGATAGTAAAAAAATACTTACATATTTACATATAATATATACAACTAATAAGCATTTACTAAAAAGCTGTGCTTCTTTCTGGGCTGTTAGGCATAGTTTAAATCGAATTTATTCTTCACACAGATTATATAAACTAGGTATTAAAGCCTATATTTCTAAAAGGAGAAAACAAGCTTGAATTTCTAACTGGATGAGAAAGAAGAATATATAAATAAAGGTTAAATGTATTTTAAAAAGATCCTTACTTCTACATATTTCTGAATCTTATTCAAATAGTTCTTGATAATTACCACAGGTTCTCTTCAGTGTCAGAATGAGCATAAAGCAACTTCTGTGTAATCAAAAGTTTTCTAATCTGCTTTAATATGTGCAGTTCCCAAAGGCATTGTGGAGAGGAGAATGAGATCCCACCTGGCATCCTGTTAAGATGAACTTGAAGTTTAGGTTTGAAGGCCTAAGACCTGCACATGCACTAAGCCTTGTAGCCCTTGATATGTCTAAGGAGCTGAAAAGATGACTTACTTAGCAGCCAGTTCACCTCCTCTATTGACCAAATGTTCTCAATCTGCAAACTGGCCCCTCTAGCAGAATCCATATTGCATTGATCTAGACAAGACATAAATGAAAGGTTATTCTTCTCAGAAGTGCTTTTCTGTGGATAATAATTCAAAGCAATTTTGCGGGTTTGACCAATCTTTACCTTATTGTATAGGCTAGAGGAGGAATGGGAAATCTATAAAACTGACAACGCGAAGGCATGTGACTGAGTAGATCAGAATAAGCTATGGCTAACAGTGAAAAAAATTGAAAAAAAAAAACAACACACGGGAATCTGAAAACATTTAATTGTGCTCATAAAAAACCTGTACCTAGAGCACTTGTTTTGTCTGGACAAAACAAGGGAACATTGCATGATTTAAAGTAAAGAAAGCCATGTATCAGAGCTGTATCCTTTATCCATACCTATTCAATCTGTATGCTGAGCAAATATTCAAGAAACTGGACTACAAGAATAATGTGACATCAGTATCAGAGGAAGACTTATCAATAACTTGTATTTGGCAAAGGACAAAACATTGCATGCTGAAACTAAGAAAGATATAAAGAGCTTTCTGCAGAAGACTAAAGACTTCAATATGGACTAGATCTCAACATCAAGAAGACAAAAATCCTCCGCATTGAGTTGACAGACAACATAATGATATATGAAGAAAAGATTTAAACAGACAATTATTTAATCTTACTTGGATCCATAATCAACACTCTTGGTATTAGCAGTTAAGAAATCAAAAGATGCATTGCTTTGGAAAAGTCTGCTGTCAAGGACATTACCAAAGGACGAAGGAGCAATGATATTAGGCCAACTGAACTTAAGAACCAAGGCAAGGTTCAAACTCCATGAGCTCCATCATTCCACATTCCTCCATAATCAAGCATTCTCACTGTTTCTCACAACCCAAAACCGCCCATCTGGGCACATTCTGCTGCTTCCCCAATCTCCTCCTATTCTGATGCCACATATTTCTTCATATAGTCCTACTTCCTGAATTATTTGTTCAACACATAGACTGAATACACTTTAAGAAAGGATAAAGTGTTAATGCACATCTTTCTTTATTTTAATCCATTGTACTTTCCCTTGCTCTGTATAACAGCTTCTTCATTTAGGTATAGATTTCATGTTGTTGTTGATTACCATCAAGTCATGCATGACTTATAGTGACTCCATGAACAATAGACCTGAAGCCTTTCTATAGCTATCATTTTTCCAAGTTCATAGAGTTTCTAGAGGCATGTTGTTTAGGAAGTGGATGCCACTCCTGCTTCCAAACCTGTCTTAAAACTGAGAGCTCTACCAAACAAACATTGTCCACCATGGGCAACCTTATGCTGCCAAAAAAATCAAATAACTATGTCTTGGAGAAGGTATAACCAGTGTGCTCCTTAAGAGACAAAGATAGTGAAGTTTTTATTTCATATGCATTGTGCATGTTTTTAGGAAGGGTCATTCCTGGGAAAAGAACATCATGGTTGGATAGGTGGAGGGTTCTCAAAAAGGGATTAAGAGTCTCAGCTCAGTAAATCAGAGATGATAAGGGTGTCACAAGATAGGACAGGGTCAGATGAATGTTCATAGGTTTCCTATGAGTCATACTCAACTCAATGGAATGTAATAACAAGAACAGAGAACTGGAAATTGTTTTATGGTGCTGGGATGAAGTCGCAAAAGTACATGAAGGCAAGGGCAGGAGTGGAGAAAGCAGCAGAAGAGAGGTTTTGAAAAATTCGTGGCCATAGTAAGTAGGGAATGAGTCATAAGGTGATTAGAAGTGATTATTGAGTATGTTAGTTGTAGAGATATTCAGTGAGAAAGGGGAAAATGACTTGCTTCTAATTAACTTCTTTGTTCCAAAAAATGGAACAAATTTTTTAAAGAACCCAAAAATAAGGTCTCTGAATACATATTTTCAGAGGTAATCCAAGCAAGGAATAATTAACAAAATTTGTAAGAAATCATACTTAATTTATATCAAGAAATATATTGTTTTTCTTTTTTTACCTTTTTAATTTTTTATTTTATTCTAATTTATTTACAAGGTTTGAATACATTGTTTTTCACAAAAGATCCTTCCCATTTCCTTCACCCTACCCACCCATTGAATTGTGCCACCTTATGGTTAACACTTTATGATTTACTACCTCCACATCATCACCCCTCTAATTTCCATATTTCCCACCACAGTGGATTCTCATACTCATTCAACAATAATGGTTTCATACAGTATTTGTCCTTGTGGGACTGAATTAGTTCACTCAGCATAATGGTCTCCAGTTCCCCCCAAGTTAGGTGGTAATTCACAAAATCATCACTCCTGCATGCTGCATAATATTCCATTGTATGAATGTACCACAGTCTTGCAATCCATTCATTTGTGGTTGGACATCTAGGTTATTTCCATGTTCTTGCTATGGTAAATAATGCTGCTATGAACATTGATGTGCAAGTTTCAATCTGAACCTCAGTTCTCAGTTCCAAACAATTGAATAGATGGGTCAAGTGGAATTTCTATGTTCAGCTTTTTGAGAAAGCCCCAAACTGTCTTCCAGGGTTGTTGTACCATTGTACAATCCCACCAAGAATGCATGAGTTCCTATCTCACCACATCTTCTTCACCATTTATTATCTGCTGTCCTGTTAAACTTTGCCTCTGCTACTTGAGTACGATGGTATCTCATTGTGATTTTTTTCCGCTCTCTGTTATTGCCAGTGATTTGGAACATTGCTTCATGTCTGTCAGCCACTTGAATATCTTCCTCTGTGAAAAAACTTTCCATATCTTTTGCTAATTTTGTAATCGGGTTATCAGACTTTTTCTTGTGGAGGCCCAGGAGTATATTCTACAAACTTTCATTATGAGACTTTTGCCTGAGACGGTATTGTCAAATGTTCCCAGTCCGTAGGTTTTCTTTTCACCCTTTTATTGTTAAGTGTCATCAAGTAGACTACAACTCATAGTGACCCTATGAACACAGGATCTTAACCGTGACCTGTTATAGGACATCTTTTCAATCTCTAATGTACTCCAGCTATTTTTTACAGTCATCTTGTTGAGAATCTTCCTCCCTTTTGTTGAGTCCAAACATGATATCTTTTTTCAAGTCCTGGTTCCCATTAACAATGTGCTCAAAGTAATTAGACATAGCTTCATTATCCTTGCCTCCAAGCAGCATCCTGGTTGGACTTTCTCCAAGACATACTTGTTTGTTATTTTAGCAGTTCATGAGATATTTAGCACTCTTTTCAAACACTACAACTGAAAGGCATAAGTTATTCTTCTCTCATTGTTATTTCTAGTCAACCTTTAGACACATATCAAGTAATTGAAAAGACCATTGCTTGGCTTTTTAATCCTGAAGAAGGAGATTCTCATCACCAGGCCAATTGGTAGCACCACAATAGACAAAGAAGAGACTAAGGTTGTTAACAATTTCAGGTTGCTTGACTCCACAATCAACGCTTTTGACACCAGAAGTCATAATAAACAAAAGAGGAATTTCACTGGGAAGTCTGCTCTCAATGACCTCTCCAAAAATGCTGAAGAGCAATGATGTCAGTCTAGAGACGCAGATGTGCCTGATTCAGGCCATGGTCTTTGCAATTACTTGCTATTCATTAGCAAGCTGGACAATGACTTAGGAGGATGAAAGAATTGATGTCTTTGGGTTGTGGTGTTTGAGAAGAATTTTGAACATACCACGTACTGCCAGAAGAACAAACATGTCTGTCTTTGAGATAGTGAAATAGTTTCTCCTTGGAGACAAGGATTTTAAAGCTCCATCGCACATACTTTGGCACGTAGCCATGCTTGGAAGGGTGAAGAGACAATGCAGGAGAGGCAGACCCTGGATAGGATGGATTGACATAGTAACTGGGATAATGGGAATAGGTGTGATAGGGTCAGTAAGACTGGCTCAGGTTTGCTATGAGTCACATGCAACTTGATGTCACATAACTACAAAAACATGATCAGTCTTCAAACTGACATCCTTGCTCTTTGGTACTTTGGAGATGTTCTTGTGAGTAGATTTTTCCCACAGAGACTTTTTTCCCCCTCGACTACTGGTTCAAAGGTGTTGATTGTGGATCAGAGAAAGATGCAGTCATTGACAATTTAAATTTTTTCTCTATCTATTACAGTATATTGTCTACTGGCCCAGTGCTGAGAATTTCTGTGTTTTTTTTTGCTGTTGATGTCTAATCTATATTGAAGGCTGCCTTCTTTCATTTTCTGCAGCAAGTATTTTAAGTCTTTCTCAGTTTCATCAAAGTTGTGCCATCTGCTTATCATTTGTTCTTTCTGAATTTTCTTCTAATCCTAATGTCATTTTCTTCTTTATGAAGTCCAGCCTTTTGAATAATTTGCTCATCATACAGACTAAAAATATATAAAGAATGAAACACAGACAACCTCTTTTATTGATTTTAAATGTCCAGTGTTTCCTTGTCATGTTGAGACAATAGCTTCTTGACCTAGGTCTAGGTCTCTTATGAGCACAAGTAAGTGGTCTTAATTCCTATTCTTCTCAATGTTATCCATGTTGTTGTTATGTTATGTGCCATTGAGTTGCTTGTGACTCATAGTGACCCTATGTACAACAGCCCTAAAGCCTGCTCTATCCTGTGACAATCGCACTGTCTCTGACACACCCATTACGATTACCCCATCACTGAATCAATCCACCTCATAGAGGGTCTTCCCCTCTTGCGCTGTTCCTCCACCCTCCCAAGCATGATGTCCTTCTCCAAGGATCGGTCTCTCCTTACAACATGTCCAAAGTATGTTAGACAGAGCCTTAGAATCCTTGTCTCCAAGAAGTAGCCTGGTTTAGCCCTTTCCAGGATGAAGCTGTTGTTTTC
>NW_006399925.1:1092851-1101997 GCF_000299155.1 Elephantulus edwardii
CAGGGCAGCATCTGTTAGCTGATATACGTCAATTGGTATACCATCTATTCCTGGGGCCATAGTTTGTTATAATCCACACAATCCAAATGAACAGTCCAATAGCACAGACATATTTTTTTAATCTCTGCTTTCAACCAGGATCCATCTGAAATGACCTGTGATAATTCTGGTACCACATATCTTCTAAATCCACCTTGAATCTCAGACAGTTTCTGTTGATAAACTGTTCTGGCCATTTAAAAATAATCTCCAGCAAGAGTTTGCTTATACTTGTATTAATGATATTGCTTTATAATATCCACATTCTGCTGGATCACCTTTTTTGGAGTGGTAATAAATGTAAATCTCTTCTAGTCGAGTTACCTTTGTAAGGCAAGTGGACACACCAGGGCTATACGACCCAGAAGAATGAACAAAAACAATGAAAAACAAGCCTGAGGGCCGTGGATTAAAAGTCACCCACCTTTGGCTTGGTAGCATCACTTTCTGTCCACTACGCAAACTGATCAGTCTCTATGTTGATATTTTTGTTGTTAGGTGCCATCGAGTCATAGGCAATTCATAGCGACCCTTTGAATGAAGTCCTCAACACTTGTGTGACTTTCATCCTTTCTCCAGGTTCATAGGGTTTCCGGAGGCAAGCTATTATGGAAGTGGATCCCACTCCTGCTTCCAAGCTTGTTTTAATTGTGGAGCTCCACCAAACACTGTCCACTATGGATAACCATTAACGTATTTGACACATCAGTGTCACAGTGTTCAGCTTCACAGCAAACACAAGTTACCTCTGTACGGCAAGTGGACACACCAGGGCTATACTACCTACAAAAATAGATCCTAAGGTGCACCTGATCCAGGCCATATTCTTTGTAATTGTTTGCCATATGTCAGAAAGCTGGACGATGACTAAGGATGACATAAAAAGAATTAATGCCTTTGAGCTGTGGTGATAGCGAGGAGTATTGAATGTGTCATGCACTGCCAGGAGAAGAAACAGGTTCATCCTAGAGAAGGTGAAACCAGGCTGCTCCTTTGAGGCAAGGATTCTGGGGATTCATCTGACATATTTTGGGCTTGTTGAAAGGAGAGACCAGTCTTTGTAGAGGGACATCATGCTTGGAAGTGTGGAGGTAAAGAAGGAGAGGAAGACCATCAATGAGATAGATTGATTCAGTGACTGGGGTAATGAGGGTAAGTGTGTCTGAGACAGTAAAGTTGGCACTGGATAGAGCAGCTTTCAGGGCTATTATACATAGGGTTTCTATGAGTTGCTAGCGACTTGACAGTACATGACACCAACAACTACAAGAAACAAAGAGAGGCCTGGAGAAATAAAAGAATATACCGTGTTCATGGATAGGCAGATTCAATGGTATGAAAATGACAAGTCTACCAAAGACAATCTACAATTTCAATGTAACCCCAATACGAATGTTAATTCCATTCTTCAGAGAGATGGAAAAGGCAATTTCCAATTTCATCTGGAATGGAAAGAAAGCCACAAATACACAAAGCACTCCTGAAAAAGAGAAGCAAGGTAGGAGGCATCTCACCCCCTGATCTCCAACCCTACTACACAGACATGGTGGTCAAGACAGTGTGGTATCTTTACAGTGATAGACACATAGATCAATGGAATAGAATTGAGAACCAAGAACTCAGCCCATCTACCTATGGTCAACTGATTTTTGACAAGGAGATGAAATCAGTTAAATGGGAAACAACAGCCTCTATCATAAATGGTGTTGGGAAAATTGGAAAATCATCTGCAGAAAACTCAAGCAAGACCCACACCTCACACCATACACAAAAACCAACTCAAATTGGATTAAGGACCAAGGAGTTAAATCAAGAATTATAAACTTCTTTACAGAGAAACTTAGAAGAACTCTAGAAACCTTAATCCATAACATGAACAGTCTTCCAAGCATCCTGAGAAACCAGGAGAGAACAAAATAGATGAATAGGACTGACCTTCTAAGAATCAAATACCTATGCACATAAAAAAATTCTCCAACAGGGTAAAAAGGAAAGCCAAAGACTGAGGAAAAATATAATTTATGGAATACTCCAGCACCTCAACAAGGTAAAGGTAATCCAGTTGCAAAATGGGCACAGGATATGAATAGACACTTCACCAAAGAAGACGCTTAGATGGCAAATAAGCACATGAAGAAATGTTTAAAATCTCTAGTTCCTAGAGAGATGCAAATCAAAACAACTATGAGATATCATCTCCCCCCAATAACAATAGCAAATTCAACAGAGCAGCAAACAACACATGCTTGACGAGGTTGCAAAAAAATTAGAACCCGTATTCACTGTTGGTGGGAGTGTAAAATGGTGCAACCACTATGGAAGGTGGTATGGCACTTTCTCAAAAAGTTGGAAATAGAAATACCCAGCAGTTGCCCTACTGGAATATACCCTAAAGAAACCATAACTGTCACCCAAACAGATACATGTGCACCCATGTTTATTGCTGCATTGTTCACTATAGCAAAGAAATGAAAGCAACCTAAGTGCCAATCAACAAATGAATGGATAAAGAAGCTGTGTTATATTCACACATTGGAATACAAGGCAGCACTGAAAACCATGGAACTCATAAAATATTATACAAAATAGGTGAGCCTGGAGAACATTATGCTACGTGACATATCTCAGTCACAAAAGCACAAAAATCACATAATGCCTCTGTTCTAAAACAGAACTGACATTGGGTGTTAGGGAAAATTAAAAAATAAGGGGGTAAATAATGAACACTGCATTGGAACAGAAGAGGGAAATAACTGTTTAAAAGAAATATATAATTAGGCATTATTTGCACGACAACAGTCCGGAATAAGAGGTAAATAGCAAAGGAGACTGGGGATGGTAGGGAGGAAATTGTGCAGCAATGAATGGATTTTTTTAAGGATAAAGGCCAGCCTGGGTGGGGGAGGGGTGGAGAGGAAAATGTGCAACAATGAATGAATGGAAATCCAAGTTTTCTGTGAATTTTCATTAAAATCATAAAAAAAAAGATTAAAGAGTGACTGATTCAAGTCAATTTATTTTCAATTGCTTCCTGTGCACATCAAAGTTGGACAATGAATAAGAAAGGCTGGAGAATAATTCACATGGGAACTTGTTCTGGATTATTTGTGTGAAATCAATGTAATCATAAGAGTCTTTATCAAAAGGGAGAGAGCATATGCTTAATGGGGAGCTGAGATAGGAGAGCTGGGCTTGAAAATAGCGGAAAGGGTCACAATTCAAGGAATGTAGGAAGCCTCTTGAAACTAGAAGATTCTTTTTCTAGAACCTTCAGCAGGTACATGGTTGTGCTGAATCATAAATTTTTCAGGTCTATGACCTCCAGAATTGCAAAGTAATAAATATGATTTACATCAGTATGTTAAGTTTTTGGTGCTTTGTAACAACAAAAAATAAGAAATTGACACAGCCCCTGAACTTGGTTTCACATAGAATTCCACCACAAAATCTTTGATGTTTCATGTTTGTTTACAAGCCTGCCTTCCTGTATTAGAGAGTACATTTCTTAAAAATAGAGGACTATGTTGTATTAATCTTTGGAACTCCATTTCAGTATTCTGTATTAAAAACAAAATATTAAAAGACCACTGCCTGATTCAGGAGCACTTTAGTCTTTAAATTTATATTATTTCTCCTCAGGAATCTGGATAGATACTTGCCTATGGATTTGCCCAATGAAGTATCCTCATTATGGACCAAGTAAGATAAAATCATTAACAATTTCAAATGTTTCTCCAACTATCATGATGTTGCCTACTGTTCCAGTTGTGAGGATTTTTGTCTTCTTGATGTTGGAATTCAATCCATATTGAAGGATGTAGTTTTTGATCTTTTACTGTAAGTGTTGTAAGTTCTCCTCACTTTCAACATTGAAAGTTGTATTATCAGCATAAAAAAGTTGTTGATGAGCCTTTTCCCAATTCTGATGCCACATTCTTGTTTCTGGAGTCTAGCTTTTCAAATTATTTATTCAGGATATAGTCTGAATACATATGGAGAGAGGACACAATTTTGAAGTAAATCTTTCCTGATTTTAACACTAATTATAATATCCCAAATGGAACCACTATTTCCCTATGTTTGTCATTTCCATTAATCTTTCTACCTTTTCCCTTTCTGCCTTCTGAGGCCAATCCCTGAACAAATGATGCCCTTTGATCTTCAATGATTGAAAATTTTAACAAGAGTAGACTGCTTCATCTTTCTCTCTTAAAGCAGTTGATAGTTTTGAACTGTCAACCTTTTGATTCACAACCTAATTTAATATACTACTAGGGATTATTTATTACAGGAACAGGGTAAACTACATACAGTATGTGTTTTTGATTATACAATGGTTCTAATGATTTGATGTAGTTTAAGTCTAAGAGTTATCACAATTTATCACATTTCCTTGACAATACTCTTGTGAGGCAAGTACCTTTGAACCTCCTTTAAGGCTCAGGGATTATAAGTAACCCGCTCCAATTAAATACTCACTTAATAGCCAATAAATCTTATCCCAAAGTCTAACTTCAAAATGTTCTTTTTTTTGTTTGTTTGTTTGTTTTTTTATAAAAAGATGAATGTATTTCTGTGTCTCATCCCAAATGATCATCGAACAAAAGGAAATAAACGGATGTGAAAAAGCATTGCAAAACTTATTGTACTCTACCCAGATCCTTGAATACAGTTCTGTAACTGTAGGAATAGGCCTGGGCTAAACTTTAGATTCTATGGTCCATATCATCCTGGCCCAAATACATATCTGAATAAGAAGAAAATGAGACAAATGATGTCATCATTGCTTCTCAGCTGGATAAAATCTAGGGTCTCAAAATGATCTGAAACAGAATAATTTCCCTCCATTACTGTAACCACATTAACCAGCTCAGGAGAATGCATATTTCCACGGGTTGAGAATGAGAGAGCTGCCAAATCTGAAGGAGCATTATCTCTAATGCCCGAGGTCAGGCTCTAAGTGTGAAAATTACTTCAGGAAGAGGATGGCTAGAAAATATCCAATCTCTAGGGATAGTGGTTTATGTTAGAGCATAATATTCCTCCAAAAGAAGCTGACTCAGTTATCACAAACCAGTCCTGTTCTCTATAAGCATGAAGCAGTGACGGACAATTTTGAAAGAACTCAGCATATTACATGTATGTTACTTGTAGTAATGATGCAGAAGGATGAACCATCACCACTCAATATGCATTGATATGACGTCAGAGGCTGTGTTAGGGACTCACCCGCCTAATAGTCATTATGATTGGAGTGATATTTATAAAAAACTTGCATTATGCAGAGGGCAAAATTTTGTTTCTAAAAGTAAAGAGTACTATAAACACTTGCCGCAGAAGATCAAAGACTGCAGCCTTCATTATGGATTATATGTCAAGATCAAGAAAACAAATATTATCAATACAAGACCAATAGTCAATATCATGATAAATGGAAAAAAGACAGAGGGTGTCAAGAATTTTATTTTATCTGGATTCATAATCAATACCCATGGTAACAGCAGTCAATAACTCAAAAGACACATGACTCTAGGAAAATATTCTGTCAAGGACCTCTCCAAAGTGCTAAAGGGCAGAAATGTTAGTTTACATATAAGTTCCTGATATAAGCCATTGTTTTTTCAGTTACTTCCTATGCATCTGAAAGTTGGTCAGTGAATTAGAATGACAGAAGATTAAGGGTACCTTTGAGTTACGGTGTTTGAGAAAAGTATTAAATGTAACAGACTGCCAAAAACATACAAGCCTTTCTTGGAGGAAGTGTCACAGAAGAGTTCCTTAGAGGCAAGGATAGTGAACTTTATCTCCTGTACTTTGAGCATGCTGTTTGGAGGGACAAGTTCTAAGAGAAAAACACCATACTGGGAAAGGTGGAGGACCATAGAAAGAGAGGAAGATGCTCAATAAGAGGGACTGACAATGACTGTAGCAACAGATTCAAGTATGTCACTAATTGTGAGGATGGTGCAGGATAGGGCAAGGTCCAGATTTATTGATTATGGGGTCACCATGAGTTGTAGTCAACTGGATGGCACCTAACAACAACAGCTAAACTTCAGTTTCTGTATCTTTAAAATAGAGTTAATAATAGTTACTTCTGGAGGAGGGAACTCTGGTGACCTAGTGGTAAGGAACTGTACTGCCATCTCGAAGGCATGTGGTTCGAATCCACCAATTTTTCTATGGGAGAAAGATGGGCAGTCTTTTTCCATGCAATTGACAGCCTCTGATAATCTGCTGGAGTGTCAGCTATAAGTTGGTTTCAAACAGACAGCTTATAACAACAACTTCTAAAGGTTTTGTTAGGATAAATTGAGTACTAAGTCATTGTGACACAATGCTCAGATAACAATAGACACTGTAGCAAAATGATGCTGATGACAGTGATGATGACCGTGGTAATGATAAGATTCCCTTTAATTTTCAAAATCAGAAGGATTTCATTGATTTCCAGTGTACTACATAGTTTATCAAATCCTTTCATGTCCCTCATTTCAACTAAATATCAAAACATGCTGCTGAGTCAAGCAGTGAAAATATTTTAATCCCTTTTTTACACACAAAGAAATGATAGCTCAGTGAACCTTCATTAACTGTAAACAGTGACCGAGCTAGAAAGTACTGAAGTATCAACTATCTCCAAGGTTAGTTGTCTCTTGGCTTCATTATTCTCAAAGACCCCATAGTTGTTTCCCTAGAAACATAATTTGGCTTTGTATCAGGAAGTGGATACTATTTCTATGGTTGCAAATAAGTTGGCTGAATGCTGGAGTTTCTTTATGTTATTTTAGATCAATATTTATCTAATGATTTCTCTAGGATTAAATACAAGTATAGATTCTAATAGAAATCATTTCTCAAAAAATGAAAAAGTTTGCTTAGATGCCACCCTCTCTTAGTTACGGAATATCTTTTAGATCTTTAAGTGTCATCTTAAGAAAGCATAATGGACAAATTAATCATTAGAAAATGTCCACATATCTGCTCTTTTCAACATGCTTTTACACAGATATTCCTGTTATATATAGAATTATATTGTGTGCATGCGTGTGTGTGAACACACATTTGGAAACCAAATCCTACTTGTATATAATTCCCTTTGTGACAGAGTTAAAATTTTGTGCTAATGAGGTCATTGTAGTGTAGAATATTCCATTAAGTCTACTATCAGTCTTGAGGTTTATAAGCGTTCTTGTTACTATTACGTGCCATCAAATAGAATACAACTCATAGCAGTTATTGCTGTTGTTAGGTGCCATCGAGTCAAATATGACTCATAGCAGACCTATGAACAACAGATATGAACTTTATCCTGAGCCAACCTCACACAATCTCTGAGCTATTCAAACTCATTACTGTAGTGAACGATATCATTGAAGGTCTTTTTTCTCCTTCATTATGCCTCCAAGCATTATGTCCTTCACCAAGGAATAGCTTTTTGTAGCAACATGACCAAAGTATAAGAGACAAAGCTTCACCATCTTTGCCTCCAAGGAGCTCTCTGGCTGCACCTTCTCCAGGACATATCTATCCATTTGTTCTTTTGGCAGTCCATGGGATATTCAGTAATCTTCTCCAACACCACAACTTAAAGACATTATTCTCCTGTCATCCTTATTCATTGTCCAACTTTCAGCATTATGTTGTTGTTACTGTTGTTGTTATGTGCCGTGAGTCACTTGCGACTCATAGCAATGCTATGTACAACAGCCCTAAACTCTGCTCTATCCTGTGCCAATCTCACTGTCTCCAACACATCCATCCCAATTACCCCAGTCACTGAATAAATCCACCTCCTAGAGGGCCTTCCCCTCCTGCGTCTGCCCTCCACCGTCCCAAACATGATATCCTTCTCCAAGGACCGGTCTCTCCTTACAACATGACCAAAGTATGTTAGACGAAGCCTCAGAATCCTTGCTCCCAAGGAGCAGCCCGGTTTAACCCTCTGAAGAAAGAATCTTTTTGTTTTCTTGGCAGTCCATTGTATCCTCAATACCCTTCTCCAACACCAAAGCTCAAAGGCATCAACTCTCCTTCTGTGTTCCCTAGTCATTGTCCAACTCTCTTATGCATAACAAGTGATTGCAAAGACCATGGCCTGTATCAGACACAACTTAGTCTCCAGAGAGGCACCGTTGCTCTTCAGTACTTTAGAGAGGTCCCTAACAGCAGGCCTCTGAAAACCCTATATACAATAATATGTTCAGCAGTATAGCAAGTGATTAAAAAGACCACGGTCTGATTCAAGCACACCTTTGTCTTCAAACTAACATCATTGCTCCACAGTAATTTGGAGAGGTCCCTCACTTCAGACTTATTCAGTGCAATATGTCTCCTGACCTGACTGCTGGTACTAAATATATTGATTATAGATCCAAGTAAGAAGAAGTCATTGACTGTTTCAATCTTTTCTCCCTCTATTATGATGTCTTCTATCAGGCTTTTGGTGAGAATGTTTGTTTTCTTGACTTTGAGATATAATCCATTTTGAAGACTGCAATGTTTATCTTTTGCAGCATTTCAAGTCCTTATCACTTTCACCAAGCAAGGTTGTATCATGTACATAAATAAGGTAGTTGATGAATCTTCCTCTGATTTTGATGCCACATTCTTCTTCATAGATTTAAGCTTCTTGAAAAATTAGCTTAGTACACAGATTAAATAGATATAAGGATACAACCCTGATGCACACATTTTTTTAAAATTTATTTTAAACTAGGTAGTGTTTCCTTAAACCTATACTTGGACCAAGAGGCAGTCGTCAGAACAGAACAGGGCAACACTGCATGGTTCAAAATTGGGAAGGGCGTACGCCAGGGATGTGTCCTGTCTCCATACCTTTTCAATCTGTATGCAGAGCAGATTATCCGAGAGGCGGGGCTCTATGAGGAGAGGTGTGGCATTAGGATCCTGGAGGATCTATCAACAGTCTGTGTTATGCAGATGACACAACCTTGCTTGCTGAAACTGAGGAGGACCTCATGCACTTACTGCAGAGGGTTCAACCTTCAATATGGACTGAGGTTCAATGTCAAGAAGACAAAAATTCTCACCACTGGACCAATCGGTAGCATCAGGATGGATGGCGAAGAGATTGAGATTGTTCA
>NW_006399925.1:1102417-1107534 GCF_000299155.1 Elephantulus edwardii
GGGATGGGTGTGTCAGAGGCAATGAGATTGGCACAGCATAGAGCATGGTTTAGGGCTGTTGTACATGGGGTCGCTATGATGGCACATAACGACAACAACAACAGTGTTTCCTTGCTTTGAATGCACAACAGCTTCTTGCTCTATGTATAGCTTTTGCATGAGCACAATTAATTGTTCTGAGATTCCCATTTTTCTCAATGTTAGCCATAATTGGTTATGATCCATACAGTTAAATGTCTTTGCATTGTCAGTAAAGCACAAATAGATGTTTTCTGGTATTCTTTACTTTCAGCCAATATTTATCTGATATCAGCAATGATATCCCCGGTGTCATGGCCTTTTATAAATCTAACTTGAACTTCTGAGAGTTCTCTGTCTATGTATTCTTATAACTTTTTTTGCATGATCTTTAGTAATTTTAGTATTTTGCTTGCCTGTGATGTTGATGATGTTGTTAGATAATTTTGACATCCTGTTGTATCACCTTTTTTTGGGAATGGGAACAAATACATCCATTTAAATCAATACATCACATTCAACTGGGACATTATCTAGCATTTCAGATAGAAGAGCTGAGACGTGAATTCATAAGAAGAAAGTTCTTTCAGAACTTCCAGAGGACGAAAAACAAAACAAAACAAACCCAAAAAAAAACAAAAAACAACAACCCTTCTCTAAAGCTGGTACCTGGGATTTGAATGATGAACATCCAAAATTGTGAAACATAGCCATTACTTTGTTGTATTTGGGTAATTGTTTGTATATTACTAAGTACTTTGCATCTTAAGTATCTGTATTCCTGTGTTTTTTATTAATTATTCTAATTAGTACAGCAGTTATCTGTCAGTTATCTGAATTAAGGCAACTTGTGAGTGTTGAGAGGCTAAAATCTATGCCACCAATAAGTTATGTGCCAGAGGGGTCACTCATGTTGGAGAGGTTTTCGTAGAACTCAGAGAATAAGACAGAGTAGGAAGCACTGACCATCTACATCTGAAGTAAGTTATTGTTTCTTTGATTGCCGTAGAGTGAAGCACAACTCATAGCAACCCTATGGAACAAAAGGCCTGAAGCTTTTCTATAACTATTGACATTTCTCAAAGTTCATAATGTTTCCTGAGGCATGTTGTTTAGTAAGTGGATGTCACTCTTGTTTCCAAAAGGCCTCTGAAAATACTATAAATAGAGTAATAATTCATAGAGACCCTGTAAACAAACAATCTAATGCTTGCCCTCTCCTGCATCATCTTCATGATCTCTGTCATTCTCAAGTCCATTGTGGTAATCACCGGGGCAATCCATTTTATTGAAGATCTTGTTCTTTTTCTCTGACCGCTTCTCCTAGAACGATTTCTTCTCTCTCAGGGACTGGTTCCTCCTGCTTATATCCTCCCAGTAACAAAGATAAAGTTTTGTCATCCTTGCCTCTAAGAAGCACTCTGGTTGCATTTCTTCATGACAGACCTGATTGTTCTTTTGGCAGCTCATTGTATATCCAATACTTTTGACAACATAATATTCAAAGGCATAAATTCTTCTCTAATCATTATTTATTGTCCAACTCCCAGATGCCTAACAAGTAATTGAAAATGCCATGGCTTGGATCAAGTGAACCATAATCTTTAAACAGTAATCTTTAGACAGTAATATGACATATATGCTAAGAATAAGAAATTGAAGAGAAGTGACATCAAATTTATCATCAAAAAGAACATTTGAAGATGTATCCTGAAGCAACAAACTGTCAGTGATATAAAAAAAAAATCCATATATATACCATGAAGAATTGTTAATACCATTATTATTCAAATTTGCACACTAACCACTGATGCAAAATGTGTAGAATTTGAGATTTCTACCAGCTTCTGCAGTCTGAAATTCATCAAACATGCAATTGTGAGGTTTTAAAATTAACTGGTGAGTGGAATGCAAAAACCAGAAACAAAAGAAAAATCAATGGTTAAAAAATAGGTTCTTAAAAAAAATAGGTTCTTGATGCCAGAAACAATGTAGAGATCCCATGATTCAATTTTATATGATCAATGACTTCTTAATTGTAAATACTTACTTTTAAAAAGTACCAACTGCAACTATACAAATGGTCCTCACTAAATGGAATACATATGAAAAATGATGTAGAGTAACTCAATATTACCTGTTAGAAAAAAGACAAGGGGCTAAAATAGAAAAGATTGTTATATAGTCATCTTAAAGTCCACGCTGAAAATGAAAAATGCAAAAACAAAAACCACAAAACAACAAAGAAAACCTTGAGTCTATCCCACTTGAATTTAGAGACAAGAGACAATTTAAGAAATGTACTCAATTCATTGAACACAAATGATCTAAGACCAGATGAGTTATGGAGTAACATCAAGACATAATATTTAAAGAAACCAAAAGGTCCTAAAAAACAAGAGTTGTGGCAGAAACGGATATAGGCACAAGATTGTTCAATGGAGTATTATTTACAGTAGCATAAATCTAAAAATAAAAATATCTATCAATGGACAGATGGATAAAGAAACTTAGAGCATTCTTATAGTGGAGTTTTAGGGAACACTGAAAGAATGATAAGAAAGTCATAAAACATTACATTACATTACATTACATTACATTACATTACATTACATTACATTACATTACACGGGTGAATTTAGAGGATATTATGTTCAGGGAAAGAAGTCACTTCCTAAAGGATAAATATTGTAAAAGATTATTATTAAAAGCTAAAGAAAATTTATACACAATATCATTCTGGGATAGTTACTTAGGATGGACAGGGAGAGAGAGAGCAGCAAAAATGAACAGATAACAGACACTTACTAAGACTTGGCCAAAAGAGTTTGTGGAACTAGAGAAATTATGTCAATGTTAGATGGATCTTAGCTGAAAGCAGAGTAGCAGAGCATGCAAAGGCATTTATATGAATGTGTGGATCACAACAAATTGGCCAACTCTGAGAAGAATGGGAATCCAAGAACACTTGATTGTGCTTATGCATAATCTATACTTGGACCAGGAAGCAGTTGTCAGAATAGTGCAAGGAAACATCGCATGGCTCAAAAGTAGAAAAGGTATATGCTATGTATGCATCCTATCTTCTTATCTTTTCAATCTACATGTGGAACATATCATTCTGGAGGCTGGGCTCTATGAGGAGGAATGTAGTATCAGAATTGGAGGAAGAAGACTCATCAACAACCTGAATTATGCAGATGACATAACCTTGCTTGCCAAAACAGAGGAGAAGGTGCAGCATTTGCTGCAGCTTGCTATATAGATTAAAACTCAACATCAAGAAGACAAAGATTCTAACCACTGGGCCAATTGGCATCATCATGATAGAGAAGAGATTGAGTTAATAACAATTACAGCTTGCTCGGCTCCACAGTCAACACTCTTGGCACCAGCATTCAAGAAATCAAAAGATGAATTGCATCGGAAAAATCTGCTGTCATCAACCTCCCCACCAGAGTACTGAAGAGCAATAATGTCCGTCTGGAGACGAAACTGTGCTTGATCCAGGCCAATGCCTTTCACAGTTACTTACTAAATACATCAGAGAACTAGACAATGACTAAGGATGTTAGAAGATGATTCAATGCTTTGAGTTTTGGAAGGGTGAAGGGACAGCACAAGAGAGGAAGACCTTGGAGGAGATAGATTGAATCAATGACCAGGGTAATGGGGGTATTTGTGTCACAGACAATGGAGTTGGCTGAAGATAGAACAAGGTTCAGGACTATTGTATATAGGGCCGCTATGAATCACAAGTGACTCAATAGCATATGACAACAAGACTTGGCAGAAAGCAGAGAGTATCAGAGGAAAGTCTATCTGTGTTTAATTGACTATGCAAAGGCTTTTGACTGCGTGGATCACATGAAACTGTGGCTAACCTTAAGATAAATGGAGGATTCTAGAACACTTCTTTGTGCTCATGTGAAACCTATACTTGGGCCAGGAAGCAGTAGTCAGAATAGAGCAAGGAAACACTGGATTGTTCAGGACCAGGAAAGGTGTTCACCAGCGATGCATCCTATCTCCATATCTTTATTCTCTATGTAGAATAGATCATTCAGGAGACTAGACTTTATCAGGAGGAATGTGGCATCAGGATCAAAGGATAACTCATCAACAATCTGCATTATACAGATGACATAACGTGGTGCAACAATGAATGAATGGAATTCCAAAATCTCTGTAGATGTTCATCGAAATGAAAAATAAAGAAATAAATTATAAAAATGAAAAGGACATAAGGCATTTGCTGTAGAAGATTAAGAACTTCAATATGGATTGAAATTCAACATCAAGAAGACAAAGATTCTCACCACTGGGCCAACTGGCTGGCACCTTCATGACAGACAGAGAAGAGATCCAGATTGTTAACAACTTCAGCTTGTTTGGTTCCACAATCAGCATTCTTGGCACCAGTAGTCGGGAAATCAAAAGACAATTTGTATTAGTAAAGTCTGCTGTCAGGGACCTCTCTAGAGTACTGAAGAACAAGGCCTTGGTCTTCACAATTACTTGCTTTGCATCAGACAGCTGGACAATAACTGGGAATACTAGAAGAAGGATCAATGCCTTTGAGTTGTGATGCTGGGGAGGAGTGTTGAACACACTGTGAACTGCCAAAAGAACAAACAGGTCAGTCCTAGCAAGGGTGAAAATAAGCTACTCCCTGGAAGCAAGGATTTTGAAGCTCTCTCTCACATACTTTGGGCACACACGGCCCAAAGGAACCAATCTTTGGAGAGGGAAGTCATATTTGGAAGGGTAGAGGGACAGCACAAGAAAGTAAGACCCAGGATGAGATGGATTGGCTCAATGACTGGAGAAATGGGGTTATAGGTCTATTGAAGACAATAATATTGGCTCAGGATAAGGCAGGGTTCAGCGCTAATGTACGTAGGGTTGCTATGAGTCTCAGGTGACTCAGTGGCATATAAAAACCAATAGCAAAAAGGGATAAGGAATAGGAAATGAGTAGATGATAAAAAACTACGGGTATTTCAATTAATGTTTCAAAACAAAATGTGTATTGATAACTGAAATAAAAACTAACATACACTGTAAACTTGCATTCAAATCACAATTAAAAAATATTC
>NW_006399925.1:1107995-1109134 GCF_000299155.1 Elephantulus edwardii
TATATATACATATGCTGTTAATGTTATCAGTATGTGCCATTGAGTCACCTGCAAATCACAGTGACCAAACATACAATAGCTCTGAACACTGACCTAACCTGAGCCAGTATCAGGGACTCCAACACAACTATCCCCATTATTCTAGTTACTGTGTCAATCCATTTCATCTAGAGTCTTCCTCTCCTGCGTTGTCCCTCAACCTTTCCAAACATGATAGCCTTTTCCAAGGACTTGTCACTCCTGGGGAAATGCTCTAGTATATGAGAGATGGAGCTTCAAAATCCTTGCCTCCAAGAAGGAACTAGGTTTCACGTCTCTCAGACAGACTTATATTTTCTCTTAGCAGTCCATGTTCAATACTCTTCTCCAGCACCACAACTCCAAGGCATAGATTATTCTTCTGTCATCCTTAGTCACTGTTCAACTCTCTGATGCACAGTAACTTTCAAGATTATAACATGGATTAGGAACAACTTTGTCATTAGGCTGACATCATTGCTTGTTAGCACTTTAGAGATGTCCCTGACAGCAGACCTTCCCAATGTAATTTGTCTTTTGATTACCTGAATGCTGGTGCCAAAAGTTTTGGTTGTGGAACAAGCAAGCTGAAATTGTTAATCTCAATATTTTCTCCATCTATTGTGGCACTCTCAATTGGCCTAGTGGTGAGAATCCTGGTCTTCTTGATCTTGAGCTTCAATCCATATTGAAGACTACAGTTTTTGACCTTAAGCACAAAGCGCTTCAAGTTCCTCAGTTTCAGCAAGCAACTATCATTTGCATAACAGGTTATTGATGAATATTCCTCTAATCCTCACATTCCTCCTCCTAAAGTCCAGCCTCCCATATTATCTCTTCTGCATGTAGGCATGGAGAGACGAAGCATCCCTAAGACACTCCTTTCCTGATTTTGAACAATGCAGTGTTTCCTTGCTCTCTTCTGAGGATTGCTTCCTGGGCCAAGCATAGATTTCACATAAATGATAGAGTACAATTAAGTGTTCTGGGATTCCAATTCTTCTCAAGGTCAGCCACAATTTGCCTTGATCCACAAAGTCAAATGCCTTTGATTAGTCAATGAAACACAGATAGACATTCCTCTGTTACCCTTTGCTTTCAGCAAAGATCCAATTTTTTTT
>NW_006399925.1:1109435-1110520 GCF_000299155.1 Elephantulus edwardii
TCTTCTCTCACTACTCTAAAGGGCCCCTTTGGCAGTAGGAAACAAAGATCCAATTGACATTGGAAATAACGTCTCTTGTATCACAGCCTCTTCTAAACCTGGTTTGTATTTCTGGTAGTCCTGTTCTAGTTGTTTTTGGATAATCTTCAGCAGCATTTTGCTTGTGCTTGATATTATAATTGTTGATGTTGTTATGTGCCATCAAGTCACCTGCAATTCAGTGACAACATCTCTGAACCCTGCTCTATCCAGAGCCAACCATATTGTCTTTTACCACCATTAACCCAGTCACTGAGTCAAACCATCTCATCAAGGGTCTTGCTCTCTTGCACTTCCCTCCACCCTCCCAAACTTGAGGTTACCCTCCAATACCTGGTCTGTCCTGGCAACATGTCCAAAGTATGTTAGGTGGAGCTTCAAAATCCTTGCCTCCAGGGAGCACCCAGATTTCACCCTCTCCAGGATGAACCTGTTCAATAATTTCCACACTCTTTTAAATAACTTTTTTTAATGGACATAAACATGGATCTTTTCCAGTCAGTTGTCCAGGTAGTTGTCCTCCAGATTTCTTGACACAACTTGATGAGCGCACGTCTAGGGCTGCATACATATGTTGAAATACATCGAGAAGTATTCCATTAATTTCTGGAGGCTTTCAGTTTAGTGCCTTTCTCCAGGGCTGCCTCAGACAGAAACTCTTCCATAAATCTGGTACCTGGGACTTGGATTTAGGACCTCCTAAACTTGAGTGAAATTAGAAGCATCATTAGACACCGGCAGCAGTGGGAGGCAAGATGCATCACAAAACTGAATTGACATCTGAGCCATCATATCAAGGGTCGCCTGTGGAAAGGAAGGTGGAAGTGGAAGGGGATGTTGGTGGAACAGAAAAAGGAATGGGACAAGAAACATGCACCAAGGAGTAGGGTGGTGACTGATACTGAATGTACTGGTTAATTCTCTAATGGGGAAATGTCTTTTTTAAAAATTTTTTTGTTATTAATTTTAATGAAAATTTATAGAGACTTTGGATTTCCATCCATTCATTATCTTATTTTTTTGTGTGTGTATGATCAAATTGGATC
>NW_006399925.1:1111585-1119330 GCF_000299155.1 Elephantulus edwardii
CTTTGATTTTCTGACTCCAGCTCTTTGCACATTTCATTATAATACTTTGTTTTTTTATGCTGCCCTTTAAAACTTTCTGTTCAGCTCTTTAATATCTCGATTTCTTCCCTTTGCTTTCACATCTCAGCACTCAAAGCAATATTCAGAGTCTCTTCTGACATCCATCTTGATCTTTTCTTCCTCCTCTGTCTTTGTAATGACCCCTGCATTCTTCCTGGATGATATTCCTGATATCCCAAAGCTCATCTGGTCTTTGCTCATTAGTATTTAAGGTCTGAAACCTGTTCCTGAGATGGTTTTGAAATTCATGTGGGACAGATTCAAGGTCATATTTTGATTCCCATGGAATTGATTTAATTTCTTTAGCTTCAACTTGAACTTGCACATGATTAGTTGGTGGTCTGCTCCACAATCAGCACCTGGACTAATTTTCACATCTGATATTGAGTGTCTTCAGCAGTTCTTTCCACAGATGAAGCAGATATGATTCCTAAGCATACCATCAGGTGAAATTCATGGGTATACCCTGCTTTTATGCTTCTTATAAAGATGTATCTGTAATGAATAAATCATTGATTGTGCAACATTCTATGATTCTTTCTTCAGCTTAATTTCTATCTCCAAGTTCATGTTTTCAAACTACTGATCCTTCTTCTCTGTTCCCAAATCTTATATTTCAGAATCAACACTCTTGGCAGCAGCAGCAAGGAAATGAAGAAAATGGAATTACATTGGAAAAGTCTACTGTCAGAGACCTCTCCAAAGTACCAAAGAGCAATTATGTCAGTCTGGAGACTAAGGTATTCCTGATACAGCTCTTTGCAATTACATTGCTATGCTTCAGAGTGCTGGACAGTGACAAGAGATTATAGAAGGAGCATTGATACCTTTGAACTGTGGTGTTGGAGAAGAGTATTGAATATATCATGGACAGCTGGGAGAACAAAAAAGTTCATCTTGGAGACGGTGAAACCAGGCTGCTCCTTTGAGGCAAGGATTCTGAAGCTTCATCTGACATGAAGACCCTTGATGAGATGGTTTGATTCAGTGACTAGGATAATGGGAATAGGTGCTTTGGAAACAATGAGATTGGCACAGGATAGAGCTGGGTTTCAGGCTGTACATACTATGGTCAATATGAGTTGCAAGCAACTTGATGGCCCCTAACAACATACTGGTTTACATACAAAACTCATAAAGTTCATATACATACATGACTTCTATTGCATATGAAATGGCTTTTTTGTCTATGTGGGTCATAACAAAATATTTATAAAATCAGAAAGAATGAAGATTGCAGAACATTTTAGGTGTTTATGTGGACACTGCACAGATCAAGAAAGTTTTTCAATTGGAACAAGGAGTTATTGCATGATTTTAAATCAGGAAATATGTGCATTAGGATTGTATCCTTCTAATATACGTATTAAATCTGTATGCTAAGAAAATAACCCAAGAACCTAGACAGATTTTGTGTAGAAATAAGTGCTATTTTGATTGGATGAGACACGTTAACAATGTACTATATACTGACCATATAACATTGCAGAAAATTAAGAGGACATGAAGCTTACCAATGAACCTTAAAGACTAGATTTCAGGCAAGCTCTGGTGTCCTAGTAGCAAGAAGCTGCACTGCAATCCCAGAGGTACATGGTTCGTATCCACCAGATGCTCTGCTGGAGAAGGAGGGACAATCTCCTCCTGTACAAGTCAGATCTGATTTGACAGTACACATACAAAAATGATAAAATAAAATTAAAAAATACTATATATCAGTATTATTTACACTTCAACATAAAGAAAAAAGAAACTGGACTAATAAATGGGATTATAATAACCTGAAACAGTTTGAAATGTTCAAGGATTTTATTTTATTTGAATCCTCAGCCAACATTCATGGAAACAACAATCAAGAAACCAAAAGACATATTTCACTGGGAAAATCTGCTGTAAAAAAAAAAACAACAACCCCCCCAAAAAAAACCAAAAAACAAAACCCCAACTCTCCAGATTCTTAAAGCAGAGATGTCACTCTGATACCAAAGAGACACCTGACTCCAAAGAATGATATTTCAACGTCCTTCTATCCATACATAGGGAATTCTGGTGGTGTAGTCCATAAGAAATTGCACTGCTAATCCAAAGGTGCTAACCACCTTACTGATGGTTCCAATCCACCAGTGGCTCTATGGAACAAAGATCTCCTCCAGTGTGATTTACATCCTGTGAAAAATCCACTGAAGGGTCACCTATGAGTTATTTCGTAGACAACAACAAATAATTTGAGAGTTTTGAGGATTTTGGGTTTGAGATTTTTTTAGTAATAGTTTAGAGACGTGTAAAAGTTGAACAACTAATAATAAAAGCAATGAAAAACTTTGTCTTTGAATTGTGGTGTTAGGGAAGAATATTGAATTCAGCATGGACTTAAAAGACTTAAAAGAACAAACAAATCTATTTTAGAAGTCCAGGCAGAATGTTGGTTAAGTGCTAGGATCACAAGATTTTTGCTCTCACTTATATTGGGTATGCTATCAGGTGGAGTTATTCTCTGGAGAAAGACAGCATGCCCGGTAAAGCAGAATGTCAGCAAAAAAAGAGGAAGACCCTCAACAAGCTGGATAGACACAGTAGCTGCAACAATTAGCTCGAGCTTTTCGGTGAGAGTAAGGATGGTGAAGGTTTTTGGGGATGATTTTCCTTTGTTGTACATAAGGTCACATGCTGAAGTGATTGCAAATGCCATGGCTTTGTCTACAAAATTGTAACTTTGACTTTTACATGCTCTTTGCAGCAGATTGTCCCAATGTAATATCTTGACTGTTTCTTTTTAAGTCCCTTTTGCTTTTGTTGTTGTTTTTAGGTGCCATCAAGTCAAACATGACTCATAGCCACCCTGTGAACAACAGACGACCCCTGTCTTATCCTGTGCTACACTCAGTCTCTGACACACTCTAGCTCGTTGCTGTAGTCATTGTTCCTAGCCACCTGACAGAGGGTCTTTCTCTGTCCCTCCAACTTTTAAAGCATGACGTCCTTCTCCAAGGAATACCCTTTCTCTTTGTTTTTTTTTTCCCTTTCTTTTATTGGATTTTTAAAAAATTATTAATTTCAATGAACCTTTACAGAGATTGTGAATTTCCATTCATTTATTGTTGCACTTTTCTCCCCGCCCGCCCCACCTCGACTCCCAGTTCGCTCTTCTTTAAAAGCAAAAGAAAAACTCCTTCATTGGTATACGATCCCCCCGCACCCTCCCACCCTCACCCCGAGTATACGCCACTCTGCAACCTTCATTCCAAACTCTTATGATAATCATAATGCCCTAAAACATATTATTTTTAAACTGTTCTCTCCCTCATTAGCTTCAATACAGTATACATAATTTATCCATTTTTTCTGAGACTTACCCCCACCCTGATGTCAGCCTCATTCTACAACAGTGGAACCATGCAGTATTTGTCCTTTTGTGACTGAGTCTCTTTGCTTTTAACAAAGTTTTATGTAACCTGCCTAGTCCATGTTGTTAACTAGTCTCCCTCCAGTTCTGATGGTAAATTCTTCATATCATTTGACTTCTCATACTATTTGTTAAGCAGATAGATGGAGTATGACTAAAGAATGCAGTCATGACACTAACCTTTCATGATAACTTACTACTGTGAAAAATTGAAATTTCAGAATTTAATTACACAAAACTTGACCCTGGAGAAAGATCATTCTTGGAAAAATGAAATATCAATGGAGATAAGGAAGACCCTAGGTGATGGAATGACACAATGACCACAGCAATGGACTTGATCATGGCAGAAATTGTGAGAATGACACAGGAAAGGGCCAAGTTCCAATCTATTATTCATAGGGTCAATATGAGTTGGAGTAAACTCAATAGTAAGTATTAACAACAATATGAAGCCACTCTATTTCTGTACCTACATCAAAATGATACATTTAGTCCTAAATCATCTTTATGTCCTTGTGGAAGAATGTTCTCTTTTCCAACGTCATGGGGCTCTTTCATCAGAAAATCGGTAAAATTTACATCAGGGGCATGCTTCAAGATTTACTGTATTTCTAATGTGTTTAATTTTTTTAAAAAGATTTTGAAATCATTTCCTGATCCATTTTATTCCTTTAATATTAGGGAGCAGGAGTGGCATCCACTTGCTAAAACAGCATGCCTCCGGAAATTCTATGAACCTTTGATAAATTTCAATAGTTGTAGAGGGGCTTCAGGCCTTTTGTTCATAGTATCGCTATGAGTCATACTCAACTCAAAGACAATCAACAACAACAATAAAATAATGAGTGTGTTGTGATAGGTGTGGTAAAAAAAGCACAGCTAGAACTTAAGCCCAAGTATTTGTTATTCCATGTCAAATATTCTTTCTAGCTTAGCATGGTTATAGTAAGAACAAGACCTTAGTGTCTTTTATGGTTGACCTAGAAGGAGACATCTTGGGAAAGGACATTTCTGAAGATGAAGTAATTGATAGCCCAATTATTTCTATTCTCATTATCTTTTATATTCTTCCATGGAAACAGTCTCAGAAGTGACTTATAAAAGTCAGTCAGTCCTACGCTCTGTTGCACAAATTTACAGATTTGTATCATGGTTCACAGAGAATCTTCAGAAACATAAAAAAAATAGTGTTAGTGAAAAGAATTAAAATATCTCTTAATTCTCAAAGAGATTATAAAGCAAATTAAATCATTGTTAGGACAAATTTGACACTTCGAGAAAATATGAAAAGAAATGGTAGAAAGCAATCTAGTCAAGGCAATTTGATTTTTGATCCTTGAAAAACTATACATAAGACCTCACAGATTTAGGGGAAGAAAAACACCAAGGAAAAGAAAGAACAATTAGAATGAAGATATATTAATGGACAGTGATATTTCTGTGACTCTATGGCGTGAAGGTGGTGAATGTGGTGGTGAAAACAGTGGGACAGAGGGATACAGGGGCAATGGTTTCCCTTTCTAGAAAAAAAACAAATGAACAAACAAATCAAGTTATTAGCTTCATGTCCTATGGTCACTGGAGAATAAGGTCTAAGAAAGGTCCTTTGGGCCCTAATGATTCATTAGCAATTAGTGCACCAATCTCTGTATCATAATGATACTTCTCAAGTATATGGTACACTTAACATTTTTTTTCCTGAAATTATTAATTTTCTTAGCAAATTATTTCTTTGGTTTTTAATGTAAAAAATGAGCTTAGTTCAGACTTGTCAGAATTAAGCTGAATTAAATAATAATAATAATAATAATAATGTATTATACTCCGAGAACTAAGCTAAGTGATAAGAGATGATTGATGATCCATTGTTGCCCTTTAAGGTCTAGCTTTCTCTCAGAAAACTTGGTGTAATGAAATAAATATTACCAGTTATTTTTTCAGAGGCTCAATTATAGAGACCTATTAAAGAATTCAGCTGTAAACAAAACTACATTTAATATTTATATAGTAGAGAATGTTAGTATGTACTTGTTAGTATGTATGAATAATTGAAAACAATCACAAAATATCAGACAAAATTAGGTACATGAGGAAAAAATGTATCCTAATTTTGGTTACTTTATCTGAATCATCAGAAACGGTGGAAGTTATTTCTCTTTATTCTTATATTGAAAGCTTGAAATTCATCACATTAGCATTCCCATAAATTGATAAAGGAGATTTTTAAGAAAAGTAAACACACAATTTCTCTTAAGATATTTCCCAAAATATGTTTGACTTATAAATAGCCTTTTCTATATTAAAAACCATGAGCATGCATTATTAGAAGAAACTAACTAATGAAATAATCCCAAGAATAGAAAACACTTATATAACTATGATATGATGTTAAAATAATTAATTAAGATTCATAGAAATAATTTTTAAATATATTTACATACTAAATAATCTATTACTATAAAGCTATACATATGCAAATTGTTGCTCTGTACCAGTGCTGTGTCAGGTCAGAACCACTGAACCAATGGTGGATTTTCAAAGGCAGAAAACTGAATAAGAGAAGAGAAAATTTTCTATCGCTCTTCCTCAGAGCAGCTGGTAGTTCAAACCCCATGACTTTGTATTGGCGGCTCAATTCCTTACCATTAAGCCACCATTTATGTAAATATGTGCCCAAATCCTTTCAACACTCCTCACCAAAGCTGCAATTCAAAGGTATTTCTTCCTCTTCAGACTTTCCTACCCATTGTCCAAATTCTGGGAAGCAATTGAAAATATTATGATCAGGATCAAATACACCTTAAACTTAAACTGACATTGTTCCTCTTTAGAACTTTGGAGAGGTCTTTTACAAAAAGTGTCCACAAAGGACACTTTGGTCTCTTGATTTTTGCATGGTTGCTACCATGGTGTTGATTGTGGATGCAAGTAAAAAAAAAGAAAAAACTTCTTCCACTTCAATGTTTTCTCCAACAAGATGTTGCCTATTATTTCAGTGATGAAGATTTTTATTTTCTGGACATTTGAGATGTAATCAATATTGACGGCTACAGTCTTTCATTTTCTTCAGTAAGTGCTTCAAGTCTTCTTCACCTTCTGCAAGCAAGGTTATGTCATTTGCACAGTGAAGTTGACGACTCTTACTCTAATCTTGACATCATATTCTTCTTCATACCATGCAGCTTCTCAAATTATGGGCTCAGAAAACAGAATGAATAGGTGTGGAAAAAGAATACAATCCCAAAGCACATCTTCTCTAATTTTAAACTATGTAGTCTTCTTTTGTTATGTTTACACAACTGCCTCTTGGTGTGTATATGTGTGTGTGTGTGTGTGTGTAGTTTTCCATATAAGTGTTTTCATTTATGTGATATGGGATTCAGATTCTTTTCACTGTTGCTAATAATCTGTTAGTATCCACATAGGCAAGTGCCTTTGCATAATCAACAAAACACAAGTAAACATCTTTCTGGCACTCTGTGCTTTAAAAAAGCCAGGATCTATCTATCATCAGTAATGATAATATTTTTTCTATGGTGTCTTCTGAACCCTGCTGTCCCTAACTTTGAGAAGAAAGAAAATGCTAAAACACTTAATAGTGCTCATGTAAAACCTATACTTGGACCAGGAAGCAGTCATCAGAACAGAGCAAGGAAACACTCACTGCATGGTTGAAAATTAGGAAAGGAGGGTGTCAAGGATGCATCCTGTCTCCTTAACTTTCTAACTTTTTTTTAATGGATTTGATTTTTATGATATTTATTGTTTGTTATTCATTATTTTTTACATTTTCTACTAGTTTATTTACAAAATTTGAATATATTGTTTTGGGGGTTTTTTATATTTTAAGAACAAATTCTTTCAATTTTCCTCACCTTTCAATATATGGAACAGATCATTCAGTAGGCTGGATTTTATAAGCAGGAATGTAGCATCAGGATAGGAGGAACATTCATCAACAATCTTAACTAGGCAGATGACACATCCTTATTTCCTGAAACTAAAGAAGGACTGAAATATTTACTATAAAAGGTTAAAGATTGCCTTTCCCATCTCATTGAAGAATGAAATTGGTATTTGTATTGGGATTGCGTTGAACGTGTATATTGCCTTTGGTAGTATTGCCATTTTCACAACATTAAGCCTTCTTATCCATGAGCAGGGAATATTCTTCCACTTCTCTAGGCTTTTTTTGTTTCTTGTAATAATGGTTTGTAATTTTCTTTGAATAGATCTTTTGTGCTTCTAGTTATATTTACTCCCAAATATTTAATCTTGT
>NW_006399925.1:1123628-1135907 GCF_000299155.1 Elephantulus edwardii
ATAGTCAATAAAACACAGATAGACATTCCTCTGGTACTCTCTGCTTTCAGCCAAGATCCATCTAACATTAGCTATAATATCCCTAGTACCACAGCCTCTACTAAACCCAGCTGGTACATCTGGTAGTTCTCTGCTGATGAGCTGCTCCAGTCATTTTTGTTAATCTTCAGCAGAATCTTGCTTGAATGTGATATTCATGATTTTTTTAATAATTTCCACACTCTGTCAGGTCACCACCATTCATTTATATAGACATAAACATCCTATATATCTCATCATACAGGTTTAAAATATTCTTATCCAATAGTTATTTCTGAGTGTTGTTTATTTTAATTACTTTCTTTCAGCTTTGTTATCTTTTACTTGTTTGTTTTATTTTTTTGTTTTGTTTTGTTTTGCTTTTGAAAGTTTATAAAACCTATTGTTTTAATGCTACAGTGAGTGAATATGTTTATTTTTAAAAAACCCAAAAAACAAACAGACAAACAAAAAACAAATAAGTGGGGTGTGTTTGAAGCATACTTTTTAGTAATGGCCTTTTATTTTGAAAAGGAGCCCTGATAGCAAACTGTGCTATACATTGGATGTGAACTGCTGGCTCAGTTAGTTGTTCAAATCCACCAGGTATTCTGAAGGTACATTTTCGCGGTATTACTCTCACTATGTTGAGCTATCAACATCACTGTTCATTTCCAGAAATCTTAAGCACCATCAAACGGAACTCACTGCCACTTTAGCAATGAGCTAGCATGCCTTTTAGTCTCCAGTAACCATTTTTATCTTGATACATTTGCTTATTTCTAATATTTCACCTAAGTGGACATACAATTCTTGGCCTTTTGTATCAGGTTTGTCTCAGACAGCATTCAATTCTCAACATCGGCTATGTTTTAGTATGCATTAGGTCTTCATTTGTCCTTATGGATGAATAATAACATATATATATGGATGTATCAAACTTGGCTTATCCATTCATTGGTAATGAGCATTTTGGTTGTTTTCAATGTTTGGTAAACATGAATAATGTTTTAATGAACATTATAATATATTCTACATGTTTGTACTATTTGTTATTTTTTTAAAAATTAAAATCCTATTAAAAACTGTTTCCAGCATTCTGCCTTACACGTTCTTTTTCAGTTAGTACCACCAGTTCAGTCACCCAGGTTGAGAAACTTAAGTTTATCTCTGACTCCTCCTCTCCATCTCTATTTCTCAGTTTCTATGAAGACTTGCATATTCTCTCAATTTTCCTCCTAAATCTATTTTCCTTGAGTGTTAACTGACTCATAGTTGACTCTCCATTGGATGTCCAGTGCTGTAAATAGCATAATTTTCTATTTTCCTTCCTTGGAATTGCAGGTCTGCTCAAATTGACAGAGGCATGGCCTTTGAGTCAAAGTGCAACTCTCTACAGACTAAGTCATCAGAATTCTTTCCTCACAAAAATGATCTAAATTTCTTGGCATTGTTCTGTGTTGTTTAGTTTCTTTTCCCTGTGCAGTGTTTACCAGTCATTGTTTGTAGTCTTCCTCTAAGTGAGCATTCCCTGGGTGGCAAAACTTGTTAAATGCCTACCTATTAACCAAGAGGTTGAAGATTCAAATCCAACCAGAATTTCCTTGGACTAAAACCCTGACAATCTATTTTCAAAATGTCACAGTCATTGAAAGCGTTACAGAACACAGCTCTATGCTGACACACATAGGGCGCCAAGAGTTTAAATCACCTTCATGACAATGTGTTTGCTTTTGTTTGTTTGGGTTGTTGTTGTTTTTTTTTTTATTTTTTAGAAGTTTACGTTCAAGAAAAAATTCTGAATACTTAGGACTCTTTAGGCAGGAGAAGGATAGGGATTCTTTCCCGTGTGATTTACTGTCTTTGAAAACCCACTGGAGTGTCAGTTATGAGTAAGTTCCCACTTGATGGCACACAACAGAGACACTTAAGACTTTTTCTATGTGCTCACAATATACTTTCTGTAACTTTCATGAGGTTGTAGTGAATTCCTAATTCCTCTTGATCTCAAATACTTGTACAGTGCTAGCTACAAGGAAGAAACTAGGTTACTTCTGTCCTCAAAAGGAATTGTCAATTCATGATGCTAATCTTGTAACCAAGGGATCAGAATATTATGCCACCTTTATTCCTGTGATTATTCTATACATTGAAATTTTCTTACGCATGAAAATTTGTTTATTTCAACACAGTCCGGCTTGTCCTGGGAAAGTGAGAATCTAAAACTATGACACAAAACAATCTCGTCGTTCATTAATAGAGTGAAAAATCAAATAGTTTAGTAATCCATGATAAATTTTCACCCTAAAAGCTTCAGGAAAAATATCAAAGAACATGAATTCTAAAATAAGCAGTAAATAGGTCAACTTTTGTCTTTCCTAATTTGTGTGTGTGTGTGTGTATGACCTTTAAAGCCACTAACCTTAAACTTTTCTCTGCATTCACTGTCATATTCCGCTCTTATCGCTCCATGTTTTTCTTTCTAAATATTTTTATTTCATAAAAGGAGATGCTATCTCCTACAGATACCATCTCCATGAGAATTAATAAGACAGTATGACTGCAGTCTAGAGTATTGAACACTTGAGGCACCTAGTTAACACTAGATTCCTCTTGTTTCAATAATATACATTTAGATTGTTCCCACTACAAATCATGATTAACTTTATTCCAGCAATTTGATTCTCTAAATAGCTTATACATGAGTCTATCTTATAACACAATTAGATTTTTAAGAGACTGCAAGACTGACTGCATTCGACATTTTACTTACTTCTCTTGTCTCTCTGCCCAGCACAGTGCCTGACATACAATCATTGTTTAATGGAAGTTGAATGAAAAATAGCTTATGCTAATCCCTTAATACATCTGTCTAATAAAGACAAGCAGTCATATAGAATTTGTTAAGTGGCAGAGACTACTGTATATTCTCATTGCTGTCAAGCCTCAACTTACTCAAAATTGATACTCTAGTGGGTTTCTAAGATTATAAATTACACAGAAGAAGATTGCCCAACCTTTCCCTCCTGAGAGCCATGGTGGATTCAAACTGTTACAGAGTTACCTTTGTTAACAGCACAACTTCCTACACACTAGGCCACCAGAATTTTCTTGATAACGCTGTAAAGACAGTGCATTCTAACTTTTTATAACAATCTTCTGAAGAAGGAGTAGTGATCATCACTACCTTAAAGATAAGAAAACTGCTGCACAGAAACTTGAGACCCTTAACTAGTAAGTGGCAAATCAGGGGATGAAAGCTAAATATGTGCTCTTAAATCATAGAAATAGTCTCTTCATGGAATTCTTTATTTTTTAACTGTTTAATATTAAATGCAAACTAGCTAAATTTTTGTAATTTTTTTATAAAAATGAATAAGAATATAATTAGGCTTGAACATCATACCACAATTTTGTTTTAGCTTCATTGCTTAATTAAATGAAAAACAATTCCCCTAACATTATCTCACTTTTGTGTTTGCAGGTACCTGTTACATCACCACTCAACAGAAGGAAGAGAATGTGTCTCTGTTCTTGGCATTCTTGGAAAAGTAAGTAACAAGATCAGACTTCAATCTCACCAGGTTTTGGATGATTAACATCTCAGTTTTCCCTAGAGTGTGTCAAAAGTTAGGCACTCCTTATCTCTCTGTCAGCACTTATTTTATCAGCAGGAATGGTGATGAGGGTTTTGGGATGATTTATTGTATGTGACACCGGTTTCTGTTTATGTATTCATGAAGGCCGGAATCTGCAGAATCTATAGTGCCAGCTTGCACGAGTACTCTGAGCTGAGATGAATAAATGAATAATTGTTTTGATAATATTAAATAAGTATGTGTGATGTTGCTTTGCAACATCTGTCATTAACAAGATAAACAAAAGAAGTCTTTACTGGTTTATGTTGTTCTGTTTTTAGGAACAATTTAATATGTCCAATTTTGTAAACATTTGCATGTATCAATTAGAACACTAATCTTTGTTTTCTGATTATCTTAAGATTGGATGGGAATGCCAGTAAGACACTGAGTAAAAATAGTTTAGAGATTTTATGTGAAGCACCAAACACCTACCTTCTTTTCTTAAGGTTTCATTCATCTCTGAGTAGGGTAAGAAAATTTGTGAATATTCTAATAATTACCACAGTTTATGATCATGTGCAGCCAGACTTTGAAACCATTGGCTTGCTCCAAACTCTCAGCCATGCATATTCCAATGCAATTCTGAAAATCATCTACAAAGCGTGGTGGGTGAACCTTTGACTGATGAGTTCTACTGATGAGGGATTCACTACTTGCAAAGCAACTATTGTACTTTTTAAAAATTGGACAATCAGATGGTTTTGGGGTTTTTTGTTTTGGGTTTTTTTTTTCCCTGAAGCAGCATCTTTTTGATTACTACACACAATTTCTGAATATAGTAAACTACTCCATTAAAGAAATTGACAGGACTTTCCACACCTATTCCAAAAAAGGATAGCATGATTTAAGAACTCTGGGGGGTGGAGGGAGGTTAAGCAATTAAGTCTCAAATGTGCAAAGAACTGTTTTGGTCTGTCATTAGCAGTCGCTGACTACAGGCAACCCATGCATGCACATGAGAATGTAATTTTGACCTATCATGGGCCATCCCCACTGATCTTGCTTATTATACTGTTAAAATCCTTAAGATTCTCAATGAATGATTTTTGTAAGCAGATAACTAGTTGCTGTTGTTGGTGTGTCGTCAAGTTGCCTGTGACTCATAGTGAACTGCTCTGAACCCTGCTCTATCCTGAGCCAACCTTATCATCTCTGACACGCCTACCCCCATTCCCTAGTCACAGTGTATTCCCCAGTCCATCTCATCCAAGGTCTTCCTCTCTTGCACTGTCCCTTCACCCTCCCAATAATCATAATGTACTTCTCCATGGACTGGTCCCTCCTTGCAACATGTCCAAAGTATGTCAGATAGAGTTTTAGAATCTTTGATCAAGGAGCAGCCTGGTTTCACCCTCTCTGGGATAAACCTGTTTGTTTAGCAGTCCATGGTAGTCATTACTCTTCTTCAGCACCACAGTTCAAAGGCATCAATTCTTCCTCTACCATCCCTAGTCATTGCCCACCTTTCTGATGCATAGAATGTAATTGTGAAGACCGTAGCCTGGATCAGGTGCACCTTAGTCTCCAGACTGACATTACTGTTCTTCAGTATTCTGAAGAGATCCCTGACAGCAGACTTCCGCAATGCAATTTGTCTTGATTTCCTTGCTGCTTGTACCAAGAGGGTTGATTGTGCACCCAAGCAAACTAAAGCCATTAACAATCACTTTACTATCTGTCATAATGCTGCCAGTTGGCCCAGTGGTGAGAATCTTTGATTTTTTTTTCTATGTTGAGTTTATCTAGTCTGGAAGCTCTGATAAAACCTGGTTAACATTGTAGCAGCACACAAACTTTCACTGGCGCTTCATTGACTAGGATTCCAAACTGGGTCCCTACATGCTGTTATATTGTGAACCTTTGAGTAGGATCCAACCCATAGCTGACCCTCTAGCAAGTTTGCAGAGGAAGTAAAAGTACATAAGGACATTGTCCATCGTTCTCCCACAGAGGAGCTGGTGGATTTGAACTGCTTGCCTTCAGGATTGCAGTGCAGATTCTTACCACTAGGCCAACGGAGCTTCCTCCAGAATGGATAACATAAATTCAACAACTGAGCTACCACTATCTCATAGTAAGAAAGAGGCAAGGACCTTTGCTGAAGGGAACAATGTTTCAAACAAACATCTCATACCCCTTTCTTCCAGACTTTGTGTGAAGAGAAAAAAAAAAAGCAGGTGAGAGAGAGCTTCAGTTTTATAGTACTTTCAATCATTCCAGAGCACAGTAAGACGACAGGCCTGGAAAATCTTTAAATAATAATAATATATAAAAACAGAGAATAGAGTGAATGGGAACCTTTGTGGACTGATGATCAAATAGTTGAGAAAAGATTGTAAGAACAGATTCAATGTTAATAGATGTTGGCACTGAGAACTGGATAACCCCATCAACATGTGTATACCTTGGAAACAAGTACACTACTTCCCCAAAAGAGATATAAGTATGTGGGAAACAGAGAAACTAAGCAGCCCAAGATTATGTCTCACCTGCCCAGTGGAGCTGAGGAGTGCTGTTAAAACTCAAGCTCAGTTGTGAAAACAAAAGAACAGAGCATTCTTGGACCACTGAGTGGGAAATAAAATTTAACTCAACCACTCTCTCGAGTAGCAAAGAACTAAATCTGTCATTCTACCTTGCTCTGCTTTGTGGGGCCACTCAAACTTTTCTTTCACATGGCTTTCTGGGTAATTGAATTTTGAGATGGTAATTCTCTTTTCTTAGATCCAAATATTCTCGATTTCACCACAAATCATTTGCAACAGTGGTAATCTTCCACTCACTATATGGTATAATTTGCAAACAATTCCTATGACATGGGTGACTGAATTATTATTCTCCATTATCCAAGCATGACCAAACCATTATTTTTATCCCAGTACAGTCTGATAAATGCAATTGGAGCATCAGCTGTACTCATAATAATGTTGAAAATAAATGGAATGATAACCCATGCATAAAACTTAGTTAAACACATAACTGCATGTCTAGCTTATTCTGAGTGTCAAAGGGGATACTTGTTGTTTTTGTGTGCCCTCAGGTTAGAAGTGACCCACAGCTGACCCTCTGGCAGGTTTTCAAAGGTAGTTAATCCCATAGGAGGATATTGCCCATTCTTCTTCAGTGGAGAAGCTGGTGGCCCCAAACCATGTGTCTTCAACATTCAAATTTTGTAAACAAACTATCATAAAATTAAAATAAAATTAGAATCGTAAAACTGCTCTGGAAAAAAAAATACTGAGGCATAATTAACATACTGGCAACTAGTTAAACTTTGGAAAACCATCCATTCTGTAAATCACTTAGTAATTACAAAAAAAAAAAGAAAAAAAATTGCTACCAGGTTAAATTTGTGAATTATGTTTTTCCTCTGGAAGAAAGGAAATAATTTAATCTTTATAAATGCTAAGTATTCATAAAGACCTGAAAAGTAGTAAGTGCTACTAAGTATTTTGTAGGTGGTGCCAAAAATAAATGCTTCCGTGTCATGTATTTATGTTACAAATATATTCTATTTATTTTTGCATTTAAACAGAAGTGTCAAGATTGCAGCACAGCTTCTTGCCATTAGGCCACCAGCGCTTATAGGAGATATTTGTTTTTGTTGTTGTTATGTGCCATCAAGTTGTCTGCGACTCAGAGACCTTATGTACAATAGCTCTGAAATCTGCCTTATCTTGAGCCAATCTCTTCATCTCCAACCGTCTTAATCCCATTTCTCCAGTAATTTAGTCAATCAATCTCATCCTGGGTCTTTCTTTCCTGTACTGTCCTCTACCCTTCAAAGCATGATGTCCCTCTCCAAGGTCTGGTCCCTCCTCACCATTGACCAAAGTATGTGAGATAGAGCTTCAAAGTCTTTGTCTCCAGGGAGCAGCCTAGTTTCACCCTCTTCAGGACAGACTTGTTAGTCCTCCTGGCAGAGGATATTAGCAGATTTAAGTATGGTTCTGTGCTAGAGATTGTACTGTTTTTATTGTGTAACATAAAGTGGAAACTGACCCCTAGTTGTCCCTCCATCAGGTTTTTAGTGGCATTTAATCAGGGGAGACTGCCCATACTTCTCCCATCACGCACCTGCTGGCCTACTACAAAATCAAATTTCATTAATTGATTTCATGGATTATTAAGCCTTCTTATGTTTTTGTTGTTGTTATGTGCCATTGAGTCACTTGTGACTCATAGAGACCCTATGTACAAGAGCTCTAAATGCTGTTCTGTCCTGTGCCAACCTAGCCATCTCAAACGCACTAATTCCCACCGCTCGAGTCACAGAATTGATCCATCTCATCGAAGGTCTTCCTCTCCTTCGCTGCCCCTCCACTCTGCCAAACATGATGTCCCTCTTCAAGGACCAGTCTCTCTTTGCAACATGCCCAAAATATGTCAGATGAAGCTTCAGAATCCTTGACTCCAAGGAGCCTTCCGCTTCACCCTCTCCAGGACAAACCTGTTTATTCCCCTAGCAGTCCATGGTATTTTCAACACTCTTCTCCAGCACCACAGCTCAAAGGCATCAATTCTCTTTCTATCAGCCCAAGTCACTGTCCAACTCTCTGATGTATAGCACGTAATTGCAAAGACTATAGCCTGGATCAGGTGCACCTTAGTCTCCAGTCTGATGTTGTTGCTCTTCAGTACTTTTGAGAGGTCCCTCACAGCCGACTTTCCTGAAGCAATTCATTTCTTGATTTCCAGGCTGCTGTTACCAAGAGTGTCGACTGTGGAGCCAAGTAAATTAAAACTGTTAACTATCTCAATCTCTTCACCATATACTGATGCTGCCAATTTGCCCAGTGGTTAGAATCTTTGTTTTCTTGATGTTGCGCTTCAATCCATATAGGAGGCTGTAGTCCTTGATCTTCTGCAGCAAGCGCTTCAGGTCCTCCTCAGTTTCAGCAAGCAGGGTTGTGTCATCTGCATAACGCAGGTTGTTGATGATTCTTCCACCAATCCTGATGCCACATTCCTCTTCATATAGCCCAACACATCAGATGATCTGTTCTGCATACAGATTGAAAAGGTATGGAGACAGAATACATCCCTGACGAACCCCCTTCTTGATTTTGAACCATGTAGTGTCTCCTTGCTCTGTTCTGACAACTGCCTCTTGGTCCAAGTATAACTTTCACATTAGCACAAATGTTCTAGGATTCCCATTCTTCTCAGAGTCAGCCACAGCTTGTTGTTGACTCTGCCTTCATATGAGGCTGTTTAATTTTTCAGTTTTCTATTTATTTGACAAATAAATTAGGGTAAGGGTAGACTTTTGCAAGTAACAAAGACCCCTATAACATGGTAGCTTAAAAAGTAGTGAAAGTTGTTTCTCTAGAACATGATTTTCCAATGTCGAACCAGGGGAGCAAGGCATTATAAAATATTTGATCTTTATGATCTTTTGTAGCCAAGGTCCTTTACAAGGTTTTGCTTTACTCTTCTCTGTCAATCAGGACCTGGTGGGTGGGACTTTGAATTTAAAAATTGTTTGGGGCCAAGGTCTCCAGTTAAGCAGTTGGATTCTGGAAAGTGGGTTCTCTTTTTGCGGTTGAGTGTCAGGTGTGGACTGTTCGGTTGTTTCATTCAATTCACAATTGTGCGTGAGCTGATTGGATTTGCTGAATTTTGCTAACAATGAGCTGTGGACTGGAAGCCTTTTGTTTAAAGTCAATCAGGACCTGGTGGATGGACTTTTGTATTTAAAAGTCAGTTGGGCCCCTGGGCCTGGTATTAATTGTGTTTGGAAAGAGTATTCTTCTAAGTGGTAGCATTGGTCTGTCAGTTTTCTGTACTAAAGTAACTTGGGGTTGCTGTGATGCTGAATGCTGTGTCAGTGGTGTGTCAAATGGTTACCCATGGTGGACAGTGTTTGGTGGAGCTCCCAGATTAGGATAGGCTTAGAAGCAGGAGTGGCATCCACTTCCAAAACAACATGCTTCTGGAAACTCTGGAAACTTAGAGAAACAGCGATATTTATAGAACAGGGTTTAGGACTTTTGTTCATATGGTTCATATGGTTACTCACCTCAACAGCATTTAACAAAAACAACAACATCCCTCCACTGGTACAGAAGTCAGAAAATTTGACTCACTATCCTGTAAATGAAGTTTTATCTGAAAACAACAACTTATTTATTACACCTTTTCTATGGCTGCTTCTGTGTGGTATGACAGAGTTATGTAGTCCTTAGAGATTACATGCCTTGTTTTTTGTATTCTCAAGTCAGAACCAATTCATAGCTGACATTCCAGCAGATTTTCAAAGGCAGTGAACCACACAGAAGGAGATTGCCCATCTCTCTTCTGCAGAGCACCTGATATACCAATGTACCACCTGACATATCTGATATACACATTTCATACCAGATGCCTTTCCATTAGAAGCACAATTCCTTACACTAAGTCACCTACAATGTTGAAAATCTTTATTACCTGTACAGAAAAATCTGCATTCCCTGCCTTAAGGCTTTGCCATCCTTTAAATAGTCGAACCTGAGTCACTAACACAAAATTCTCAAAAACTGATTTTCATTAAGCTAGAACTATTCACAGCCGATCCTCTAAAAAGTTTCCAAGACTATAAATTACACTGGAGGAAATTGTAGTCTTTCTCCCACAGAGCTGCTACTAGTTTCCAACAGCCAGAGAGGTACCACCTTTGGGTTAGAAATGCAACTCCCTACAGATTAGATTGCCAGAGTTCCCTCAATGAAGTGTTATTGTTGTTTGTTGTTATGTGCCATCTAGTCACCTGTGCATAGTGATCCAATGCACAAGAGCCCTGAACAATGCCCTATCCTGAGCCAATATTACTATTTTCAACACACCTATCCCACATTATCCCAGAAACTAGGTCAGTCAAACTCATCCAAGGTCATGTTCTCCTGTGCTGTCCCTGCACTTTTCCAAACGTGAGGTCCTCCTCCAAGGATTGGTCCCTCCCGATAATATGTCCAAAGTATGTAAGATAGAACTTCAAATTCCTTGCCTTCCTAACATGTTGTTGTTGTACAACACTGAGTCAGAAAATAACCAAAGCAGGTGGTCTTCCAGAGACAGATAATCATGGGAAGAGATTGTCATATTCTTCTCCTGTGGAGCAGCTGGTGGGCATGAACCAGGAGCCTTCAGAATTGTAGCACAGTTTTCTACTACTTGGCCACCAGAGCTCCCTAACATATAAGGGCTTAATTATCAGAAAGAGGACAAGAACATGAAAAGATCACTCCCATTATAGACCAGGTCTAGAAATGTAAGCCTCATTTCAACTCACACTGATGAGTTAGTCACTTGGCAATACTTCACCACAAAGGGAACTTGGGATCGTAATTGAGCTGGAAATCCTATGCCCGCCACAAGTTTATGTTATGGAATAGTGAAAAAAAAAAGGTTTTGTGGGACAACCGGCTGTCTCTCCCACATGAATTAATACAGAACAGGTGAATGTTTTTCTACTTTAGCACATAAACACTTCAGTCTAGTTTTTTTTGCAGAAGAAATTCTGTCAAGCACATTTTCCCCTTTGATTTAATGCCTGTGTTTATTTTAAAGAAAAATGTATCCATATGCTTGAGCATCATTTATACCTCTCATCAAAATGTTGTTTTTCAACAGCTGTTTGTCATTCAACATTCCTGAAGAAAACGAAGAGCAAGTTTCATTTTGTTGGATCAGTCTTGAAAGTATACATGACTGCTAAACACCTCCTGTTAGAAGATACTTCATGATTCTCTAAAGAAAGTATAGAATTGTGAATAAATAATGAATTGAGATTATAAACTGTGATTGAAATAAGCTGGTCTTAGATCCTGACTACAGGAGAGGATAGTGAGAATCACTTACATTCTTACTTAAAGCCATATAGCCAGTTAGTGGCAGAAATGAAGATTATTTCAAGTAAGTTCTGGTACCTAGTCCACAAGTTGCACTGCAAAATGAAAGGCTATGTTACAATGTCCGTTGGAATCCACTACTAGTTCCCTGGGGGAAAAGTTTTATGAGATTTACAGTCCAGGAAACCACATGGAAGGTCAGCTGTAAATTGATTCTGACTTAGTAGTACGGAGTCTGAGGAAGTATTTTTAATTATATTTCACAATTTGATTAGTATCCCTATTGTTTTAAGGGTTAAAGGAAAGTTTCTCTCATAGGGTGTAAATAATGAGTGCTTCTACTTTGAGCACAATTTGCATATTCTCTTTGAAGTCTTTTTCTACAACATAGTTGTTTCTGCTTTATATTCTCAAAACATTCTCCTTTATATTCCTATTTGAGGAAACAAGCTTATTTTATTAATTGACTTTAAAATTTTTCTACACAATGAAATAAAATTTTAATATTTTCTTAGAAAGAGTAATTTAGGTTTTTTTATATTACTGTGCTTTGTAAATCATGAACTCTCAATTATATTTTAACTGAATCAAGAAAAAAATGTGATAGAATAAACTGTAAAATAACGCAGGGGAATTTTTAGAAGCATCTGGATTTTGCTGTTGTTGTTGTTAAGTGCCTTTGAGTTGCAGACAACTCATAGCGACCCTATGAAGGAGAGTCCTCGACTCTTGGGTGTCTTTCATCCTCTCTCCAGGTTCATAGGGTTTCTGGAGGCAAACGATTATGGAAG
>NW_006399925.1:1136117-1186282 GCF_000299155.1 Elephantulus edwardii
TAAAAATTAACCTGATTCTCAATCTAGAATCAACCTTTTATTTAATGTCAGAAATCTGGCTACAGTATCTATCCATAACTGTTGTTGTTAAATGCCATCTAGTCATAGGTGATGCATAACGATCCTATGAACAAAAGACCTGAACACTTGTATAACTTTCATTGTTTCTCCAAGTTCCTAGGTTTCTGGAGGCAAGCTATTTTGGCAGTGGATGCCACTCCTGCTTCCAAACTTGTTTTAATTGGGAAGCTCCACCAAACACTGTCCACCAAGGGTAGCCCTTTTCATTTTTGACACATCAGTGTCACAGTGTTCAGCAACCACAATTTAGCGCTGTACAACAAATGGACATGCCATGCTATATGACCTAAAAGAATGTTTGACCAAAAACAATTAAAAGCAGGCCTCAGGGATGCAGATTAAAGTCACCCACCTTTGGCTTGGTAGCATCACTTTCTGTGAATAGGGCAACTGACCTCTCTCTATGTGTTGTTGTTGTTGTTTTAAGTGCCATCAAGTCATCATCCAAAACCAGTTAGAATAATACTCTGGAAGAGAACTACTAGTTCAAGTTGGGTTTAGAAGAGGTGGTGATGTCAGGGATATCATTGTTGATGTCAGATGGATCTTGAATAAAAGCAGAGAATCCCAGAAGAATGCCTATTTATGCTTTATTGACTTTGCAAAGACCTTTGACTGTATGGATTACAACAAGCTGAGATTAATATTGAGAAGAATGGAAATCCCCAAACACTTAGTTGTGCTCATGTGAATCTTAAACCTAGACTAAAAAGGTGTCATCTTAGCAAAGCAAGGATGATTTAAAATAGGAAAAGGTGTGTGACAGGGTTGTCCTTTGTCCATACTTACTCAATTTTTATGCTGAGCAAATTATTCATAAAGCTAGACTTCATGAAGAAGAATGTGGCATCAGGATTGGAGGATCAACAACCTGTGTTATGCAGATGACACAACCTTGCTTGCTGAAAGCAAATAAACTTGAAATTCTTACTGGAGAAGATCAAAGACTATCTTTCAATAGATTGCTTTTCAAAATCAAGACAAAAATCCTCACAACTGGGCCAATAAGCAACATCATGATAGATGGAGAAAAGATTGAAATTGTCAATGATTTTATCTTACTTGGATCCATAACACACTTTGTATCAGCAATCAGGAGATCAGGAAACATTGCATTGGGAAACTTTGCTTGTCAGGGATCTCTACAAAGTCCAGAAAGTAGTAATAGCCATTTAAAGACCAAGATGTGCCTGATTCAAGCATTGGTTTTTTTAATCACCTGCTATGCATCTGAGAGTTGGACAATGATTAAGGACTTCGGAGGCAGATTTGATGCCTTTGAGTTGTAGTGTTAGAGGAGAATACTGGATATCCCATGGGTGGCCAAAAGAACAAACATGTATGTCTTGGAGAAAATGTAATCAGAGTGTTCATTAAAGGCAAGAATGGTGTAGCTTCAGCTCATATATTGTCGTTAAGTATCATCGAATTGTAGACGACTCATAGCGACCCTATGAACGAAAGACCTGAACACCTGTATAACTTGTATTGTTTCTCATAGGGTTTCCGGAGGCAAGCTATTTTGGAAGTGGATGCTACTCCTGCTTCCAAGCTTGTTTTAATCGGGGAGCTCCACAAAACCCTGTCCACCATAAGTAACCATTATCACACTTGACACATCAGTTTCACAATGTTCAGCAGCAGTTAGGAGGGGCTATTCCTTAAAAAGGGACATAATAAAAAAAGGGACATAATAAAAAAAAAAGGGACATAATGCTTGAAAGGTGGGGAGGGCTGGGAAAAGAGAGGAAGATCTTCAAGAAGATGATTGACAGAGGTTGCAGCAATTGGTTCAGGTATGCGAGAGATTAAGATAATACAGGATAGACAGGACATGATTCACATGTGTTTTTCATAGGGTAACAATCAATCATAACCAACTCTACAGCAACTAACAACAACAAGAAAAACAACAATAATGTTAAAGAGTTGTGCTGCCAGTCTAAAGGCTTGCAATTTAAATTCATCAGATGCTCTGAAGAAGAAAGATGGACAAATTCCTCCAATGTGATTTACATCCTCTGAAAACCTGCTTGAGGATAAGTTATGAATTGGTTCCAACCCAATGACACACAATAGCAGTATAAAAAGGAATGTGATAGAATACTGTTGATGGATTATTTTATATGTTTGTATTTTAATAGTGGAAAAATTGTAGAGATTTCTCTGACATGATATTAGTAGCCATGTTTTGGAAGCCCAAATGTAAAGGGAAATCAGGAAGCATCCAGGACATGCAAGTGTCTTCTAGTTATGTAGAGTGGATTCTGACCAACTGCTAGCAAAAATCTAATACTTTTAATCATGTAACTTCAAGGAACTTAATGTTGTCCACAATTATCTGAGCAAGGGGAACATTCTCTAGTTGAGTCTCCACATGAAAACACAGTTTTGGACTACTCCTAATTTCTGCCTAGATAGCAGACCCAGTTAAGCTATACAGTGTGTGAAAACATTATGTTTGTGTCAATTTGCTACATGGCAAAAGAACACCAATATAGCAAAATTTGCAAAATTTAAAAAAAGCAAGAAACCTCCCAGAAAAGGAAAATGCAAATATTTTCCACCAAGATCAGTAATGTTTGTTTTTATGTGTTGTCGAGTCACCTTCAACCAGTAATGACCCTGTGCACAACAACTCTAAAGCCCGCTGTCCTGAGCCAGTCTCACTGATTCTGATGTACCAACTCCCACTGCCCTAGTTACTGTATCAATCCATCTCATTCAGGGTCTTCCTCTTCTGTGCTGTCCCTCCACCCTTCCAAGCATGATGTCTTTCTCCAAGGATTGGTCCCTCGTAGCCTCATGCCCAAAGTATGTAACATGGAGCTTTAAAATCTCAGCCTTGAAGGAAAAATTTGGTTTCACTTTCTCCAGGACAGACCTATTTTGTTTTCTTGGCAGTCAATTTTATGTTCAATACTCTTCTCCAGCATCACAGCTTAAAGACATTAATTCCTCTGTAATCCTTAGTCATTGTCTAGGTCTCTGATGCATAGCAAGTAATTGTGAAGACTATGGCCCGGATTAGGCACAGTTTATTTTCAAGACTGAAAATTCTGCTGAAGGTAATCCAGAAATGACTGGAACAGTACATTGACAGAGAGGTACTAGAAATGCAAGCTGGGTTTAAAAGAGGTTGTGGCGTTAGAGACATTATCACTAATGTCAGATAGATCTCGGCAAAAAGCAAAGAGTTCCAAAGGAATGTCAATCTGTGTTTCATTAACCATGAAAACACATTTGACTGTGTGGATCACAACAAATTGTGGCTAACCTTGAGTAAAATGGGAATCCCAGAACATTTGATTGTGCTTATTCGAAGCCTACTTGGACAAGGAAGCAGTCCTCAGAACAGAACAAGGAAGAACTGCATGGTTCAAGATCAGGAAAGGAATGTATCAGGGAAGCATCTTGTCTCCATACCTTTTAAAGATGTGTAATATAAGAGTGTTAAGACTGCATTCTGAAATAAGAAGAAAACATGTTAGAGCTTGAAATATAAGGCTGTTGGGCTCTAGTTCTCATAGGCTTCACTGTACAATGGGTAGTGTAGATTTTTTTGTCTGACTCTTACTGGGAGGGAGTAGGAACAGAAAATTGAGTGAAATCTAGTGAGGAAAAGTCTGGAATTTGGAGAAGAAGGAAAGAGAAACTAAGTTAAAATAGCATCTCTTGCTGTGTTATCTTGAACAAATCATATAGTTCTGTATCTTTCTTTCCAACAAAACTAAAATATTTTCTTCTACTATGTTTGTGAATGGATATGAAAAGATATCAGGTAATATCTGATTAGTATATTAATATATTCATCTGTTAAAAAATAGAAGTTGTTGAACATTGACTGAGAATTAGGGACTTCAACATTGTAACCTTGTCATTTCCCTGAGCCTTTGTCCACTCAGGTGGAAACAGCCATATCCTAACAGCAATAAGAAAAGAGGCAGGGAGGGGTGATAGATATGTTCAAATCAGCCACTACCAATGACTAATACTTGAGGGCAGTATTCCTGAGACATTCTCTGGCCTTTTCCATGAGCACACTACCCTAGATAGCACTCCTGTCACTTTTCAGCAAAGGGAGACATTTTATCTCTCTGCCTCTCCAAGGACAACTGGATAAAAAGTTTGCCACAGTAAATGGCAACAGAGATAACCAGCTAACCAGAGACAAACAATGGGAAGTATAGCCACAGAAAAACTGAATCTTAGGCAAAACTTAGTTTGCAACTGGACCAATAGCACCATAAAACAAAGAAACTGACAACAGTCTCTGCAGACACAAAAGAAACTTTCTCATACATACCAAGAAGAACTTCATATAATGTAAAAGAAGCAGAAGCAACAGGCAATATCAAACATTATGAAAATGCAAAAGAAATCTTTTAAAAAAAAGCATACAAGATCACAGATCTAATGAAGAATCTAGAGACAAAGAGGCAGAAGAAATATATCAACATGGTGTTACATGAACTCATGTTGAAGCCATTATAAATGAAGAAAAAACGAAATTTAACTATACAGAGGTACACAAGTTTTAAAAATAATCTCAAGACAGAGAGACAATAACCAAAATAGTACCAAAACAATAGAAATGCATAACATTACAATCTAGAATATCAAGAGAGTAATCACAGTGTTTTCAAACATGTAGGAAGGATATGGAAAAGAAGAATATTTTTCTGTTGAGTATTTGAGCTTTTTATGTACACTATCATACCATCTGCACATAGTGGTAGTTTAACCATATCTTGTAAATCTGGATGACTTTTATTTCCTTCTCTTGTCATATTGCCCTAGTAAATACTTCCAATACAATACTGAGTAGAAGTGGTGACAGTGGGCATCCTTGCCTTGTCCCTGTTCACAAGGAAAACTACTTTTAGTCTTTCTCCATTAAGAATGATATTGGCTCTTTGTTTGCATATATACTTCACTACATTGAGGAAATTACCTTCTATTCCAATTTTGTTGATTGTCTTTATCAGAATGGAGTGCTCAGAGTCCCTGGCAATAAAAAGATGCAAATCAAACTACATTGAGATACCATCTCACTCCCGTAGCAGTGCCAAAGTTTAACAGAACAACAAGTAATAAATGTTGGGGAGGATGTGTTGTTGGTGGGATTGTAAAATGGTACAATCATTCTGGAAGGCAGTTTGGTGTTTCCTCAAAAAAGCTGAACATAACATAGATATGTTATCAAGAGAGGGCAGCCTTTGCAAGGGACTGTTATGCTTAAAATGAGAGAGAGCCAGAGAAAGAGAGGGAGGCCCTTACAAAATTGATTGAATTGACACAACAACTTAAACAATGGGTTTACATACAGTGTAGATTGTGAAGAGACTCAGTATTAAGCAAGGTTTCTAAATACTATTGTCATGATATTTTTTTTTAAATAAAGGGAAAAAGCCAAAAAGGTACTAAAATCTTTTCTAAATATCTGATATGTTACTTTAGATACTGTCTTCACTAGAGTTTGATTTCAAAATGGCAGAAGGAGGCTAGGCAATGGTCAGACATGATGCTGGAATTAGAAAGTATCAGACCCTGAAAACTGTATAAGTCATTCACTTGGAATAACTTTGGAAAATAAAACTTCTTTCAACATAAGAACAGTAAAAGAAAAATCATTTTCATGGCAGTGCAGAACAAGTCAAGCATTACCTCTGGGCGTATGCATGCCTTTATATTCATAGACAGGGGCTTGGACAACGTGAGGATGAAAGCATACTCTAGATCACTACAACATCCAGGATGTCATCTTAGAATCTGCCAACCACATAGAAAAGTCACTGTTTCTGGAAACAAGCCTTACATCTCAAACTGCTGAATTTCAAATGAATTTTTTTCATGTATTTTCATAATAATTTCCCTGTATACCAGGGGTTTTTCCCCATTAAGTCTTAATATGTAAAAGCATTGAGTTAGAGTCCTAAATAATACCCAGGTTCTTAAAGCTAGAAGATTCATTAGGAGAACCTGGAAATTTTGTGCTTGTGTTTTCTGGAGAAAAGAGAATAAGCACTCACTCCTTGGAGTCCTCAGTGCTGAGGGAAAGTTGGTGTGTGATTTATTGACAAACTTCTTGGCACAGTGGGAGCAACATGCAGGGCTCCGAGAAAGCTGAGCAGCTCAAGGGAGCAGAATCATTTACTCATCAAAGAGACAAAAATTGTGATTTGCTCCAATAGCAACTAATAATCTTTTAAATGTAAACACTTTCCTGGGTGAAGGAGAGGAGTTACTCACTCAAGGACCAGGCAGTACACATTGCTCTGATTTTATAGGAGACAGAATAGAATCAGTTGTGCTTATTTTCTAGCTCTGAGCCTGACATTACAGAATGAACCTGAAAATCCTGCCAAGTTCTCAAGTAAGCTCCTACCCACGTGTTGCATAGTACAATTTTCCATAGACTGAAGACAGTATTAGAATACATGGGTGTTTAATATGGGCCAGCTGTGATCCTTACCGGACAGATAGCAACATGCTGAAAGCTCTCAGAAGTAAACCAAGGAAGTTCTTGTGATAGAGCACCGAGAACACAAACCTTGTGAATATAAGAAGTGAAAAAAGGAGATTCAACTGAAGGGCCCTCACTTTATGATTGATTGCTTATGACGAGAAAATAATCTGTCATTTTTTTTCTGAGCAATTTACCATTGAAATACATAATCCATTGTAAAATGAATGAAATGAAATATACCTATTTTATACCTATTTTGTTTTTTAAATTCCGAGAATGATGCTTTTCTGTTGCTTTATATTGTTTTGTTTATTCCTACTATCTATATGACTAGTATATGACTTGCAAGTAAAAAAGCAGTTTAAATGGTAGAAAAGTTTGAAAGGCTAAATTTATCACATTGTTCTTGTTGTTGTTTACCATAGAATCAGAACTGACCCATAGCTGACACTCCAAGTGAGTTTTCAGAGGCAGGTAATCACATGGAAGGAGATTGCCCATCCTTCTGCAGTGGAGCAGCTGGTGGCCTCGAACCATGTGCCTCAGAGATTGCAGCACAACTTCTTGCCACTAGGCCACCAGAGCTGGCTGAAATTGATCATAGATTAAATTATATTAAAATTTTAGTGCCCTTAAGTAAATTTTATTTCACTGACTTCCAGCAGTGTTTCTAGCACTACACCGATTATCCTTGCTCCTCTGCTGTTCATAAGGTTTTCAGAGGCCTGTTATTTAAGAAGTGGATGGCCAAATTTGCTTCCTAGTCTGTCTGAATCTGTAAGCTCTACTGAAACCTGTCCACCATGGGTAAACCTTTTGGAATTTGACATACCCGTGGCACTGCTTTCAGTATCCCAGCAACCTCAAATTATCTCAGTACAGCTACCTGATGAACCAGAGCTGTACTACTTAGAACACAACAAATTACCAATTTAGTTTGCAACTCTAACAGCAAATTTGTCTTCACATACCCACCACTTCGTAATTAGTTAAACAAGACACTGCCAGCCCACACCTGATTGTTAACTAAATAAAAACCGGCCAATTTACACCCAACTGTCAAATAAATCAAAACAATCTACCTTCCAGAATTCAATTCACACAGAAGGCTCCAAACTGGAGACTCTTAGGCAGAACTAAATGAACTTTTAAATACAAAGGCCTGCCCACCAGGTTCTGATTGGTTTAATAAAGGGGCTTCTGGCCCACACCTGATTATGAACTAAATCTAAATGACCAAACAGTTTACACCTGACTATCAACTGTATGTGAATTGCATCTCAATTTCAAGGGAAAAAAAAAATAAAAATTCTTACCACTGGACCAGTAAGCAATAAAGAGCTTGAAAGTGTCAACAACTTCATCTTACTTGGATCCACAATTAATACCCTTGGTACCAGTAGTCAGGAAATAAGGAGACACATTACACCGGGAAAATCTGTAATTAGTTAGGGACCTCTTAAAATTATTGAGAACTAAGGTGCATCTGATTCAGGACATGATTTTTCAGTTCACTTGCTATTCATCTGAGAACTGGACAGTGAATACGGATGACAAAAGAATAACTGACACCTTTGAGTTGTGATGTTGGAGAAGAGCACTGAACATCCCATTGACAGCCAAAAGAACAAACAAATATGTCTTGGAGAATGGGCAGCTTGAGCACTCTTTGGAGGCAAGAATGATGAGGCTTTGCATCGCATATTTTAGGTATGTTTCAAGGAGGGACTATTTCTTGGAGAAGGACATGATGCTCAGAAGTGTAGAGGGTTAGCAAAGGAGATGAAGACCCTCAACCAGGTGGATTGACATGCTGAGTGCTGCAATGGGTTCTAGTGCTGAGTGCTGCAATGGGTTCTAGTGTGTCAGGAAATGTGAAGATGGCATAGGACAGGACAGGGTTTCAGATCCATTGTTTATAAGGTTGCTATGCATAGTACTTGACTAAACGGCACCTGACAACAAAACAAGTAAATTTCAATTATAATAAAAAATTTATTTACCTATTTGGGTGCTATTGACATTTTTGACTGAGTAACTTTATTGTAGGGCCCTGTAGGGTGAATGAAATATGGGGTGTTTCAGCAACATCCTTGACTTCTACTCATAAAAGGTCAATAATACCCTTGTCCCAATTCTAACAATCAAAAACATCTGCAGATATTACCAAGCAATCCCCGAGGGTCCGAGTTGTCTTTTAGCCAAGAAACACAATTTTTTATTGGAACACAATCACACTCATTCATTTCCAGTATTTTCTGTCTACTTTTGTGAAATAATGCCGGTGTTGAGCAGTTGTAGCAGGGACTATCAGAACCACAAAGCCTAAAATATTTGTCTGGCCTTTCAAAGGAAAAGTTAACCAACCCCTCATTTAGCAATTAAAAAAAAAAAAGTCAGTGTTAATAAGCAAGGAAGAAGTGTAGAGAAAATCTGAGAGGATGTAATTTAGGCAAAAGATCTATGATCTTAATTTCAGAGAAAAATCATTATTTTTCTTAGAGTGAAACATCACCTCTGGAAAATATGAACTTTGATAAATGACAGTAGTTATAGAAAGGCTTCAGGCCTTTTGTTCACACAACAACAAAACATCACCGGCTGAAGATCAACCTTTTACTAACAATTATAAGTGTAATATTATTTCTAAATAACTTTGTTAAATCTCTTAGTGCAATCTATCCTATTTAATTTCTAGGAATACACGATCTACCTAAAAATAATAATAATAAGCTGAAAATAATATTTATCACTTTTCTGCTGGCTTTTTGTATTGGGTTGGCATGCTTGCAACTATGCCACTCGAAGCTAAGTCACTGGTATTTCAAAGTTCAGGGGGGTTTATTCATGGTACACAAGTTTCAAAGAAGTTTTCCTGGACAGACTACGAAAAAGGTCTAGGGGTTTATTTCTGAAGTTTTTCCAGTGCAAACTCTATAGGTCACAAGGCAACTCTGTCCAACAGTTGTGCTTTGGATTTATCATTAAAAAGCATCAATTTCTAGAGAAGCCTATCATGTTTAGTGACGTAAAAGGCCAGTAGAGATGAGGAGATGGACTTGAAATAAAATGGACAAAATAAAGTACAAATGATGGACTTGAATGTGCAAGTAATTTGTGGATGATTCAAGAAAGGTAATGTTTTACTCTTATATACTTAAGGTTCTCAAGATTCAGAAAGGATTTAATAATAGCTATAAATAACAATACTAAAAGTAGAATGACAGACAACAGTCACATTAGCTTTGTAATTATTTCTGTATGAACTATCCATCTGTATGGACATATTAGTTTCATGCCATGATTCAACAAACTCTATGTCAACAACTGGAAAACAATTTTATAAAATATATGGAAGAAAAGGGAATATTTATTTAGGGGTGCATTTTGTATCAGATCTTCAGAGAGAAACTTTATTAATATTTAACCCACTCACTAGTTCTTCGAGGCAGTTATCATTCCCATGTTTTTGATCTGAGGAAATAGAATATCACACGTTAATGACATTTTACAAGACTTTATCAAGGTCAAGTCAGAAGCCAAGCTAGAATTTTTATTGATACCTGAATAAGGTTAAGCCTTTACTTTTACTATTAATGTAAGGGGCAATAGAATGTAAGGGATGTGGTTGTGTGCTTTGCACACAGAGATTGCAAGCTGCTCTCATGAGGCGCACTGAAAAGGAAGATTACAAGCAGTTCCCATACATCTTTAGACAATGACTACTGTGAGAGTAGAAACCAATATTTCTACTCTTGATAAGTTTGTTGCAAAATGAGAGAAAGCACAGTTTATGAATACAAAGAAGTCTTGCTTAAATGTATGCTTTTTTATCTAACTCTGTGCCAGCCCATTCGGGCCCTGTGAGGTAAACCTCAATGTTTCCATTTCTCTGTGAATTATTCCTTTGTTTCTGAATGCTAATAAAAGGAAAGGTTTTGGGGTTCCTTGACGCTAGTGTCCTGAGCAAGCTCTAGCCATTCTCGATTTACACTTTGCTTTGCTAGTATTCCTTCGACTTCACCCACAAGAAGCAACAATTACCATGCTGCATTTATGGTAAAGCTAACTTGAATTATACCTATCTATAAAGACATTATTTCTCTGGAGTGAGTGAATATTTTAAGAAAGTCAGTGCATAAAGGAAATCAAGTTGGACACAGCCGGAATCATGAAGTAGATTATTTAGGCCACAGTACAAAGTTCCTGCAGAGTAACCAAGGTTAGCTCCTTCTTTCTCCACGACACTTGCTTAGAATTGCCCAAGGTGACCTATTGGGTAATCTATTAAGATTACGGGAAATTGCCACTGTTTCTCTGTGTCATGAAGGACAATATTAGAAAAGAAGACACTCAGAATACCAGAGAAAAGAAATGGATCAAGAAGTCATGTTTTTATAGCAAGCAGTATAAAGAGTGATTTATCCTTTACTTTGATAAATTGATATTGAAATTTAAAAGCTTAATTATTTCAGCATGAATTTTAAGAGGCATTTCCCCCCACTGAACATATGAAAAAGTTTCAAAGCATTTTGTAGCAATAAAACATCTGTGACCCAATTTACATAAAACCAAATAAAATCGAGTTGATATTAGAAAAAGAACAGTAAGATTGTTATACTTTCTTTTATTGTCCACCAATGGACAATATGACCATGTTATAAGTCTAAAACTGTGCACTGGAAAAGAAAAATTGAGTGTATGGAGATATAGAAAGGTGTTCCATAAGACTCAAAACACAAATGATAAAACAATACATTGACAATAAAATTAAGAGGTATACATTGAGTTCACTAGTGGGCAATCTGTGATTAATGCCTCTGAAGCCAGCTGGACAGTCAGCTACGGGTCAGTTCTGACTCTATGGTACACAATCATAATAATAACAACAACAAAGGCATGTTAGTGAAAAAGAGGTGAATGAAGAAAGGATTCATTCTTCAGGGGAAAAAAGATCATACAGCACAGAACAAACATATTTTGCAAGATTATCTTTCAATCAATTTTAATGGCAAAACCACTGTATGGATTAGCATAAAGACAGGTGTGTATCCTTTCTCCATACCTTTTTAGTCTGTACTCTAAGCAAATCATCACAGAAGGTAGATTTTATGTGGAAGAATGTGGCATCAAGATTGGAGGAAGGATCATCAACAGTCTGTGTTGTGCAGATGACACAATCTTGCTTCCTGAAAAGTAGGACTAGACAGACACTTGCTGCAGAAGATCAAGGACTAGAGTGTTCAATTTGAGTTACATCTCAACATCAAGAAGACAGAAGTCCTCACCACTCAGTCAATAGGCAACATCATGAAAGAAAAAAAATGAAATAGTCAATGATTTCATCTTACTTAGAATCACTATAAACATACTTGATAAGAGCATTCAAGAGATCAGGAGACATATACCATTGAAAAAGTCAGATTTCAAGGACTTCTTCAAAGTTATGAAGAGCAATGTTATTAGTTTCTTTAAAGTGGGATGCACCAGATTCAAGCCATGGTTTTTCTAATCACCTGCCATGCATCTAAGAATTGGACAATTAATAAGGATGAAAGAAGAATTGAAGCCTTTCAGGTGTGGTATTGGAGAGACATACTGAATATCCCACGGACTGACAAAAGAACAAACAGAGATCTCCTGACAAAGGTGTAACCAGAGTGCCCCATGGAGGCAAGAATGGTGAGGCCTCACTTCACATACTTTGGGTATGTTGTCAGGAGGGGCTATTCCTGGGAGAGGGGCTCTCTGCCTGGAAATGTGGAAGGTCAGTGGAGGAAAGGAAGACTCTCAGGGAGATAGATTGATGCAGTGACAGTGGGTTCAAGTTTGTTAAATAAGGATGATGAGAATGGCTCAGGATAAGACAAGGTTCAGGTCTGTTGTTCACAAAGCTACTATGAGGCATATGTAACTCATAAGAACCTATCAACAACAATGGCTAAAGGATCCCAAGTAGTATAACTTCTAGCATATCGGGCTGCTTATCAAAAGGTTAGCAGTTTGAATCTACTAGCTATTAGGAGAGGGATGGATAGGCTCATCTTGTAAATATTTACAGCCTCTGAAACCTAGTTGAGGGTCACTGAGTCAAGAATTTAGCTATGTTTGGAGATTAAACAGTTTTTTCATAGTGTATTTACACTCTCATTACTATGGTCAGAATTGACCATAGTTTCCTCTTACATGGTTTTCCAAGACTGTAAATTTCAGGGAAGGAGATAGTCCATCTTTTCCCCAAGAAGCTAAAGAAGTTAAAGGATTCAAATTGTCAGGAGGTATGGCCTTCAGGTCAGCATTACTTCTATATACTAGGCCAAAGGCTCCTACATATTGGATTAGCCAATTCTAAAAGAATAAAAATAAGAAGAAATAAAACTATATTATTTGAAAATAATAGAGTTCATATTTGGGATACCAATAAATATTAATGGTTCTTGACTGATCTGAGGTAGATTATTTTAAGCTGATACAGTTTGACAAAAAGCTGTTGTATGTATAGAATATTGGCATATGGTAATTTTCTAATTAGAGAAAAAATAGGTAACACCTACTTCTGTGAGAAATAAAACTTAAAATCCTGCAAAAAACCATTAATTGACAGTGAAAACTTTTGACTTTTTATTTACCATTTTTTTCAGCCAAATTTCCTAGTTTCTGACAAAGTTTAAAGGAGCTCTAATGATACAATGGTAAGAGTACTCAACTTCTAATCTCACCTCTTATACAATGAATTGATGTGGGTCTTCCATTCAGTTCATATCGTTCTTGTTACTGGAGTCAAGTATGACTTATGACAGCCTTATGAACAATAGATCTGAACTCTATCCTATCCTGTGTCATCCTTCTGTCCACAGCCTTCCATTTCATGATGGAGTGTCTATTGTACTAAGGAGACAAAATTAAGGTGGGATAAAAGTTCTACCCTACTATGTTGTTATGTCTCATCCAGTCACCTGTGACTCATAGGGATTCCTGTGTACATTAACTCTGAATCTTGCTCTGTTCTGAGTCAATCTTACCATCTCAGACAGGCCCAAGCCCATTAATGCAGTCAATGAGTCAACTCATCTCATCCTGAGTCTTCCCCTCCTGTGCTGTTCCTCCGCCTTTCTAAGCATGATGACCTTCTTTGTCTCTCCTGACCAGGTGCCCAAGTATGTGGGACAGAGCTTCAAAATCCTTGTCTCTAGAGAATCTTGGCAAAAAGTAGAGCGTACCAGAGGAATGTCTTATTTGTGCTTCATTGACTATTCAAAGACCTTTGACTGTGTGAATCACAACAAATTGTGCTTAGTCTTGAGAACAATGGGAATCCCAGAACACTTAATTATGCTCATATATAGACTATATACCCTACTATAGGCTTATATAAACTGATCAAAGCTCAATTAATGCTCATGCTCTCTTGCGTTTCTTACCTTCCTGGGACACCTGAGCATTCAGTTCTTTTGCAACTGACAGTCTGCAGACTCCTGACCCCGTAGCTCATCAGTGTCTGCCGTACCAGCCTTTATTACCCACAGTCACCTGAGTCCCTGAAGGGATTAGAGTTTCTGAAGGGCCTTCCAATGAACCAAGAACTCAAAAGACTTAGACATGAGTTGTGGAATTGAACAGAAAAGGAACAGTTAAGGTAAGAAATGACAGAGTGATACACAAGTTCAAACATTTGGGACATTGTTAACCTCTGCCTTTTAGTCTTATACTAATCCTAGCAGAAAGGATTGTAATAGTAGTCTGCTGTTAGGGACCTCTCAAGAGCAACGGTGTCTCTCTGGAGACTAAGGTGCACCTGATACAGGACATGGTATTTGCAATTGCTTGTTATGCATCAGAGAGTTGGACAATGACTAGAGAGGACAGAAGGAGAGTTGATGCCTTTGAGCTGTGGTGCTGGAGAAGAGTACTGAATGTACCACGGACTGCCAAGAAAACAAACAGATTCATCTTGGAGAGGATTAAACCAAGCTATTCCTTGGAGGCAAGGATTCTGGGGCTTCGTCTGACATACTTTGGACATGTTGCAAGGAGGGACCAGTCCTTGGAGAGGGACATCATGCTTGGGAGGGTGGAGTTACAGCGCAGGAGGGGAAGACCCTCTATGAGATGGATTGATTCGGTGACTGGGGTAATCGGGATGGGTGTGTCAGAGGCAGTGTGGTTGGCGCAGGACAGAGCAGGGTTTAGGGCTGTTGTGCATAGGGTCACTATGAGTCACAAACGACTCGACGGCACATAACAACAACAACAACAACAATCTAAAGGTTGACAGTTTAAATCCACTAGTTGGATTCAGGCCATTGTCTTTGCAATTGCTTGCTGTGCATCAGAAAGCTGGACAAAAAAAAAAAGAAAAAAAAAAGAAAGCTGGACAAATGACTAGGATTGATAGAAGGAGAATTGATGCCTTTGAGCTGTGGTGCTGGAGAGGAGTATTGAATAAGCTATGTTAGACTGTTAGAACACACAGGTTCATCCTAGAGAGGGTGAGATCAAATTGCTCCTTGGAAGTAAGGATTCTGAAGCTTCGTCTGACCTACTTTGGACATGTAGCAAGGAGGGATCAGTCCTTGGAGAGGGTCATGTGTGGGAGGGTGGAGGGACAGCACAAGAAAGGAAGACTTTTAATGAGACAAATTGATTCAGTTACTTGGGTAATGAGGGTAGGTGTGTTAGAGACAATAAAATTGGCACAGGGCAGAACAGTATTTAGGGATGTTGTACACAGGTTGCTATGAGTCACGGGTGATTTCATGGCACATAACAACACAACAACAACAACAACAACAACTACTCTTTAGGAAAAAAGACATGGCTGTCTGCTTCTGATATCTAGGAAATTTTTATTCAAAAAGGATATTTTTCTCCCATGGAATAACTTTTCAGTTAGCAGTTCAGCACATTACATATTAGGCTAGCAGGGTAAATGTTCACCTTTCTCCTTTAGAACTAATGGATTTGCCTGCCAGCCTTTTGATGAGCTGTCTAAAATATATCATACATTATGAAGTAAAATTGGAAGATGTTATTAAAAAGAATTTTGTGAAGCTCATCCTTCTGTTCATATTTAGGATGTTATATATCATAGACCTTGTTGAATTTTTATTAAAATTAACATCTAAAAGTACAACAATAATAAAGTCTTTTATGTTTTATTTCTGAAAATAACTTTGCTTTTACACAGTAAATAATATGCTTTTATCTTCTTATCAGTTCAGCGATTATATAAAGCATTCATGCATCTTGACATTGGGTGCTTGAAAATTTAGGGTAAATTTAAGGTGTTATTTCTGAATTAATTCTTCTTTCATTCGCCCACTTTTCCATTGCACTGATATATTTTATTGTTCATTTTATTCAATGTATTTTATTATAATTACCGGATTTTGATGAGCTGAATGACATTTTTTGGGAAAGTTTAAAAAAAGAATACATAATAGGTATTTTAAAATAATTTTTATTATGTCTATCTCAGAAAAAGAATTGATGCCATTGAGCTGTGGTGTTGGAGAAGATCACTGAACAGCCCATGGATGACCAAAAGAACAAATAAATAGGTTTTGGAGAGGGTGCAGCCCGAGTGCTCTTTGGAGGCAAAAATGATGAGGCTTCTCCTCACACACTTCCAGCATGTTGTTGGAGATAGACATGATGCTAGGAAGGGTGGAGGGTTGGCAAAGGAGAGGAAGACCCTCGACCAGGTAGATTGACATAGTGACTGCCGCAATTGGTTCTAGTGTGTCAGGAAATGTGAAAATGACACAAGACAGGACAGTCTTCAGATCTTTTGTTCATGGGGTCGTTATGAGTCATACAAGACTTGATGGCATAACAACAAAAATAACAACTTCCTTCTAAGAAAAAATTGAATTAATGATTTTAAGCCTTGATTCTAAAGAGCTCTGACCGCACCCAATAAAACTCAAAGTTATATATATATATTGTGTTGTTGTTTACTGTAGAGTAGGAACCGACCCATAGTTGAACCTCAGGCAGATTTTCAGAGGCAATTAATTGCATGGGAGGAGAGTGCCTATCCTTCTCCAGTGGAGCAGCTGGTGACCTTGAACTTTGCCTCAGAGTTGCAGCACAGCTTCTTGCCACCAGGCCACAAAGGCGCTTCACACGCGCTCACACACACACACACACACACACACACACACACACACACACACACACAACAGAGAGAAGAAAAGAGAATGAGAAGAGACACTGCCTTAAGATGATTTGCAAGCTAAAATTCTAGTCAAAGGCATGCATAAATCAACATCAGCTCTAAAGTGGTTGTATTTTGTACTGTAAAACCTTTAATAAATAACATCACATATATATGTGAGTATAAACTTTAAAAGGGTAAATTTTTTAAGCTAACAATTTTGAAATCTAAGGAAAAATTCAAACCAATAAGTTTAAGTTAACATGTTTGAAAACATAACCAGTAAATTCAACAATAGTGACAAATTCCCCAGAATGGAAAAGATAAACATACTGTTCAAAAATCTTAAGAAATATAAACTCTTTTTTTGACAAAGAGATTCAGATAAATGATATATTTTGAGCACAATTAGGAGCTATTTGTTAATCTTTTTCTTTTAAACAAAAATGCCATGGATAAGATAATAAAATTGAATCTAGGTCTAGATGCATAATAGTAAAATATTTCTAAATCAAGACACAATATTTAATCTTGAAATATTGGAGAGAAAAAGCAGTATCCTCAAAGAAACTAATATTTAACCAACACCAAATGTCTTATCCTAATTAAATGTTAGAAGACAGAGCAGTAAAGTAATAGATGTAAATCTAGAATCCCACATTCAGCTAAATCACTAGTAAGGTAAAGAAAAAATAATATTTTCAAAGATGAAAATATTTCATCCATCACTGGAAGAAAGTGAAATAAAGAAAATGAGAAAATAGAGAAGTGTAGGAACTAAAAGGAAGAATAAATTTCAAAATATCCATAAATCTAATATGGCTTTGTAAACTTTCACAGAAATCACAAATAAAAATGTAAAAATAAACAAATAGAAAAGAAAATCACTCACAAAATATGTTTAAAATATTAAATATGCATAGATTGTTGTTGTTGTTGTTATGTTCCGTTGAGTCATTTGCAACTCATAGTGATAAAATAGTAAAAGTTGTGTGTTTTTTAAATAAGGAAGATGTCAATTTTGATGGTGAGAATATTCAATGAGTGATTAAAGTAAGCAGAGGTTTTCCTGTTATTTTGCAAGAAGATAGATATAACAACTTACTTAGATCATGTTAGAAATAACCCTGCTTACTGTAGGGGTTTTTTATGTGATTTTATGAGCATATGCTGTTTGAAGCTTTTGGTTATTTTAGGTCCATGACTAGACAAGTTTGCAGGCAAGAGTCACATGTTAAGAATAGTACAGAAAAAATTTTGAAAATTCTAGAACCCCAGTGGTGTTCAATGAGGCACCAATGAAATAAGCATCTCAGCAGTTGTCCAAGTTCAAGATTTCTTATGTGAAACAATATACTCTGTATGTTTCATCCATTTGTTTTTAAGTTGAAGTATGTTCTAATTAAGAAGCCATGTTGCCTGAATGGTTAAGTATTTTGCTGCTAACTGAAAATTCAGGGATCCAAATACACAACTACTAAAGAGATATGTTGTTGTTGTTGCATGCATCAAGGTGGAACCAACTCATAGGTGACCCTCCAACTGGTTTTCAGAGGCTATGAATCATAGCAGAGGAGATTGCAAATCTCTCTCCCACAGGGGGATATAAGACATGGAAATCTACTCCCTAAAAATTGCAGTCTTTAAACTCTATTTAATAGTTCTACTCTTCCTGATAGGGTTATTATAAGTTGAAACTGACCATCAGGCACAGAACTACTTTCTTGCACTCAGAATTACCCTCACATATGTAATTGTATATGTTTCTTTCTTCCATGTCAGCATGAAATCCAGCATTAAGATTTACCTACACATGGAAGGTAGCAAAAGAGCTGTTTAAATTCTGGTCTTTCTCTTATTGTTTCAAGTCAGAACCGACTCATAGCTGACCCTCCATTGGGTTTCCAAGTATATAAGTCACATAGGAGGAAATTGTCCATCTTTTTCCTGTGGAGTTGCTAGTGAACTCAAGTCACCAGAGAGGTATGGTTTTGGGATAGCAGTGCAATTCTGTAAACACTATGCCACCAGAGTGTCTTTAAATACCTGTACTGTTGCAGTTTATCTCTCTTATAATAATAAATAGCTGAACTATTTTTGAAAAGCACCCTAATCATCATCTGTAGAAGTTAAGCTAAATAGATGTAGGGTTTCTTGGATCAAAAGAATGTAATCAGAGAAAATTCTGTTAAAGAGAAAACTCTATTAAGTGGACATTGTGGAAAAACAAGTAAAACATTCCTAAGTAAACGTGGAAATGTTCAACAGAACAAAGATATGGGTTAATGAGTGAATGGCAATATTCTGACTTAACTTGTGTGTGTCTGGCAGAGAAAACATTCTCCTGCTATTTCAAAATGTTGTTTTGGATACAGGATGGGCCAGCAAATAAGAAAAGAAATAGTAAGCAACATTTTATCTTGTAACTTTAGTCAACATGCTTTTCCACTTGTAAAACTTCTAAAATAAAAACTATAAGGACTACAGGTTGAAAGAACACAACAGCCGTAAATTCCTTTCCTCTTACCTCTTGGCTAACTAACGTCTTGAGCAGTTAATTTCATTGTGCAGCACTTTCCTGCTGGTCAGAGAAGTACAGCGGACATCTCTTTCTGTAATACCTAAAGTTAGAAGTACGATAAAGGCCAATGCTATTGATTAAAGAAAGAAAAATACTTCATATTCTAGTTTTCCAACCACTTAATTGTTTAAAAGATGAGGAAAATTATGAGCAGAGCAGAGGTTAGTGGGTAGATGAGGGGTTATATGATGAATAGAATTCAATGTGTACTTGAAAAGACAGGTTGATAATAGGCATAGTTCAATAGTATTTAAGTATATAAAATACAAAATGTATGAATGATTGTCTAGAACACAATGCACATGCATGAAACACAAAATATATGATCAGGTGCAAGGCAATAAAAATATGAATAAAAGGATATGAGACTTATAAGGTCATTATTAAAATCACTTTTCTTTTGGTAGATTAAAAGCTATGCCACAAATTTTCAAACAGGGTAAACCAAGGCTTTAACTCAGATACCACAAAATAGGTGAGTGTTGTTAGGTCCAAGGGATTCTTCCATCTTTGTCAAGGGGAGTGATAACCTTCTCTCCTTTCACGCAACATAATCAAGGTTTAATTTAAATAATCTAATTTAATTTACACATTAAGTCCACTTAGTTGGAATAATTTTCATTTAAATAATGAGAAATCAAAGTTGAAAAATGTTAGTTGAGGTAACCTAGCAAGCTATTACTATAGAAGAAAAATCTCATACCCTATTAGGAGTGAAATGTAAGTTTTATTGGCAAATAGTACAACCCTAGCTGGGGAATGGTAAGTAAAAATTCAGAACATTCTACCATGTAAATACAGAGCAATCTATATGTACATACAGAACAAAGGAAAAAGTCACCCAGACAAACCAACTGTTATAGAGCTGATTCCAAAAATTATAGCATAAATGATGGTAGATAAGATCAGCTTTAAGCTTGTTGTCTTTCATGTGTAAAAGTTGACCATTTGACTAGGAGTAGGTGAGTAACCACATTAGTAAGCTGTGTCATTTGGTTTTGTACATGATTGTAGTCAGTTATACATTATTTTCATCACATTTCCCTTACCCTCAACAAATTGTTTACATATTGAAATACCATTTTACTTTACATCTCTATTTTATGTTACCTAGCAATTAACTCTGGTTCCATCATTCTTATGTATAAAATGAGTGTCTGTAGTTTGAAATTTTATATCTACGTGTTCCCCTTGGATGAAAGTTATACAGGAGGTGTCCAGGACTTTCATTCATAATGTCGCTATGAGTCACCTGTGACTCGACGACACTCAACACCACCACCACCAGCAGCATAGAAAGAGAGAGTAGTTGGCCTAACGGACAAAAAGTCATGCTCCCAAGCCAAAGGTAGGTGACTACTCCGTGGCCCTCGGGCCTGCCTTTAATTGTTTTTGGTGAAATATTCTTCTAGGTCATGTAACCCTGATGTGTTCACTTGCTGTACAGAGGTAACTCGTGGTTGCTGTGAAGCCAAACACTGTGACACTAATGTGTCAAATGTGAGAATGGTTACCCATGGTGGACAGTGTTTGGTAAAGCTCCCCAATTAAAACAAGCTCGGAAGCAGGAGTGGCATTCACTTCCATAATAGCTTTCCTCTGGAAACCCTATGAACCTGGAGAGAGGATGAAAGTTATACAGGAGGTGTTCAGGATTTTCATTCACAGGGTCACTATGAGTTGCCAGCAACTTGACAGCACTCAACAACAACAACGACAAGGGAAACTGAACACCTGCAATAAGATAGTAGGAGAGCTCCCCCCCACAAGAACTTTGTTTTCTTGAGGGAATTTAATTAATAAAAAATATTTTGCTCACTTAACTAATCTAATAGGTCTCATCTTCAAGGATGGTAGGTTTATATGGAGAATGGCTAACAGATAAGACTATATTGAAGGAACACTTATCAGTCAAGGCTATAGAGGTTAAGATGAAGCATATTGAAGGAAACAAAAAAGAGGCTATAAAACAACATGATCATTGGTAAAAGTCTGTGAAACCAGCATGAAAGTTTGTGAAAAGTCAAATGATTTTGAATTATAGCATGACATAAATGAAATGTGTTGAACTACAGGAAAGCAGAATTGGATTCTTACAGTAATAGAAATGAAAATGAATATAATAAAAATTCTTTAAAACAACGGTAATTTTTTTCACTATTCACTCCAAAGGGAAAATCAATTACTTACCATTTAAATTGAGGAAACAATTAGATCATTAAGATGAGATATCAGATATTGCACATGATTAGCAGAGAGCATAATATTAATAGTACTGTTAGGAATATAAAAATAATTCATATTATGATAACACAAATTTGTCCTTGGGCTAGTGAGAATGATTAGGGTCAAGGTTAAACACTGAAGCCTTTAATGTGGATTGCATTTCAACATCAAGAAAATAACAATTCTTACCACTGGACCAATAAGTAACATCCTGATACATGGAGAAAATATTGAGACTGCCAACAACTTCATCTTAGTTGGTTCCAGCAGTCAGGAGATTAGAAGACCTATTGCACTGGGAAAGTTTATAATCAAGAACCTCACAAAATTATTGAGGAGCAAGGTTTCAGTTTGAGAACTAAGGTGTGCCTGATATAGGTCATGGTCTTTTTTAGTCACTTACTATGCATCTGAGAACTGAAAAAGGAATAAGGATGACGGAAGAAGAACTGGTGTCTTTGTTCTGCAGAGTTGGAGAAGACCGCTGGATACCTCATGAAATGCCAAAAGAACAAAGAGATGTCTTAGAAGAGATGCAGCCAGAGGGTTCCTTGAAGGCAAAGATGATGAAGCTTCAACTCACATACTTTGTGCATGTTGCTAAGTAAGAAACATTATTCCTCAGAGAAGGACATCATGCTTGGAAAGTTGGAGGGACAGCAAAAGAGAGAAAGATCCTCAACCAAGTGGATTGACACAGTGAGTGCAGCAGAGGGGCTCAAGTGTGTCACAGATTGTGAGGATGGTCCAGGAGAGGACAGGGCTCAGACCTGTTGTTCCTGGGGTCTCATACTCAACTCAATGACAACTAACAATATCAACATCATTTATTGACAATCCGTTAGGAAAATTAATGTTTTCCCTCAAAATAGGATGGAGGAGTAATAAAATATTAAGCAAATAAAATTATATCTATCTATCTATCTATCTATCTATCTATATTTATATATTTTGATGTTAGGATAAGAATTTTTTTATATCACAATCAAGATACATTTATCACAAATAATGTCAATTCATTCTAATTATCATTGATTTATTTTTATAATTTATACTTTCTATCTCTCCAAACTACTAAAGAGCAATGATTTCACTCTGAAGACTAAGGTGCTCCTTATACAGGCCGTGGTCTTTGCAATAATTTGCTATGCAACAGAGAGCTGGACAATGACTAGGGATGATAGAAGGAAAATTGATGCCTTTGAGCTGTGGTATTGGAGAAGAGTATTGAATATACCATGGACTGCTAAGAAAACAAACAGGTTTATCCTGGAGAGGGTTAAACCAGACTTCTCCTTGGAGACAAGGATTCTGAATTTTTGTCTGACATACTTTGGACATATTACAGAGAGGGACCAGTTCTTGGAAAGGGATGTCATGCTTCAGAGGGTAGAGGTACAATATAGGAGAGGAAGAAACTTGATGAGATGGATTGATTCAGTAACTGGAGTAAAGGGGGAGGTGTTTTGGAGACAGTGAGATTGGCACAGGACCGAGCAGGATTTAGGGCTGTTGTACATAGGGTCACTATGAATGACAGGCAACTTGAGGGCGCATAACAACAAGAACAACACATATATTTCAGTTTTGGATTATTCACCAAGGCTTGATATTTCACACTTGAAATGTTTGAAAATATGCTTTATATCCAGGCAAATAATTTAAGACAAAAAAATTCTACTGATAAGAAATGAAAAATGTACACATGTGAATGATACAGCAAACCTGAAAGTTATCAGGCAAATTGTGGAAAACTAATGTTATGAAGGAGATTATCTGATGCACACAGGGGATCAATTAACAAGAATTTCCTAGATATACAGCAAAAGGATAGATTGGTGAAATGAATCATACTCTTCTAAGACTCCAGAGTCACCTGTATGTGAATTGGGTATTTCCTTCAAAGGAGCAGTTCCATCATATCAAAGAAACTGATATTGCCTTTTTTCTTAACTACAGCTCATAGTGATGTTCTCTATAATCGTATTACACCTCAGAATTGTCATAGTGATTCATGATAATCTTAATAGTGTCTGATGCTCATAGACTTGTTAGTAGAAAACTAAAAGTTGACTGAAGCAAAAGTAAATAATAAATTTACATTACCTCAAAATGTCATTAGAATAAAAGCAAACCACTCTTATATGTGCCTGGAAGTTCAAGATTTACTAATCATTTCATATTTATTATAGCATTGAACCTTCGCTGTGATACTATAGGGTAAGCAGGGTTAGACAGAAACAAGCTAAGAAACAGTACTTGGAAGTTTTTTTAAACATTTTCCACCATTTACTCTTGTTATCAAAAACACGTTAACTCTTCTTGCAAAACAATGTACTTGGAATCTAAAGCAGTCTGCCTCAAATAAAATTAGTCTGCCTCAAATAAAATTAACAGTCTTTTGTAAACTAATAACTCATCCTGGAGCTCTGCACTGTAATCTCAAAGGCACGCGGTTCAAATCCGCCAGGTGTTCTTCAGGAGAAAGATGAGAAAGATGAGCAATCTCCTCAAATAATTGCCAAAGGGGCCCTTTAGAGTAGTGAGAGAAGATCTTCACCCTGAAACCCACAGCGTCCCTTTTCAGCAGGAAGTAGCTAAGAGAATACGCCGTCCCCTTTTCCTTATGACTCAGGGTGAAGTCTCTCTCAGGGAGGAGTGATAGGGAATGGCAAAGGACACACTGACAAAGAAGATTAATCAGAACTGGCTTTGACAAGCACTGTGGCATTTGGACAAGAACAAACTGGGAGGAGGGTAGAGAGAATAGTGCAACAATGAATGAGTGGAAGCCCAAAATCTCTGTAAATGTTTATGAAAATTAATAAAATATAATTAAAAAAAATTGCCTCTGAAAGTTCACTGGGAGTCAGCTATAGGTCTGTTCAGACCTGATGGTAAACAACAACAACTCACCATGAGCCCTTCTTCAAGTGTCCCTTTAGGTATACTTTGGGAGCTGTTTTGGGAACTCTGGGGGCACAGGGTAGGGAATTGTACTACTGCCCAAATACCACAGTCCAGTTGCAGAATTCGCCAGCAGCTCTTCAAGTAAAAATGGGAAATCTCCTCTTGTGAGATTTAACGTCTCAAAAACTCACTGTAGTATCAGCTATGAGGTCTTTGTGACTTGATAAGAATGAGACAGAGGCCCCTGTTCTAGGTATCACTTCTGCTCTGTCATCATGATTGCATTTGACCACAATTTTTTTTTAGCTCTTCTCAAATATATCCCTGTCTTGTTTTTCATTCCTCACAAGATTCCTATTTTGTAAGAACAAACACAATCATAGAGAAACTAGATGTTTTCATTGCATAATCACTAACATATATTTGAACCATATATTGATTCTGAGTTATCAAAATATTTTCTTACTCTATTTCAAGTTGCATACCTCTCTCATTCCAGGGAAATAAAAAGTCTCATTTTTATGCTTAGCATTGTGAAACCCAAAACCCTTAAACTGATTTACACACAGGCTATTATAAAGACATCTTTAAATTTTTATAAACTATTCTAACCATAATCAATACTTCTGTATGTAATTGTTATTGTTGTTATGTGCCATCAAATTGCCAGCAAATAATAATGACGGTACAATAGCTCTGAACCCTGCCCTTGCCTGAGCCAGTCTCAGTGACACTGACACACTTACCCTCATTGCTCTAGTTACTGTATCAATCTATCTCATCCAGAGGTCTTCCTCTCTTTCACTGTCCCTCCACCCTTCCAAGCATGATGTCCTTCTTGAAGGACTGGTCCCTTCTCGCCACATGCCCAAAGTATTTAAGATGGAGCTTCAAAATCCTAAGCAATAAGAAGAAACTTGGTTCCACTCTCTTTAAGACAGACCTATTTATTTGTTTTCTTGGTGGTCAATGGTATGTTCTAGACTCTTCTCCAACACCACAACTCAGAGGCATCAATTCTTCTATTATCCTTAGTCATTATGCAGCTGTCTAATGCATAGCAAGTAATTGAGAAGATCTTGGACTGGATGAGGAGCATTTTAGTCTCTGTACTAACATTGTTGCTTCACAGTTCTCTGGAAAGGTTACCGACAGCATATTTACCTAATGCAGTTCATATTTTTATTACCTGACTGCTGGTACTATTTGTTGCTTAGGATAAAAATACACACATACATTTGCACACAAAGACACATAGATGCATTTTTTGATCAATTTATACTAAAAAGTGGTGAGAAAGGGAGTTTAAGAGGGTAAAAACAATTAAGCCTACCATTTATACGTAGAACTGGATACTCATATAGGGCTTGATGTCTTCTTACCACAAGTCTGCCACATAGCTTTGCAGAAACCAGTATTGTTATTATGTGTCAACAAGTCAATTTTGACTCATAGTGACCTATGAATATAGAATCTGAGCCTTCTCCTATTATGTGCCGTTTTCACTATCTCTGACACATTGCAACCCACTGTGACAATTGCTGTGTCAATCCATCTTGTTGATAGTCTTCCTCTCTTTTGCTAAACTTCTGCCTTTCCAAGTAGGATGTGCTTCTCCAGAATAAGTGAGACTGAGTTTTACTATCTTTAAAGTAGTGGTATCCATTTAAATACAATGGTGCCCCTGATCCAAGAAACCAACAGAAGTAAGAATTGAGGTGACTTTGAGAATACAGTGATAATAAATAGTAATTACTGCAAGGTGATTCTCTAAAGGAATCCTTTAAGTAACTTTAAAACTCATGGAGATACAGCGATGAGTCTCTGACTTATGCAGAATAATTTTGTCTACATTTCCTATATACAAGGAAAATATATCCGGTACAAAGCCAACTCATTGCTCTCAAGTCAGAACCTACTCATAGCTGACCCTAGAGTTGGTTTTCAGGGGCTGCAAATCATATGGATGGAAAAGCTGGTGGATTCAGACCACACGCGATTACGTTAGCAGTGAAAGTCCTGAATCACTAGGCCACCATAGTTAACTAAAGTGCATAGCGACCCTCTGAACAACAGATCTAAACCCTATTCTATCCTGTGCCATCTTCATCAACTCTGACATTGTTGCTGTTGTTGTTATGTGCCGTTGAGTCGCTTGCGACTCATAGTGACCCTATGTACAACAGCCCTAAACTCTGCTCTATCCTGTGCCAATCGCACTGTCTCTGACACGCCCGTCCCAATTATCTCAGTCACTGAATCAATCCACCTCATAGAGGGCCTTCCTCTCCTGCGCTGTCCCTCCACCCTCCCAAGCATGATATCCTCTCCAGGGACTGGTCCCTCCTCACAACATGTCCAAAGTATGTTAGACGGAGCCTCAGAATCCTTGCCTCCAAGGAGCCACCCGGTTTAACCCTTTCCAGGACAAATCTGTTTTCCTAGCAGTCCATGGTATTCTGAATACTCTTCTCCAGCACAACAGCACAAAGGCATCAATTCTCCTTCTATCCTGCCTGGTCATTGTCCAACTCTCTGATGCATAACAAGGATTGCGAAGACCATAGCCTGTATCAGACGCACCTTAGTCTCCAGAGAGACACCATTGCTCTTCATTACTTTGGACAGGTCCCTAACAGCAGACTTTCCCATGGCAATGTGCCTTTTTATTTCCTGGCTGCTGGTGCCAAGACTGTTGACTATGGAGCCAAGCAAATTAAAGCTGTGTACAATCTCAATCTCTTCACCATCTATCCTGATGCTGCCAATTGGTCCAGTGGTGAGAATCTTTGTCTTCTTGACATTGAGCCTCAATCCATATTGTAGGCTGCAGTCCTTGACCCTCTACACCAGATGCTTCAGGTCCTCCTCAGTTTCAGCAAGCAGGGTTGTGTCATCCGCATAACGCAGGTTGTTGATAAATCGTCCACCAATCTTGACCCCACATTTCTCCTCATAGAGCCTAGCCTCCTGGATAATCTGTTCTGCATATATGTTGAAAAGGTATGGAGATAGGATGCATTCCTTTCATACACCCTTCCCAATTTTGAACCATGCAGTGTTCCCTTGCTCTGTTCTGACGACTGCCTCCCGGTCCAAGTATAAGTTTCGCATTAGAACGATCAAGTGTTCTGGGATTCCCATTCTTCTCAGAGTTTGTTATGATCTACACAGTCAAATGCCTTTGCATAGTCAATGAAACACAGATAGACATACCTCTGGTATTCCCTGCTTTCAGCCAAGATCCAGCTAACATCAGCTACAATATCTCTAGTACCACGACCCCTCCTAAACCCAGCCTGGACTTCTGGTAGTTCTCTGCTGATGTACTGTTCCAGTCATTTTAGATAATCTTCAGTAAAATGTTGCTTGTATGTGAAATCAGTGAGATTGTTCTGTAGTTTCCACATTCTGTTGGGTGGCCTTTCTTTGGGATAGGAACAAATATCGATCTCTTCCAGTCAGTTGGCCAAGTGGTCGTTCTCCAGATTTCTTGGCACAACTTGGTGAGCACGTCCAGGGCAGCATCTGTTAACTGAAATATGTCAATTGGTATACCATCTATTTCTGGAGCCTTATTTTTTGCCATTTCCTTCAAAGCAGCCTGAACTTCTTCTTTCATCACCATAGGCTCTTGCTCATATGTTGTTTCATGAAATTCTTCTGTGTCTTCCAATTCCTTTCAATATAGTGACTCAGTATATTCCTTCTGTCTTCTTTTAATACTTCCTGCATCATTTAACATTCTGCTGAAAGCATCCTTGATTTTATAGCAACTCGAGGTTTGAATTTGTTCTTCAGTTCCTTGAGCTTAAGATATGCTGAGCGAGTTCGGCCCTTTTGATTTTCCGAATCCAACTCCTTGCACATTTCATTGTAATATTTTGCTCTGTCATCCCATGCTGCCTTTTGAAATCTTCTATTCAACTCTTTAGTATCTTGAATTCTTCCCTGTGCTTTGGCTTCTCTGCGCACCAGTGCACTTGAGCCTATTGCTACTGTCACTGTGTAAACCCATCTCATTGAGGATCTTCTTCTCTGATCCTCCATTTTTCCAAGCATGATGTCCTTCTCCAAGAAATGGCGCCTCTTCACAATTTGCCCGAAGTATGTGAAATGTGTTCTGTTGTACATAGGGTTTTTGGAGGCCTGCTATTTCAGAAGTGGATGGCCAATCCTTCTTCCTAGTCTGTGTTAATCTGAGTGTCCAGATTTAGAGAAGTATCAGACAGACCAGCATTTTACAGAAAAGTGAAAGATACATCCCTTATTGTGGAGTTAACCATTCGTATAAGTGTTTTCCCTCTCCTTGGCATTTGTGTCTTTACCCACTTATTTCCCTGCTCCACCAAGGAGGAACAGGTCCTTGGAGAGGGACATCATACTTGGTAGGGTGGAGGGACAGCGCAGAAGGGGTAGGCCCCCTATGAGGTGGATTGATTCAGGGACTGGGGTAATAGGAATGGGTGTGTCAGAGATGGTGAGATCGGCACAGGACAGAGCAGAGTTTAGGGATGTTGTACATAGGGTCGCTATGAGTCGCAAACGACTCGACGGCACATAACAACAACAACAACAACAACAACAACAATGTGAGATGAGGCTTCATTATCTTTGCTGCCAAAGAGCACTCCAGCTGCACTTTCCAGGTTTTGCTGTTGTTATTGTTGTTGTTGCTGTTTACGCTGTCCAGTCAGAAATCCCATAGTTGAGGAAAGAAGCTATCTTTCTCCTGCAGAGCAGCTAGCGGATTCAAACTGCTAGCATTTGGATTAGAAGCAAAACTCCTTATTTTTTTTGCCACCAGAACTCTCTTAACCTGCTCTAGTACATTGTCATGGGTGTTAAGTCACAGGAATCTTACTAAAAGATGAGAAAGAGAATGGAAGAGTCCATTCATTCCAATGACACTTTGTTAGTCTGTTGCCTTGTTTTATTTTGGTTTATTGTTTGTTTGTTTGGTTGGTTGGTTGGGGGTATTTTTTGGGGGGGTGGTTTGGGCTAATAAGGGAAACTGAGAAAATCCAGTAAGGGTTAGTAAAATAGAAATTTGTAATTTATAATTAACTATTACGAGTTTAACTCTTTCAGTGACATCTCTTTAATGCAATGATAAATGCTTCATAAAACACTGAAGTTGTCAAGGATCTAATTTTATTTGGATTCACAAGCAAGATCCAGGGAAATAACTGTCAATAAATCAAATGACGCATTGGATGAATCTGCTTCAAAGTAATTCTCTAAAATGGTAAAGAACAAAATTGAAGCTTAAGGATTAAAGTTCACCCAGCCCAAGCTTTGGTATTTTCTACTGCCTCACATGCAGGTAAAAGTTGGAAAGAGAATAAAAATGACTGAACAATACTTGATACATTTGATTTAAGATGCTGGTGAAAAAATGTTGAATATATCACAAACTGCCAGAAGAATGGACAAATTTGTCTTGGGAGAAGTACAGTCAGAATAATCCCCAGAAGGAAGGATGATAATATTTGTCTCCCTTTGAGCATATTTATGAAGAGAAGCCAATCTCTGAAACAGGATGGAATGCTCAATAAAGTTGAGGGAAAGTGAAAAAGTGGAAGACCCTCAAAAAGATCGATTAAGTCTTCTGCTTTAACAGTGCTTTCAAACACAGCACTTTGTGTGAGGGTGGCTCAGTATGTTTTACTATGGGTCGCTGGGAATAGGAACGTAACAGAACTTAATAACAAAAACAGAAACATGTCCTATAGATGTAAGATAATACAATGAGGATACTATCCAGGCCTCACTAAATTCTGCAGACAGTAGAAGAGGCAAACAAAGCTATCCAATAAGTATAATACTGTGTAGGAAGAGAAAAGCATTGTAACTAAGTACAAATAAAGTGTTTTGTGGCTTCAGGGATGTATAATTTTTGTTTTACCGAGAATAATCACTGACAATATAAAGTTTGAAGATGTATATTATTCCCTCCTGACCTTTTTTAAAAAAATTGCTTATTTGCAGATTAGAGAATGACAAATTCAGCATAAATTTCACATGATGAAAAGACTGAGGTTTGGAAAACTGGCGAGTTATGTATGATCCAAGGTAAATTGAGTCTCAGAAAACCATTTCCTTGATGAGGAACCTGGTGGCACATCTGACAGTAAAACACACTCTCTTCTTACAGTGAAATGCCATTATGATTCCTGTGAAATGGCATGTTCTCGAGAGGTAATAGCAAATTTCTTTCCCAAGCTGAAAGTTAGGACTAACCAAGCAGGCCTTGAAATCAAAAGCACCAGTTGGCTCTAAGTCCCTCAGCAATTTTTTTTTTCCAGAAGTAAATAATTGTTACTGGCTGAAATGACATTCAGCTGAGGCAAAATAGTCCTTCTGTGGCACAGTGGGGTGCTAATGGTCAGATGGTATATCCTTAACTTGCTGAGATGTAGAGCAATGCATTGAATCTTGCCCATTCTATTTGAAACACTTAGCTTCTCAATAGGGAGTGCTTAGAAGGAGAGGAAAATTGCTCTGGCATCAGAATGAAAACAAAGAGGGAAAAAATGGAAACAAAATTAGTGAGTGTCATTCTTTGAAGCGGAGGCTTATTTCTTCACCATTGTTGAATTTTTAAGAATTTATTTTTGAAAATTTCTATAGGACAATGCCAGACTTACGCATGAGCAATGGTGAGTTTAGTGACTATTAATCAACAAGAAGAATTGATACTGTCCATCTTTAAAAATGGAGATGGCATTAGAACACAAAAGGAATAAGAAAGGAAGTATAGGAGGGGAAGTGGGATGGAGGAGGGAGAAAAGAATGAAAGAATGGGGGGATAATGCAATTATATACCAGTTCAAAAGTGACTCCTTTCTATCTGCCAAATCCAGAGTCACAACAGCAATGTACTAACCCACAGATTCCTGAATGATGATGTGGCGAGTATAGGGAGTAGAATACATGATAGATATTTTAATTCTAAAAGTCTCTGTGATTATGTGCAGTGAGTTAAATATGACTCAGATCTCCTCTATAAACAACAGACCTGGGTGTTGCTCTATCCTGTGCCATCCTCTCCGTATCTCACTTGCCCAAGCCAATTGTTACAGTCACTGTGTCAGTCCATCTTATTGAGGGTATTCCTCTCATTCCCTGACCCTTCTGAAGGCAGAGAGTACCAGGAAAAGGCTCCATCAAAGGCATTATAAGTCTATTTCAAAACTGTTCAGACTGAAAGCCAATGACTTGGCAAGGAGAGTTTGCTGCTCATTACTTACATGGCTTCTTTCTTTTTAAGTTCCATTTGAGTTGGTACTCGCAACAGTAAAATCACTTCTGATCCAGCCAACTTAACAATATAGGGAAATTGCTCCCTATACTAACTTTCAGAAAATGTGTAGCCATATGTGACAGATTTCCATTATACATTGTTATGATATTGCTTACACAGAAAAATTCTGAATAGAAGATAGATGTACTAACTCCAAATAACAGGCCAGGCATTGTGGTTTTGTTGTTGTTGTTGTTGCTGTCCTGGATGGGAAATAACCGTATACAATGTGATGCACTATTATGATACATAAAGTTTACATTGACTGATTTTTCAGAAGTAGCTTTTCAGGCCTTGCATTCTAATCTGCCTTGATCTGATTCTCTTTATTCTTTATTCATAGCAGCAGCAAACAGTCTGTTCTGACAAATAGTTTGTGGCTGCACATGAGATGCACCGGGGGATTGAACCAGTGTCACCTACATAAGAAGTTAGAATTCTACCACCGAACAAGCACTATCAGTTTAGAATTTTCTACTATATTGTTAAATATTATTTATGTATACAAAATTCGCCTAAGGTGAAAAAAGTCTCATTTTGTGAGGGAAATGGGATTTAAAAGATTTCATGTTTTGGCAAAATAGGATAGATTGGCATGCGACATTTTAAGTCAGACAATCATATAATCTATTATACTGGAGATTAAAAGGTGAGAAAAAATGAGGTCAATTTCATAGCTTTAAAAAATTAAATTCTAGATCCATCTTAAAATACATACACATACAAGGAAGTCCAATGAATACCACTATCAATCAAATATGTGCATCAGCAATTAGAGCCAAAGAGGAGGAAAGAGAAGATTTCTACCAAATTTGCAGTCAGAGATCGATTAAACATGTAATCAAGATGCATTAATAATAATGGATCACTGAAATGCAAAAGTTGTGAACAGAATAGGATGAGTAGTTGGAAAATATGAACTTGGAGACAAGTATAAAATTAGAGACAGAATGATAGAAGATTGTACAATCAATGATTTATTTATTGCAAATACTTCTAATAAGATTCTTAAGCTGAAGGAGTTGAAAAACAAATTCAAGCCACGGGTGGCAATACTTAAGGATACTTTGGGTAGAATGTTAAATGATCCAGGAAGTATCAAGAGAAGATGGAAGGAATACACAGAGTCACTGTATCAAAAGGAATTTGCTGACACAGAAGAATTTTTTTCATTAATTTCAATGAACATTTACAGAGATTTTTTATTTCCATTCATTGATTGTTGCACTTTTCTCCCTGCCCACACCACCCCCACCCCCAGTTTGCTCTTCTCCTTGAAAAGCAAAATAAAAACTCCATTGGTATACAATCCCCCCGCCCCTCCCCACCCTTACCCCAAGTATACTCCACCCTGCAACCCTCATTCCGAACTCTTATTATAATCATAATGCCCTAAAATATATTACTTTTAAACTGTTATCTTCCTCATTGGCTTCAATGCAGTAAATATAATTTATCCAGTTTTTCTCAGTCTTACTCCCAACCTGATGTCAGCCTCATTCTACAACAGTGGCACAATACAGTATTTGTCCTTTTATGACTGAGATACTTCACTCAGCATAATGTCCTCCAGGGTCACCGATTTTGAATAATATTTCATGAGTTCCTTGTTTTTCAATGCAGCATAGTATTCCATTGTGTGACTATACCACAGCTTCTCTATCCATTTGTTTCTTGATGGGCACTTAGGTTGTTTCCAACTCCTTGCTATTGTGAACAAAGCTGCCATAAACATGTTTGTTCATATATCTGCTTGGATGTCAGTTATGGTCTCTTTAGGTACATTCCCAGTAGTGGAACTACTGAGTCAAACGGTATCTCTATTTGCAACTTTTTGAGAAAGCGCCACACCGCTTTACATAGTGGTTGCACCATTTTACACTCCCACCAACAGCGAATAAGGGTTCCAGTCTCTCCACAACCTTGCCAGCCTTTGTTGCTTGCTGTTCTGTTAAATTTTGCTAGTCTTACTGGGGTGAGATGATATCTCATAGTTGTCTTGATTTGCATCTCTCTTAGAGCTAGGAATTTTGAACATTTCTTCATGTGCTTGTTGGACATCCGAATGTCTACTTTGGTGAAGTGTCGACACAGGAGAATTTTATTAAATAACATGAGCAAGAGCCTATGGTGATGAAGGAGGAAGTTCAAATTGCTCTGAAGGAATTGGCAAAAAGCAAGGCTCCAGGAGTTGACGGCATACCAATTGACATATTTCAACAAACAGACATTGCCCTGGATGTGCTCACTAAGTTGTGCTAAAAAATCTGGAGTCGGCTAGATGCCTGACTGACTAGAGGAGATCAATATTTGTTCCCATTCCAAAGAAGGGTGACCCAATAGAGTGTGGAAATTATCGAACAATATCATTGATATCACTTGCAAGCAAGATTCTGCTGAAAATTATCCAAAAATGTTTGGAACAATTTGTCAACAGAGAACTGTCAGATATGCAGCCTGGATTTAGAAGACATCATGATACTAGGGATATTACAGCTAATATTAGATGGATCTTGGCAGAAAGCATAGAATACCAGAAGAATGTCTATCTGTGCTTCATTGACTATGAAAAGGCTTTTGACTGTGTGGATCACAACAAGCTGTGGCTGACTCTGAGAAGAATGGGAATCCCAGAACATTTGATTGTGCTAATGCGAAACCTATACTTTGACTAAGAGGCAGTCATCAGAACAGAGCAGGAGACAATACATGGTTCAAAATCAAGAAGGGGGCCTGTCAGGGATGTATTCTGTCTCCATACCTTTTCAATCTGTATGCAGAACAGATCATCTGAGACGCTGGGCTTTATGAGTAGGAATGTGGCATCAGGATTGGTAGTAGAGTCATGAACAATGTGTGTTATGCAGATGACACAACCCTGCTTGCTAAAACTGAGGAGGACCTGAAAAGCTTGTTGCAGAAGGTCAAGGACTGTAGCCTTCAATATGGATTGAAGTTCAACATCAAGAAAACCAAGACTCTAACCACTGAGCCAACTGGCAGCATCAGTACGGATGGTGAAGAGATTGAGATAGTTAACAGTTTTAGTTTACTTGGCTCCACAGTCAACACTCTTGGTAGCAGCAGCCAGAAAATCAAGAGACAAATTGCATTGGGAAAGTTGGCTGTGAAGGACCTCTCAAGAGTACTGAAGAGCAACAACATCAGGCTGGAGAATAAGGTGTACCTGATCCGGGCTATAGTCTTCGCAATTATGTGCTATGCATCAGAGAGTTGGGCAGTGAATAGGGATGATAGAAAGAGAATTGATGCCTCTGAGCTGTGGTGCTGGGGAAGAGTGTTGAATATACCATGACTGCTAGCAGAACAAACAGGTTTGTCCTGGAGAAGGTGAAGCTGGAAGGCTCTTTGGAGTCAAGGATTCTGAAGCTTCGTCTGACATACTTTGGGTATGTTGCAAGGAGGGACTGGTCCATGGAGAGTGACATCATGTTTGGAAGAGTGGAGGGGCGGCGCAGGAGAGGAAGACCTTCGGTGAGATGGATCGATTCTGTGAGTGGAGTGGTGGGAATGAGTGTGTTTGAGATGGTTAGGTAGGCACAGAATAGAATGGCGTTTAGAGTTCCTGTACATAGGGTCGCTACGAGTCGCAAGTGACTAGATGGCACATAACAACAATAACAACATACACATGCATTTCATCTCATGGTATACATAGGAATTATATTGATTACATCTGTGGAAATAATCACAGGAGAAGTTCAATATCAGCTGTGAAAAATATGCCAGGTGCTGATTTTGGAACAGACCACCAACTATTCATATTCAACTTCAAGCTGAAGATAAGGAAAATGAAATCAAATCCACAGAAACCAAAATTTTACCTTGAGTCTATGTCACCTGAATTTCAAAAAGATTTCAGGAACAGGTATGAGGCATTGTACATGAATGAGCGAAGACCAAATGAGCTGTGGGGATATCACAAATATCATCCATAAAGAATGTGAAAGGTCATTAAAAGACAAGAGGAAGAAAAGACCAAGATATCCATCTTGGCTATTAGAAGAAGCTCTAAATATTGCGCTGGAGTGCCATGAGGCCAAAGCAAAGAGAAGAAATCAAGAAGTTAAGAAGCTGAACAGAAGATTTCAAAGGGTAGTTCAGGAAGACAAGGTAAAATAAAGAAATGTGCAAAGAGCTGACATCAGAAAATTAACAGGGCTGAACTGACTCAGTATATCTTAAAATAAAAGAACTGAAGAACCAATTCAAGCCCTGAGTTGCAATACTTAAGGATGTTTTGGGCAGAATATGAAATGATCCAAAAAGCATTAATGGAAAGAGTATACAGAGTATACAGAGTCGTCCCAAAAGGAATTGATGGACACAGAAGAATTTCATGAGACAATGTATAAGCAAGAGTCTGTGGCGATGAAGGAAGAAGTTCAAGCTACTGCGAAAGAATTGACAAAAAACAAGAGCCCAGAAATTGATGGCATAACAAATGGCATATTTCAACAAACAGATGCTGCCCAGGATGTGCTCACCAAGTTGTGCCAAAAAAATCTGGAGGACAACCACCTGGCCAACTGCCAGGAAGAGATCTATGTTTGCTCCCATTCCAAAGAAAGGTGGCCCGACAGTGTGTCAATTATCAAACAATATTACTGATGTCACATGCATGCAAAATTCTGCTGAACATTATCCAAAGCTGATGAACAGCACAGCAACAGAGAACTGCCAGAAGTGCAGGCTGAGTTTGGAAGGTGCTGTGATACTAGGTATATTGTAGCTAATTTTAGATAGATCTTGGCTAAAAGCAGGGAGTACCAGAGGAATGTTTATCTGTGTTTCATTGAATATGCAAAGACATTTAACTGTGTGGATCACAACAAACTGTGGCTAACCCTGAAAAGAATATGAATCCCGGAACACATGATTATGCTTAAGCGAAACCTATACTTGGACCAGGAGGCAGTCATCAGAACAGTGCAATAAAACACTGCATGATTCAAAACTGGGAAGGGTTTATGCCATGGATGCGTCCTATCTCCATGCTTTCTCAATATATACGTGGAAAAAGATTACCTGGGAGGCTGAGCTTTATGAGGAGAAATGTGGCATAGGATTGGAGGAAGACTCATCAACAATCTGTGTTATGCAGCTGACACAATTCTGCTTGCTGAAACTGAAGAGGACCTGAAGCACTTGCTGCAGAAGTTGAAGGACTACAACCTTCAATACGGATTGAAACTCAACACGAAGAAAACAAAAATTCTCACCACTGCGATGATTGACAGCATCATGATAGACAATGAAAAGATTGAGATTTTTAACAGCTTTAGTTTGCTTGGCTGCACAATCAACACTCTTGGTAATAGCAACTAGGAAATAAAAGCAAATTACATTAAGAAAGTCTGCTATCTGAGATTTTTCCAAAATACTGAAGAGCATCAATATCAGTCTGGAGACTAAGGTGCACCTAATTCAGGCCAAAGTCTTTGAAATTACTTCCTATGTGTCAGAGAGCTTGACAAATACCAAGAGAATTGATGCCTTTGAGCTGTGGTGCTGGAGAACAGTATTGAATACACCATGGACTACCAGGAGAAGAAATCAGTTTATCTTAGAGATGGTGAAACCAGGCTGCTTGTTGGAGTCAGGGATTCTGAAGCTCTATCTGCCATATTCTGGAAATGTTGCAAGGTGTGATCAGTCCTTAGAGGGATATCTTGCTTGGGAGGGTGGAGGAACAGAGCAAGAGAGGAAGACCCTCAATGGGATGTATTGATTCAGTGACTAGGGCAATGGGGATAGGTGTGCCAGAGACAGTAAGATTGGCACAGGATAGAGCAGGGTATAGGACTGTTGTACATAGGGTATCTATGAGTTACAAGTGGCTCAGTAGCACATAACAACAATACATTTTCTTGATGATAGACATACAGTAAGTGATGAGTATTAGATTTAATTGAGCCAAAATTCCTTCTGTAAAGGAGGATGATTTTTTTTAAGATATCCTGAGGTATCTGAGTAAGAACTAGAAAGTTCTGACTCAGGTGTGAGATATTGATAGAATGTTGCCACAAAAAGACACTGAGTGAGTGTAGTAAAAGATGCAAGTTTATTAAGATGTTCATAACAGATTATGAATGACTAAAGAAAGGACTGGTCTTGTCTGTATCCTATATAAGAATTAATATATTTTCTTCATCAGAGAGACTAGCACAACTTTTGATCAGTTTATGGTGGTGCATAGCTTCTGATTAATTTATGGTGGTTCTTAAGTGGTCTGTTCTCCAGCTACATTTTTTATGGATGAATCTGTTTTTCTTGTGTTTTATTGCTGCTGTCACATCATTGTCCAGAACAGCTTCTTGTTGGGTAACTTTGCCAGTGTTTCTTTTGCAATTCTAATCATTACTTCATGAGAAGTGAGATGGTCCTATCAACTTGTCTTGGTTTTGAGTCATTGATGGTTTGCCAAAAACTACCTGTTTTGCTATTCTATTCATTGTCCTAGTCAGATTATCTGCCTAAATATTGTATTGATTCTATAAACTTCTTATAGTAACCCTTATAGTAAATTCCCTCTCCATTTTTGGCTAGATTGCTGGTCTATCTGTTGTTTGCATTCAATAGCTCTGACAAATACATACAATTAGGGTACAACTTGCCAGGAAGTACTGAAGAAATGTTAATACTATTCCCTGGAGGGTTTGTAAGAAGTAACAACAATATGAAAGAGGTGAGAATCTGCAATGATAAGAATGTCAGAATGACCATGGAAGAGTTGGCAGTCTCATACAGAAGGGATAGCGCAGGCATGAATACAGGAACACATATGATGTACCCTGGAACACTGTGCCAGTAATAGACTCAATATAAGTCATTCTACTGATTTTTAATTGAGTCTCAGTGTAAATTCTTGCAAAAATTATAAACAATGCTTCCAAATGGCACTGTCTTCTATTTTCATTTTTTCAAGGGGTTGATTTTGTTGCAACCTTTAGTCTGTTACCTCAATCCAGAAAGGAGTAAATTAAAAGTCAGAACACAGTGAGATGCCTTGTTCAATATTTTGTTCATATAATCCATGACCACTGCAAATCAAGCCCTGTTTCTTCAGTTCCTTCAATTTCAGAAATACTTATCCTGCTTTTCTAATTTGCTTTTTTAACTCTAGGTTTTTGCACATTTCATTCATATTCTTTGTTTTCTGAAGTAGTTGTTGTGTTGTTTTAATTTACTGTTCAGCTCTTTTATTGTCTCATTTCTTCCATTGACATTTATTGTTGTTGTTAGGTGCCATGGAACCAAAACAACTCATAATTGTGACCTAATGGATAATGGGTCTGAACCTTATGCTGTCCGGTGCCATCCTAATCATCTCTGATATAATTGTTCCTATTGATACAGTCATTGTGTCAAATGCTCATTTTTTAATATCTTTGTCTCTTTTGCTGACCTTCAAACTCCAAAGTATGATGTGTTTTTCAAGGACTGACATCTTCTAATAACATGCCCAAAGTATGTGAGATGAAGCTTCACCATCCTTATTTGCAAGGAGCATCTGGGTTGCACTTTTTCCAAGACCTATTTGTTTGTTCTTGCAGCAGTCCATGGAATAGTCAGTGTTCTTCTCTAATATCACAACTCAAAAGCATCAGTTCTTCTATTAGCATCTTTAGTCACTGTCCAACTTTCAGATGCATGGTAAGTAAGCAAAAATGCCATCATTTCTATTAGGTGCCCTTTAAGTCTTTAAATTGACATTGTTGTCCTTTATCATTGACATTGGTGTTATTATATAACATTGAGTCAGAACTGAGCCAGAGTTATTCTCCAGTGGGGTTCAGGGGCAGTAAATCACACGGAAGATTGTCTACCAACAGGGACCGACTTGTGATTCAAACCATGTACCTTCAGGTTGGCAGTACGATCACTTATCACTAAGCCTAGTGTCTTAGCATAAATTCTAACTACTCTAAATTCAAGATTAAGTTTTAATGTTATTTTCAGACATCCTTTTTGATCTCTTCTGACTTTCCTGTTACGTTGGTTTGTCAAAGTGTTGTTTTTTTGGGCTTTTTAAAATTTTATTCATTGTAAATATCTTTTATAAGAAACATATATGCAGGCTTTACAGAGATGTGTCCTATATCCTTACCTTTTCCACCTGTATGCAGAGCAGATTATCCAGGAGGCTGGGCTTTATAAGAAGTGTGGCATCAGGATTGGTGGAAGATCTATCAACAATCTGTGTTATGCAGATGAGACAACCCTGTTTGCTGAAATTGAGGATGACCTGATGGGCTTGGGCAGAGGGTCAAGGACTGCAGCCTTCAATTTGGATTGAGGCTCAATATCAAGAAGACAAAGACTCTCACAGCTGGGCCAATTGACAGCATCAGGATGGATGGTGAAGAGACTGAGATTGTTGACAGCTTCAGTTTGCTTGGTTCCACCGTCAACACTCCTGTCACCAGCAACCAGGAAATTAAAAGATATATTGTGATGGGAAAGTCCGCTGTTACGGACCTCTTCAAAGTACTGAAGAGCAATGGTGTCACTCTGGAGACTAAGGTGCACCTGATACGGGCCATGGTCTTTGCAATCGCTTGTTATGCATCAAAGAGTTGGGCAATGGCTAGAGAAGATAGAAGAAGAATTGATGCCTTTGAGCTGTGGTGTTGGAGAAGAGTATTGAATGTACCATGAACTACTAAGAAAACAAACCAGTTCATCCTGGAGAGGGTTAAACCAGGCTGCTCCTAGGTGCCAAGGGTTGAGGCTTCATCTGACATACTTTAGACATGTTGCAAGGAGGGACAAGTCCTTGGAGAGAACATCATGCTTGGAAGGTTGGAAGGACAGTTCAGGAGGGCAAGACTCTCTAGAGGTGGATTGATTCAGTGACTGGGGTAATTGGGGTGGGTGTGTCAGAGACAGTAAGACTGGCACAGGACAGAGCAGGTTGTAGGGCTGTTGTACATAGAGTTGCTATGACTCGCAAGTGAGTCGACGACACATAACACCACCACCACCACCACCACCACCACCACATGGATCTCACCTGATGGTGTGTTCAGAAATCAGATCAATTACATCTGTAAGAATGGAAAGAATCTTTGAAGAAGCTCAAAATCAGCTGTGAAAATTAGGTCAAGTTAGTGATTTTGGAACAAACCATCAACAACGCATATGCAAGTTCAAACTAAAGCTAAAGAAAGTTAAATCCAATCCACAGGAACCAAAATTTACCTTGAGTCTATCCCACCTGAATTTTAAAAACCATCTCAAGAACAGGTGTTGAATATTAAAGAACGAAGACCATATGAGCTGTGGGAGGATATCATGAATATCATCCAGGAAGAATGCAAAAGCTCATTACATAGATAGAGAAGGAAGAATGGCCAAGACGTGTGTCAAAAGCGACTCTGAATATTGAACTAGAAGGCAGAGAAGCTAAAGCAAAGGGAAGAAATTAAGAAGCTGAACAGAAGATTTCAATGGGCAGTGTGGGAAAACAAAGGAAGTATTACAATGAAATGTGCAAAGAGCTTGAGTCAGAAAACCAAAAGGACTGAATTCACCCAGCATTTCTTAAACTGAAAAATAAAAAACCTGGAGAACAAATTCAAGCCTTGAGTTGCAATACTTAAGTATGCTATGAGCAGAATATTGAATGATCCAGGAGGCATTAAAAGAAGATGGAAGGAGTACGCAAATTCGCTGTACCAAAAAGAATTGGCCGACACAAGAATTTTATGAAACAACATATAATCAGGAGGCAATGGTGATGAAGGAGAAATTTCAAGCTGCTCTGAGGAATTGGCAAAGACAAAGCCCCAAGAACTAACGGCTTACCAATTGACATATTTCAATAAATATGTGCTGCCCTGGATGTGCTCACCAGGTTGTGCCAAAAGCTAGAGGACAATTACCTAGTCAAGTGACTACTAGTTATTCCTATCCCCCCAAAAAAGGTGATCAGACAGAGTGTGGAAAATGTCAAACACTATCTCTAACATTACACACAAGCAAAAACCTAATAAAGTTTATTCAAGAACGACGGGAACAGTACATTAACAGAGATACCAGAAATAAAAGTGGGGTTTAGAAGTGGCTGTAGCACTAGAGACATTACTGCCAATGTCAGATGGATCTTGACTGAAAGCAGAGAATACCAGAGAAATGTCTATCTCATTGATTTTATTGATTATACAAACACATTTGAGAGGAACGGGAATCTCAGAACACTTGGCTGTGCTCATGTAAAACCTATACTTGGACTAGGAAGCAGTCCTCAGAACAGAGCAAGGACATACTCGATGGTCCAAAATTAGGAAGGGAGTGTGTCAAGGATGCATCCTATCTCCATACCTTTTAAATCTATATGCAGAATAGATAATTCAGGAGATTGGACTTTATGAGGAGGAGTGTGGCATCAGGATTGGAGGAAGACTCATCAGTAACTTGTGTTTTGCAGATGATACAATCATGCTTGCTGAAACTGAGAAGGACTTGAGGTATTATCTGCAGAAAGTCAAAGAGTGTAGTCTTCAATATGGATTGAAGGTTAACAACAAGCAGCACCATGATGGATGGTACTTTGGCCATATGACCAGGAGGGACCAGTTCATTGAGAAAGCCATTATGCTTGAAAGTGTTGAGGAACAGTGCAGGATAGGAAGACCCAGGATGAGGTGGATTGACAGGGTAATGGGGCAATGGAGTTAGGTGCATTGGAGTCAGTGAGACAGGCTTAGGATAGAGCCGTGTTCAGAGCTAATGTACATAGGGTCACTATGAGTTGTGGGCAACTAGATGACACATAACAACAACAATATAAGTTCATAAGTCACTAGACTAGATAAGTATAATTGTGCAGTGCTAGGCATATAGAAGTAACTCAGAGAATGGCTTGTTACTTGCTCATAATCTATCTACAAGGTAATTGATATTTGCAAAAAAATTTAAAATATAGTGTAAAATGCTCATGATAGTGGAGAACAAGAAGTATTAGTGGATAACATAGAAGAAATGTCCACCATCTCTTTTCCTACTCCAAATCTCTACTGTACGCCCTACCCTTGCCAATAGCTACCCCATCAACTTGCCCTTGTATTTTGCAACAACTTCATTTCTAAATAAAATTTGTACACAAATATTGAAGAATCTCATGGATTTTAATGAAAAAAAATGATAAAATTTATCAATTCCTTTCTCAGGACTTTGGAACTAGACTCTCAGAGAATAAATTGAAAGTTTTGTTCTAATATAATTTGCAGCATCTATTTGGGAGACTTGTGTCAAGTTAGGCAACATTAAGGTCAAGTAGAATGTGAGAAGACTAAATCATAGTACACTGAGAAGAGAAAATATTACATGATCTTGAAAGATAGAAAGAGAGCAGAGTTTCCTCAATATTTCTAGATTCTCAAGAGTTCTGGTAGTTCTTCATCTCCTCTCCTGGGATTCCTGAAGCCATATTTGATCTCTTTTAAAAGTTTTCTGTCAATTTTTTTTGTTGTTTAAATTGGTTTGGTTGCAATTCTTTCTTGCAAACAAAGGAACTATGGTGAAAAACACACTCACATAAATACACATACACAAAAACAGTAAGTGACATTCAATATGTTGTTGTTCTTGTTGTTGTTGTTGTTGTTATGTGCCATCGAGTCATTTGCGACTCATAGTGACCCTTTGTACAATAGCCCTAAACCCTGCTCTATCCTGTGCCAATCTCACTGCCTCTGACACACCCATCCCGATTACCCCAGTCACTGAATCAATCCATCTCATAGAGAGTCTTCCCCTCTTGCGCCGTCCCTCCACCCTCCCAAGCATGATGTCCCTCTCCAAGGACCTGTCCCTCCTTGCAACATGCCCAAAGTATGTCAGACGAAGACCCAGAATCCTTGCCTCCAAGGAGTAGCTTGGTTTAACCCTCTCTAGGATGAATCTGTTTTCTTGGCAGCCAAAATGATGCCATGAAAAGGATTAGCAATTATTTGAGTTTCTGAGGCAGAAAAAGACTTTTTAAAAAGAGTAAGCATAGTTTAAAATGGAGAAAAACCATGAATAGAATCTGGATAATTAGAGTTAAGGTAATAAGGAGTATTGGAGCCATGTTTGCAGAATGGTATCATAGCATAAGAAATTAGAGCTTTTTCCTACAGGTATTACACTGGAGAAATTAATTTATGTCTTGTCAATTGACCTGATAAAGTACCTTAGAGGTCAAAATATGAGAAGAACAACAATAATGGTGGTCTTTTCAATTATTATCCCAGGAATGGACTCTTGTACCAGGGTGATGGCATTGGGAGAAGAAAGACAGGACATTTAGGAGGTAGAGTTGGTAGAACTCAGACAACTTATGGTAGGATTTTGAGAAATTCCCAGAGATATTCCCACATTTAATCCTCTGATTGCCAGTTTCACACTTGCCAGTTGACATGTGTATCATTATCTTATCATGGCTCTCCTGAGAGGGGAAAAATGTAGGATCGATGTCATAAAGACGGCTCTTTGAGCTACAGAAGTTAAGAAGGTGGGACAATTTTACAGCAATCTTGACAATCACTGATGCCTAGCTTTCTTTCTGTTCATTACCTCTAGGAAGGACTCATGGGTTGGCTCAGAATATGTAGTATAACTAGATCCCTATGTGCAAACCGTCAGTGTTTTCTCAAAGACAGTTAAATAGTTCTTACTGTGAAATTTTTGTTCACTTAGATTCAACTTGGGCCACATCCACTTGTCTTCTTTGTGAATACATTAGCCTAAGTCTCAATTGCAACTTCATCTTTATTTTATTCCTCTTTTCAGGACTTGTGAGTGTTTCTGCTGTTTATCATACTGCAAAGGAACAGGGAGGATACGTACAGTGATAAGTGTAAATCACTGAGTTTGTGCTCGGTTTGTAGTTAGTGTATCTAATCATATCATCTCCTCTTCTATTACCTGTTCTGATGTTAGCTCTTTTGACCTTTTTACTGAAGGATTCATGCCAGAGTATATCACCTTAGGCAAATATATTGTAGATATTATGAAATTGGCCCCTCTGGCTTCCCACACAGTATACAAACTTGCTGCTAGTTTTCACAAAGGTCCTACTAGCCCAAAAAAAGAAATAATGACCCTGTCACTTGATGAAGATGATGTGGCTATCCAGTTTTAATGACATCTAAATTCCTTCAAAGAGGATACATAGAGATTAAATTAGAGAGATTGACATGAAAACTATCAAAGTGGTTCAATCAAGGACAGACAACATGAGGATGGTGAAAGATACGGCTAGGATCAGATCTGTTGTTTATAGAATTGCTCAACTTGATGGCACCTAACAACAACAATCTCCTTAGATATTATAATAAATACAGTGTTAGGTCAACTTTCTTCAAAATATTAAGATATAAATAAGCTGAAAATTAATTTTGAAATAAGTTGTCCTAGCCTAAAACTGTCTATTTTATTGCAACATTCATTTTTTTTTTCTCTTTGTCATCTTGGAATCATTTAAATCACAGCATTCCTGTGGTCCTTTGAGAAAGTGTGTGTTCTAAAGCATCAAGGGAGGAACATTGTGGAGAATCCTACACAGCATTATCTTACCTCAGATTAAACTCTCCACTTGTCACTGTAATAATTAAAGATGTTATGGATAAAATATCACATGATCCAGGACACAAAGTAAGTCTCAATATTTTTAAAAACATTGAAATAATACAAAGTGTCTTTTCAGACTACAATGCCATAAAACTAGAAATTAATGATAAGAGAATACAACCTACAAAACCACCCATGTGGAAGCCAAATAATACCCTGCTAGACACAATTGAGTTATAGAAGAAATGTCTCACTTCTCATGAGAGGCACTCTTAGGAGACCTTAACATTGCTGTGCTGTAAGATGCCAAGGCCTGTGTGGCATGGTAGCCCCAGGAGTTTCTTCCAAGCACTGCTTCCCCAGCCTTTACTAAAAGTGCAGCCCAGCCCAGGAATACTCCCACCCTGGCCAACGATAGAATCCCTGCCTACCAGGTTGAGGGGCTGTAATTAATTAGTATGACCCAAACTACAATTCTGCCCAGAACTCTAGACCTCTGCCCTTGCCACCTGGAGACGCCTTGCCCTACTGCCTGGAGACCTCCCAGCTGCTGACCCCACTGTCCAACACCAGGAGCATCAATATCGCAGGTACTTTGGGTGAAACACTGTGGACTAGTTACAACACATGGGATCCCTTAAGTTCAAGTGGAAGGGGCTAGGTCAGGCCAAGACAGGGTTTCTGAAAGGAAACAAGCTTCCCTATTTTACCAGACAGGTACTTTGGCCCCTCTGGGCCTTGGGCCAAGAAGGGAGTACAAATATATAGGTTCTTCACAAAATATTGCCATATTCAGGGTCACTATATGGTTACAACAACATAACATCTACTAAGACATACATAATGTCAATAAAGCAGCAATCTGCCTTAGTCATTATGAAAAAACGAAGTAACTTTTCTCTTGTGGCCTAGTGGCAAGAAGCCATGCTGCACTCCTGAAAGCATGTGATTTGAGGCCACCAACCTCTCCACAGGAAAAAGATGTGCCGTCTCCTTCCATGCAATTAACTGCTTCTGAAAACCCACTGTGGGGGTTAGCTATGGGTCAGTTCTGACTTGAGAGTACACAACAACCTAAAAAAGGAGACCCAATGAACACACCAGAAAACCGGAAGAAATGTATTGATGTGGAGTTCAACAGCTACAGAAGTTGGAAATGATAAAAGAAACAATGGAAGCCATTAAGAGAGCAAATACCCCAGAGAAAACAATCCAGAAGAAATATATTAATGATGAGCAACTTCACCAGCAATGGAAGAAAATACAAAAGATGGAAGAAATAATTGATGATACATAAAAAGGTAAAAAACACAAGAGATATACAGAGGCTATAGTCAACATAGTACTAGAAATAACAGAAAAGAATAAAAATGTAATCAGAATATTAAGACCAAATTGACAGAAATGTCCAATATGCTGGCAGGACAAAAAAGTCGAACAAAGGAGATGTTACAGAGAATCAGTGAACTGAAAGGCAAGAACCTCACTGGAAACATATTAGAAGAAAATTCAGAGGTGAGACACAAGGAATATAAAGAAAACATAAGAAATATGGGATGACATCAAAAGGAACAAAACATGTATGATTGGAATTCCAGAACATGAGAGTAACAGGGAAGTCTCTCAGAAAATTGTAGAAGTACTAGAAGAAAACTTCCCTGGTATTTTTTTTTCTTCACAGTTTTTAGGCTCTGTTTTATTTCAAAACCACAAAAGCAAGAACTACAAAAGCTCTTGTTTGTTAAGAATGGAGAGATGGAGGACCAGCAGGACTTACCTGGTATTTTGAAGAAGGGGAAAATCCACATTCAAGAAGCACAGCAAACACCAAATAGAATAGACCCAAAAATAAAAATACCAAGATATCAAAGTCAGACTCTTCAAATTTAAATGAAAGGATAGAATCCTAAAAGCAACATGAGAAAAACAAAGAGTCACCTACAAAGAGGAAATAATTTGATTAAGTTATATTTTCATGTGAGCAAAAAGACAATGGGATGGCATATACAGAAAGTTGAAACAAAACAACTGCCAGCAAGGGATCCTATACCCAGCAAAGCTCTTCATAAAATATGAAGGAGAAATTAGATTCTTTGTAGAAAATAAGGAACTTAAAGAATTTGTGAAAACAATACCAAAACTAGAAGAAATTTTAAGTGAAGTCCTTCACACGGAGATGCCAAAGGAAAATGGATGGACCATAGTAACCAGAAACAACACATCAAAATGGCAATGGTAAAACCTAGCCTGACAATAAGTACACTCAATGGGAATGGACTAAATGCAAGAATCAAGAGAAAAATAGTAGCAGATTGGATTGAAAACAAATTCCATCAATATTTTGCCTCTACAAGAGACATATTTAAAAAAATGAAAAGTAAGACAGACTCAAAATCAAAGCCTGGTAAAAAAAAAAGCTACGCAAATGGCTACTTCAATAAGGCAGGCGTGCCAATACTAATGTCTGCTAAAATAAACTTCAGAATGAAAAGCACCATGAAAGATAAAGAAGGGCATTACAAACTGATTAAAGTCACAATGGATCAAGAAGACATAACCTTTGTTAACATTATATACCAAATGATAGATCTGAAAAATATCTAAAACAGAATTAAAGAAAGAAATAGACAAAACCACAATAGTAGTAGGAGACTTCAACACACCACTATCACTAAAGGATATGTCAACTCAAAAGGAACTCATCCAAGATGCAGCACATCTAATCTATACAATTAGCCAAATTGACCTCGTGGATGTATTCAGGATACTACATTCAACTAAAACTCAGTTCACTTCCTCCTAATACACATGGTGCATTCTTCAGAATTGATTACATATTAGGATACAAAGCAAGGCTCAACAAATAAAAAAACATAGAAATGTTCAAAGTATCTTCTCAGACCACAATGCCATAAAACTATAAATTAATCACAGGAGAATAAATGTTACAAAACCACAGTTGTGGAAACTAAATAACTCTCTGAAAGAGCATGATAGGTTTATAAAAGAAAAAACAAAACAGAGTACACCAAAGAATGAAATAAAAAAGGTCCTTGATACCAATAAAAATGAAAATAAAACATACCAAAAACTCTGGGATGAGCTAAGGCAGTCTTCCAGAAGCAGTTTATAGCAATAGGCACACACATAAAAAAGAAAGAAAGAAGAAAAACCAATGATCTAAATACAAACCTTCATCAGATAGAAAAAAGAACAACAATCTAATTCTACAGCATCTAGAAGGGGGTAAAATTATAAGGACAAGAGCTGAAATCAATGAGATAGAAAAACATTTGAAACCATCAATAAGACCAGGAGTAGGTTTTATGAAAGGGTCAATATAATTGACAAACTACTGGCAAATTTAATAATATTGGGTTGGGCGGGAATAGAAGACACAGATTATTCAATTAAGAAATGACTGAGTTGATATCACAGCAGAAGCAGATGAAATTAAATAAATAATAGTAAAATGCTATGAAAAGCTTTTCTCTGATAAATTTAAAAACCGAGAGGAAATGAACAAATTCTCATGCCCTATCAAGACTGACAAAGACAGAAATAGAGCACTTGAACAGACCAACAGGAGAAATTGAACAGTTCATAAAAAGATTTCCAATAAGAAAAGTCCTGGACTAGATGGGTTCACAGCTAAATTCTACCAAACATACAAGAGATGATTTATTAAGAATTCATTTAAATTATTTCAAAAAAATAGAAAATGAAGGAACACTCCCATAGTGTTCATTCTATTGAGGAAGCATAACCCTAACACCAAAACAAGGTAAAGATATTACCAAGAAAGGAAACTACAGATCAATATTTTTCATGAATATAAATGCAAAAATCCTTAACAAAATCCTAAGCAGTAGAATGAAAAAAAAAATTCATCATAACCAAGTGGGATTCATACCAGGTATGCAAGGATGGTTCAACATAAAAAAAAAATCAATATAATTCACTATTATAACAAAGCAAATAACAAGAACCATATGATTTTAGCAATTGATGCAGAAAAGGCATTTGACAAGATCATATACCCCTTCCTGATAAAGACACTCAGCAAAATAGCCATATAAGGGAATTAAGTCAACATAGTGAAGAGAATATATGCAAAAACAGGAGCTAATTATCATTATCAATAGAGAAAGAAAAAAAATATTTTCCTTGAAAAGAGGGACCGACAAGGATGCCCACAGTAACCACTTCTATTCAATATAGTATTGGAAGTGCTTGCTAGGGCAATACAACAAGGAAAGGAAATAAAAGGCATCCAGATCAGCAAGGATATGGTGAAACTATCACTACATACAAATGGTATGATAGTGTACACAGAAAACCCCAAGGATTCAACAACAATAAAAATGTTAGAGCTTGTAGGCCAGCCTAGTAGAGTGGTGGGATATAAGATCAATATCTAAAAATCAGTGGGATTCCTCTACAGTAAAAAATAAAACACAAAAACCAAACAAACAACAACAAAAAAAACCCCACCAAACCCCAAAACCAAGCTCAGAGAAGGAAACCAAGAACACAATAGCATTTACAATAGCTAACCACAAATTGGAAAGAATATACTGGGTCACTGTATCAAAAGGAATTAGCACACAAAGAATAATTTCATGAAAAAATATATGAGCAAGAGCCTATGGTGATGAAGGAAGAAGTTCAAGCTGCTTTTAAGGAAATAACAAAAAATAAGGCCCCAAGAATAGATAGTATACCAATTGACATATTTCAGCTAACAGATGCTGCCTGGGATGTGCTCACCAAGTTGTGCCAAGAAATCTGGAGAACAACCACTTGGCCAAATGACTGGAAGAGATCTATATTTGTTCCCATCCCAAAGAAGGGT
>NW_006399925.1:1187377-1199761 GCF_000299155.1 Elephantulus edwardii
GATTCAGTGACTGGGGTAATTGGGATGGGTGTGTCAGAGATGGTGCGATTGGCACAGGACAGAGCAGAGTTTAGGGCTGTTGTACATAGGGTCACTGTGAGTTGCAAGTGACTCGATGGCACATAAAAACAAACAACCACCACAAATTGAGATACTTGGAAGTGAACCTAGCTAGAGACACAAAAGACCTATTAAAAGAAAGCTACAGAATATTTCTGTGGGACACAGTAAAAGACATAAATAAATCGAAAAATGTGCCTTGTTCATGGATAGGAAAACTCAATATTGTGAGAATTACAATCTTACCAAAAGCAATCAACATGTTCAAGACAATTACAATACACATACCGAAAATTCATTTGTAGAGAGATATAAAAGGAAATTGTTAAGTTTATTTTGAGGGGAAAAAGAGTGAGGAGAAGCAAAACACTTCTAAAAAACACAAAAATGAAGTTGGAGGCATAGCACTCCCTGACATCAGAGCCTACTAATTGAGATTGTAATTTGCTTGATGATACTGGTACAATGAATGACAGACCCATAAACCAATGGAACATAATTGAAATCCCAGAAATGGACCCTGTTATCTATGGTCAATTGATATTTGACAAAGAAATAAAACCTATCAAATGGGGAAATGATAACCTCATCAACAAATGGTGCTGGCAAAACTGTACTGCTACCTGCAGAAACTAAAACAGGAGCCACATCTCAGACCACACACAAAAATCAACTAAATGTGGTTCAGAGACCTGGGAGTAAAGCCTAAAGCCATAAAGTTCATGAGAGACAAAACTGGATCAAACTTAGAGGGCCTTGTCTATGATATTAAGAGACAGCCAAATACAGCCAGAAATGCACAATCTGGAAAGGATAAAATTGATGAATGGGACCTTCTAACGATTAAATCCCTATGTGCATCAAAAACTTTCTCCCAAAGAGTGAAAAGAAAACCTTCTGACTGGGAAAAATATTTGGTAATACCATTTTAGGCAAGGGATTTCATATCAAAAGTTTATAGAATCGTATCAGGCCTCCACAAGAAAAAGACTGATAATACAATTAAAAAATGGGCAAAAGACATGGAAAGTTTTTTGATAGAGGAAGATATTTGGATGGCAAACAGACACATGAAGAAATGCTCAAAATCACTGGCAGTACAAAAGATAGAAATTAAAACCAAAATAAGATACTATCTCACTCCAGTAGCAGTGGCAAAGGTTAATAGGACAGCAAATAAATGTTGGAGAGAATGTGGCAGGTTAGGAACTCTTATACATTGTTGGTGGGATTGTAAAATGGTGCAATCACTCTGGAAGGCAGTTAGGTGCTTCCTCAAAAAGCTGAAATTCCATATGACCCTAGCTATTCCACTGCTTAGAATACACCCCAAGAAAATGAGAACTGAGGCTCAAATGGAAATTTGTACACCAATATTCATAGCAGCATTATTCATAATCCGTACTGAAAGCTGCATTCCTTGATCTTCTGCCACAAGTGCTTCAAGTCCTCCTCACTTTCAGCAAACAAGGTTGTATCACCTGCATAATGCAGGTTATTTATGAGTCTCCCTTCAATCCTGAAGCCACATTCCTCTTCATAGAGTCGAGCTTGTTGAATCATTTGCTCACCATATAGATTGAACAAGTACAGAGATAGACTATATCCCTGATGCAGTCTCTTCCCATTTCCAAGCTATGCAGTGCTCTCCTGCTCTGTTTGCACAACCACCTCCTGCTCCAGGTATAGGTTCCTCATGAGCACAATCAAAGGCTCTGGGATTCCCATTCATCTCAATGTCAGCCACAACTTGGCATGATCCATACCGTTTAATGCTTTTGCATAGTCAATAAAGCACAAATAGATATTTTTCTGGTATTCTTTACTTTCAGATAGGATCCATCTGACATCAACAATGATATCCCTGGTACCACAGCCTCTTCTAAATCCTTCTTGAACTTCTGGCAATGCCCATCTATGTACCGTTCCAGCTTTTTTGAATGATCTTCAGCAGTATTTGCTTGCATGTGATACCAATTATATTGTTTGATAATTTTCACGTTCAGTTGGATTACTCTTCTTGGGAATAGGAACAAATATAGACCTCTTCTAATAGGTTTGTCATCCTCCAAATTTCCTGACATAGACTAGTGAGTGCATCCACAACTACATAGTTAATTAAAAGAAGTCAATTGTTTGCGATTTACTTGAAAGCCCAAATAAATCATTTGGACATGTCTTAAATTGTTTTAGCAATCAAGTGGAAGCTGATTAACAGTATCTGATCTTGTTTACAATCAGCTTGGGTGAGAAGTCTCTGTGTGGGCAAACAGCATCTGGTGGGCGGGCCTTGGTATTTAAAATTAGGTCTGGTCCTACCTGACCTAATTGGATTTTGGTGGATATGTGTTAGTGATTTACTTGAAAAACGAGATCAACCATTTGGATATTTCTAAATTGTGTTAGCAATCAAGTGTAAGCTGATTAACTGTATCTGATATAACAAGAAACAAGAGTCCCTAAATGGAAAAATATTTCTATTAATGGTCATTTGTGCAAAGCTTACTCTGAGTTGTATTCCACTAAACAACACTTAAGCCCTGCTAAATGAGACTAACGCTGTTATATCTGGAGGAACACTCTTCCATGTTACACATCACTTTTTGTCAATGTGCTTTATGAAGTAACCTGTGTTTGCTGTGATGCTGAACCTTGTGCCATTGGGTTATCAAATACCATAATGGTTTCTCATTGTGGACAGTGTTTGGCAGATCTCCCATTTGTAAGACGCATTTTGAAAGCAGGAATGGCATCCAATTCCTAAGCCACATGCCTCTGCAAACTCTATGAACTTGGAAAAAAGGAAAAAGTTATGGAAAGGCATTAGGTCTTTTGTTCAGTGAGTTGTTATGAGTCATGCTTGACTGGCCAACAATCAACAACGGCAACATTGATGAAGGAAGACTCAAGAAAATGAAAATGACAATCCTACCAAAAACAATCGACATGTTTAACAGAATTCCAGTACAGATATTAAACTCATTTCTCAAAGAGATAGAGAAAGCACTTGGAAAGTTTATTTAGAAAAGAAAGAGAATCCAAAAAAATTAAAGCTCTTTAGAAAAATTCAGAAGAAGTGGAAGACATATCCTACTTCTATGATCTCAAAATATATTACACAGTCATAATAATCAAAACTGTATGCTGTTGTTAGGCACCATCAAGTCGAGTATAACTTAAAGGAACCCTGTGACAACACATCTGAACTCTGTCCCATCCTGGGCCATCTTCACACTTTCTGACATTTAAGAGCTCATTACACCAGTCACCGTGTCAATACACATAGTTGAGGGTTTTCCTCTTTTCGCTGATCCTCAACCCCCTCCAAGGATCATGCTCCTTGCCAAGGAATAATCCCTCCTAGCAACATATCCGAGTATATGAGATGAAGCCTCATCATTCTTGCCTCCAAAGAGCATTCCAGCTGTACCCTTTCCAAGACATATTTGTTCTTTTGTCAGTCCCTGGAATGATCAGTGATCTTCTCCCTCATCACAGTTCAAAGGCATCTATTCTTCTGTCATCCTTAATTCATTGTCCAGCTATCAGATGCATAACAAGTAATCCGAAAGACTATGTCCTGAATTGGACACAACTTAATCCTCAAACAGACATCATTACTCCTCAAAGAGTGGAGAGGTCCCTAAATGCACATTTTCCTAGTGCATTTCCTTACTTCCTGACTGTTAGTACCAATGGCATTAATTGTGGATTCACGTAAGATGTTGACAGTTTCAATCCTTACTCTATCCATCCTGATGTTGCCTATTAGTCCACTGGTAAAGATTTTTTTCTTGACATTGAGATGCAATCCATACTGAAGGCTACATTCCTTGATCTTCTACAACAAGTGCTTCAAGTCCTCCTCACTTTTAGTAGACAAGGTTGTGTAGTCTGAATAGCAGACTGTTGATGAGCTTCCCTCCAATCCTGATTTCACATTTCTCTTCACAGAATCTACCTTCTCGAATAATTTGCTCAGCATACAGGTTCAATAGATACGGAGAGAAAATATGACCCTGATTCTCTCTCTTCTTAAGTTTAAACCATGCAGTGTTTCCCTACTTTGTTCACATAACAGCCTCCTAGTTCAGGTATAGGTTTTGCATGAGCACAATTAAGTGCTCTTGGACTCCCATTCTTCTCAATGTCAGACACAGTTAGTTAAGACCCACACAGTCAAATACTTTGTATAGTCAATAAAGCACAAATAGATATTCTTCTGACATTCTTTACTTTCAAATAGGATCTATCTGACATCAGCCATCATATCCCTGGTGCCACCGCCTCTTCTAAATTCTGCTTGAACTTCTTGCAGTTTCCTGTCAATGTACTGTTCTAGTCATTTTTGAGAGATCTTCAGTAGTACTTTGGTTTTATGTGATATTAATGACATTGTCCTGTAGTTTCCATATTCAGTTGGATCACTCACTTTTCTTGGGAATGGGAACAAATATTGACCTCTTCCAGTGGCCAGATAGCTGTCCTCCAAATTTCCTGACAAAGATTGGTGAGGGCATCCAAGGCTGCATATTTTAATTGAAACAAATCAATTGGCATCCCATTGATTCCTGGGGCCTTATTTTTGTTGCCAATATGTTCAGTGAAGCTTCCACTTTCTCCTTCATTACCATTGTCTTCTGTTCTTATGTTGCTTCCTGGATTTTTTCAGTGTCAATCAGTTCTTCTTGATACAGTGATTCTGTGTATGCCCTCTATTTTCTTTTGATGATTTCTGGGTCATTCAATATATTGCCCATAGCAACATTCCATACTATGATTCAAGGTTAATATTGGTTTTTCAGTTGTCTCAGCTTGAGAAATGTGGTCAGAGTTCTTGGCTTTTTAGTCTCCAATTCCAACTCTGCATATTCCATTATAATATTTTTCTTTGTTCTCTTGAACTGCAATTTGAAATTTGGTCAGCTCTTTTGTTTTAGCATGTTATCTCTTTGTGCAGTGCAATTTTTTTTTTAGTCTCTTATATCTGTTTTATTGTCTTCTTTCTCCCTTGTTTTTTGTAATAATCTTTTGCTTTTTTCATAGATAATATCCATCACACAACTTATCCAGTCTTTGATCATTTGTGTTCAATGCCTCAAAGGTATTCCTTAGATGGTCTTGAAAGTCAGATGAAATTGATACAAAATCATATCTTGGTTCCAGTGGTCTTATTTTAATTTTCTTCAGCTTCAATTTGAATTTGTATATGAGTAATTGATGGTCTGCCCTACAGTCTGCCTCTGGTCTATTTTTGACCACATTTTTAGCTTCTCCAAGGATTTCTTCCACAAATGTAGTCAATCTGATTCCTGTGCAGCCCATGGGGTGCAATCCATGCGTAAAGTCATCATTTATGTCTTTTAAAAAGGGATTTTCAGTGAATAAAGCTTTGTAAATTAAATTAAAAAACCCTTGATCATTCTAGTCCAGACTCAATTCTATCACAAGATCATATTTTCTAACTACTATTCTTTCTTCACTGTTTCCAACTTTTGCATTCCAGTCACCAATTATCATTAACCCATCTTGATTGCATGTTCAATTTTTGGACTGTAAGATTTATTAAAATATCTTGATTTATTCCTTTTGTGTTCTAGATGTAGGATCATATATTTGAATAATAGTCATGTTAACAGTTCTTACTTATATGTGTATGGGTATTATTCTGTCACTTACAACACTGTTTTACAAAATAGAACTTGAAATTGACTATGAATGATTATGACTATGAATGAACTGACTATGAATGCAACACCATTGTTCATCTGTTTTTCATTCCCAGCATAGTATGCCATAGGATTATCTGACTCAAAATTAAAACCAGACTTTAAAGACCTAGCATGTGGAGGCTTGCAAATATAGCCAGGAGAGTATAACCAGAACATTATAAAAATTAACAAATGGTACGTTCTTAAAATTAAGTCTCTGTGTATATCAATTTGTGGTTGTTTTTTTTTTTTAACAAAAAGGTAGAAAGAAAACCTAGAGAAAAGGGAAAAAATATTTGACAATGGCATCTCAGACAAGGATCTCATAATGAAAGTTTATACAATACTACAGAGCCTTCATAAGAAAAAGACATATATTCCGATCACAAAATGGGCAGAAGACATAAAAATCCTTTTCACAAAGGATGAAATATGGATGGCCAATAGATACATGAAGGAATGCTCAGTATAACTGGCAATCAGAGAGATGCAAACCAAAACAATAATGAGATACTGTCTCACCCAGAATCCATATTTTATATAATGTGACATAAGGTTCTTTGAGTTTTATGCAGATGGTTGTCCAATTTTGCAAGCACCATTTCATAAAGAGACAATTATTTCCCTACATAATTAATATTATCTCCTTTGTGAAGATCAGTTGACCATACATAGGTTGGTTGATTTCTGGAATCTTGATTGTTTTTAAAGAATTCTTCTTAAATATGATTTTCTACTTGTTGTTATATAATTAGGTGGTTAAATATTTTACAAAATAATTTGTTTGTTTTATGTCTATTTGTTTGTAAAAGACTTCTGTAACTTTCTTAATTTCTGAGTGGGAGAATTTAAAATTAGTAATTTTCTCAGTTATTTCTTTCTCATTAAATATAAAATGACACCGAGAGATATTATAACTTTATATAGACAAGGATCAGTAATTTGAAAATATAGACTTGAGACAGAAATGAGGCTAGAGATAGAATCATAGAATTTTGTTGTTGTTAAGTGCCATTGAGTCATAGGCGACTCATAGAGACCCTATGAACAAAAGACCTGAACACTTGTATAACTTTCATTGTTTCTCCACGTTCATAGAGTTTCCAGGGGCAAGCTATTTCGGAAGTGGTTGCCACTCCTGCTTCCATGCTTGTTTTAATCAGGGAGCTCCACCAAACACTGTTCACCATGGGTAACCATTATCACATTTGACACAGTGTTTAACATCACAGCAACCATAAGTTACCTCGGTACAGCAAGTGGACAGACCAGTGTTATACCACTTAGGAGAATGTTTGGCCAAAAGCAATTAAAAATGAAAGCTGTCAACGATCTCAATCTCTTCATCACATATCATGATGCTGCTAATTGGCCCAGTGGTGAGAATCTTTGTCTTGATGTTGAGCTTCGATCCATAATGAAAGCTGTAGTCTTTGACCTTCTGCAGTAGGTGCTTCAGGTGCTCCTCAGTTTCAGCAAGCAGGGTTGTCATCTACATAACACAGATTGTCGATGAATCTTGCTTCAAACCTGATGCCACATTTCTTTTTGTTATGCATATATATTGAAAAGACAGGGAAATAGGACACATCATTGACACACACCTTTACCAATTTTGAACTATGCAATGTTTCCTTGCTCTGTTCTGAAGACTGCCTCCTGGTATAAGTATAGGTTTCGCATAAGCACAATCAAGTGTTCTGGATTCCCATTTTTCTCAGTGCCAGCCACAGTTGTGATCCACACAAATCCCTTTTCATAGTCAATGAAATACAGATAGACATTCCTCAGGTGCTCCTTGCTTTCAGCCAAAATCGTTCTGACATTAGCTATAGTATCCCTACTACCACGGCCTCTTCTAAACCCAGCCTGCACTTCAGGAAGTTCTCTGTTGATGTGCTGTTCCAGTCGTTTATGGACAATCTTCAGCAGAAACTTGCTTACATGTGATATCAATGACATTTTTATATAATTTCCATACCCCGTCATTCACCTTTATCTGGAATGGAAACAAACACAGATCTCTTTCAGTCAGTTGGCCAGGGGTTGTCCTCCAGATCTCTTGGCACACTTGATAAGCACATCCAGGGCAGTGTCTCTTTGTTGAAACATGTCAGTTGGTATGCCAACAATTCCTGAGACATTGTTTTTTGCCAATTCTTTCAGAACAGCTTGAACTTCTTTCATCACCATAGGTTCTTGCTCATACGTTGTTTCATGAAATTCTTCTGTGTTCACCAATTTCTTTTGGTATAATGACTCTGTTTACTCTTTCCATCTTCTTTTAATGCTTCCTGCATCATTTGATATTCTATCCAAAACAACCTTAAGTATTACAACTCAAAGCTTGAATTTGTTCTTTAGTTCCTTAGCTTGAGACATGCTGAAGTAGGCCCTTTTGATTTTCTGACTCCAGCTCCTTACACATTTGATTGTAATACTTTACTTTGTTTTTCCATGTTTCCCTTTGGAATCTTCTGTTCAACTTCTTAATCTTAATTTCTCATCCACTTCTTAAATAGCAGGACTTTAAAACTTCTATGTACAATAGAGCACTCTTAAACTAGTAGATATGGAAACCGAGGCTGAGTCCTCAAGGACAGAAACACATAAAGGAGGAACAGCTGTAAGTAAATATTAGAATTTGGAAAATGGAATGTGAGAACCATGAATGGAGAAAAATTGGATATTATTAAGAAAGATATGTTGTTGTTGTTAAGTGCCTTTGAGTCGCAGGTGACTCATAGTGACCCTATGCAGGAGAGTCCTCGATGCTTGGGTGCCTTTCATTCTCTCTCCAGGTTCATAGGCTTTCCGGAGGCAAGCTATTATGGAAGTGGATGCCACTCCTCCTTCCAAGCTTGTTTTAATCGGGGAGCTCCACCCCACTCTCTGTCCACATTGGGTAGCCAACCATTAAAGCATTTGACATATCAGTGTCACAGTGTTCAGCCTCATAGCAACCACAAGTGACCACGTTATGGCAACTTGTACACCAGGGCTATATGACCTAGAGGAATATCTGAACAAAAACAATGAAATACAGGCCTGAGGGCCATGGATTCAAAGTTTCCCACCTTTTGGCTTGGTAGCATCGCTTTTTGTCCACTGGGACAGCTGATCTCTCTCTCTCTATGTTGACATTATTGTTAAGTGCTGTTGAGTCACGGGCAACTCATAGAGACCCTATGAAGGAGAGTCCTCAATGCTTGGCTATCTTTCATCTTCTCTCCTCTGATAAGATACTTTGCATTATTTCAATATTGGCAAAATGAGATGGGCTAGAATTAGACATTTTGAGTCAGATGATCATATGATCTATCATGCTAGAATGAAAAGGTGAGGAAAAACGAGGTTGCTTTCATAGATAAAAAGTAAGTTTTAGATCCATCTTGAAATACAATAATGTGAGTTACATGATAATTTCCATGCACATACATGGAAGTCCAGTGAAAACTACCATCATTTAGGTATATGTACCAACAACCAGAGCCAAAGAGGAGAAAATAGAAGATTTCTACCAACTTTTGCAAAGAGATTGATCGAACATGCAATCAACGTGCATTAATAATAATGGGTGACTCTAATGCAAAAGTTGGGAACAGAGAATAAAGATCAGTAGTTGGAAAACATGGCCTTGGTCACAGAAATGAAGCTGGAGATAGAATTATAGAATTTTGCACAATCAATGATGTATTCATTGCAAATGCATTTTATAAGAAACATAAACTCAGGCTTTACACATGGATTTCAACTGATGGTGTGCATAGGAATCAGATTGATTGCATCATTGGAAAGACTCACTGGAAAAGTTCAATATCAGCTATGAAAATTAGGCCAGGTGCTGATTGTAGAACAGATCATCAACTCATATGTAAGTCCAAGCTGAAGCTGAGGAAAATTAAATCAAGTACAAAGGAACCAAAATTTGATAGTTGAAATTATTGAACAATATCTCTAATATCATACACAAGAAAAATCCTATAGGAGGTGGTGGTTGTTGTTGTTGCTGTTGTTGTTATGTGCTGTCGAGTCGTTTGCGACTCATAGCGACCCTATGTACAACAGTCCTAAACCATGCTCTATCCTGTGCCAATCTCATTGCCCCTGACACAACCATCCCGATTACCTCAGTCACTGAATCAATCCACCTCATAGAGGGTCTTCCCCTCCTTAGCTGTCCCTCTACTCTGCCCAGCATGATATCCCTCTCTAAAGACCTGTCTTTCCTTACAACATGTCCAAAGTATGTCAGACGAAGCCCCAGAATCCTTTCCTCCAAGGAGTAGCCTGGTTTAACCCTCTCTAGGATGAATCTGTTTGTTTTCTTGGCAGTCCATGGTACATTCAATACTCTTCTCCAGCACCACAGCTCAAAGGCATCAACTCTCCTTCTATCCTCCCTAGTCATTGTCCAACTCTCTGATGCATAACAAGTGATTGCATAAACCATGGCCTGTATCAGGCGCACCTTAGACTCCAGAGAGACACCGTTGCTTTTGAGTACTTTAGAGAGGTCCCTAACAGCAGACTTTCCCATCGCAATACGTTTTTTTTATTTCCTGGCTGCTGGTGCCAAGAGTTTTGACAGTGGAGCCAAGCAAACTGAAGCTGTGAACAATCTCAATCTCTTCACCATCCATCCTGATGCTACCAATTGGTCCAGTGGTGAGAATCTCTATCTTCTTGACATTGAGCCTCAATCCATACTGAAGGCTGCAGTCCTTGACCCTCCGCAGCAAGTGCATGAGGTCCCCCTCAGTTTCAGCAAACAGGGTTGTGTCATCTGCATAACGCAGATTGTTGATAGATCATCCACCAATCCTAACACCAAGCTTCTCCTCATAGAGCCCAGCCTCTCAGATAATCTGTTCTGCATACAGGTTGAAAAGGTATGGAGATAGGACACATCCGGAACCATGCAGTGTTGTCCTGCTCTGTTCTGACGACTGCCTCAAATACTGGAAGAATAGAACAACAGAAAACTACCAGACATACAAGCTGGGTTTAGAAGAGGCTATGGCTCTAGAGACATTATAGCCAACCTAAAATGGATCTTGGCTGTGAGCAGAGAGTACTAGAGGAATGTCGTTCTGTATTTCATTAACCATGCAAAGGCATTTGAATGTATGGATCACAACAAATTTTGGCTAACACTTAGAAGAATGTGACTCTCACACCACATGATTGTGCTCATGCAAAACCTATACTTGTACTAGGAAGCAGTAATCAGAACAAAGCAAGGAAACACTGTATAGTTCAAAATCCGAAAGAGGAGAGCTTCAGGGATGTGTTCTATCTCCGTATCTTTTCAATCTGTGTGCAAACAGATCATTTGGTAGGCTGGACTCTCTGAGGAGAAATGTGGCATCATGTTTGAAGGAAGACTCATCAACCTTCATTATGCTGGTGACCCAACTTTGCAACCCAAAACTGAGGAAGACCTGAAGTACTTGCTGAAAAAAGTCAAGGATTGTGAAGTTCAACAATTGGAAGCACCCTGACAGAAAAGAGAATGAAATTGTTAATTATTTCAGTTTAGTCCATGCCATAATCAACACTCTTGTCACCAGAAATCAGGAAATCAAAAGATGAATTACACTGACCTTTTCAAAGTACTGGAGAACAATTAGCCAGTCTAGAGACTAAGGTGCACCTGATCCAGACCATGGTCTTTGCAGTTACTTGCTATGCATCAGAGAGTTGTACAGTGACTTAGGATGACAGAAGAATTGATGCATTTGCGTTTTGGTGCTGGAGAAGAGTATGGAATATGCCATGGGCTGTCAAGAGAACAAAACATTTTGTCCTGGATAGGGTGAAACCAATTGGCTCTTTGGTGGTAAGAATTTTAAAAATTCCTCTGACATACTTTGGACGTGTTGCCAAGAGAGGTCAGTTCTTGGAGAAGAACATCATGCTTGGAAAGATGGAGGGACAGTGCAAGAGAGGGAGACTATGGAGGAGATGACACAGTAACTGGGGTAATGGAGATAGGTGTGTCAGAGACAGTTGAGATTGACTCAGGATAGGACAAGGTTCAGAGGAATTCTGCATAAGGTCGCTGTGAGTCACATGTGACTGGAAGACACATAACAACAAGAGCATCCTTCTTTCATTAAGAGTTCCATCGAGGAGCTCTGGTAGCCTACTGATAAGAACCGCTGCAGCAATACCTTAGGTAAATGGTTCTAAACCACGGGTTAAGGATGAGCAATCTCCTCCTTTCTTTCTTATTTGCTGTCTCCAAAAATCCACTGGAGGGTTAGCTATGAGTTGGTTTTAATTTGATGGCACACAGCAATAAACAGTCCTTTTTTTAAACACAGCCCATAAACAAGTTTTGTTTCTTTTAAAAAATGTCCATGATAAATATAAATTTCTTCATCATTTCACTTATGTGTTAATTTCTTATATTTTAATAAAGAAATCTTTATACATACTATCAAAATTAACCTGAAGCGCTTGCTACAGAGGGTCAAGGACTGCAGCCTCCAATATGGATTGAGGCTCGATGTCAAGAAGACAAAGATTCTCACCACTGGACCAATTGGCAGCATCAGGATGGATGGTGAAGAGATTGAGATTGTTCACAGCTTTAGTTTGCTTGGCT
>NW_006399925.1:1204652-1205179 GCF_000299155.1 Elephantulus edwardii
CTGAAATATGTCAATTGGTATACCATCTATTCCTGGAGCCTTATTTTTTGCCATTTCTTCAAAGCAGCCTGAACTCCTTTCATCACCATGGGCTCTTGCTCATATGTTCTTTCATGAAATTCTTCTGTGTCTGCCTGCTATCAGAGACCTTTTCAAATCCCTTAGTAGCAATGATGTCAGCTTAATGAATACGGTGTGTGTGATCCAAATCATAGTCTTTTCAATCACCTGCTATGTATATGAGTGCTGGGTATAGTAGAAGAATAGAAACCTTTACATTGTGTTGTTGGAGAATAGCTCTGAATATCTTATGGGCTACCAAAAGAATAAACAGATATATGCTGCGTTCCAGCCCCGCCAGCGGGGTAAAGGAAAACACGACACTACACTGCGATTCGTTGCAGCTTGATACTTCTTTATTCTGGTAATGGCGCTTTTTCCCCTTGCTCCCCTCAGCCCCTTATATACCCTTAGCCTAGATAGCTTCTAACCTAATTCCTATTGGCTCTTACTCTACTAGCCTAACT
>NW_006399925.1:1205279-1212015 GCF_000299155.1 Elephantulus edwardii
AGACTAAAGTTCGTCTGATACAGGCCATGGTCTTTGCTATCACTTGTTATGCATCAGAGAGTTGGACAATGACTAAAGAGGATAGAAGGAGAATTGATGCCTTTAAGCTGTGGTGCTGGAGAAGAGAAATGAGGACTACTAGGAAAACAAGCAGATTCATCCTGGCAAGGGTTAAACTGGGTGGCTCCTTGGAGGCAAGGATTCTGAGGCTCCATCTATCATACTTTGGACATGTCATAAGGAGGGATAGGTCCTTGGAGAGGGACATCATGCTTGGGAGGGTAGAGGGACAGCACAGGAGGGGAATACCCTCTATGAGGTGGATTGATTCAGTGACTCGGGTAATCAGGATCTGAGTGTCAGAGACAGTGCAATTGGTACAGGACAGAGCAGAGTTTAGGGCTGTTGTACGTAGCGCTGCTATGAGTTGCAAGTGACTCGACGGCACATAACAACAACAATAACATGTTTAGGAAAAGAGAAAAAATTAAAAATCTATTACTGTGAAAAGTTTGGGAACACTGTTTTAGAACACTGTTTAGAATACTGTTGCTGTCATTGCTGCCTCTAATAAAATCCAAATGAATGTTCTATCTATCAAAAAACATATCTTTTTCAATAGATAAATAATGAATATGAACTCATTATAGCCATATGGGCTCCACGGGTCAAAATCATTATAATCCTCTGTCCTTAGGAGATGGAAATTTCTTGATGATATAACAAATGTTCAGAAATTCTGCCTTCTTTTTTATAGCCAAAATATGTTATTATTACTCAAGATTAGTCAGATCTGAAAACATTATAACAATATTAGTCATCACTGAAGTACATTATCATAACAAATATACTGATGCATAAATCTCTAGCATGCAATTTGAGAATCAGAAAAAAAAATCAGAGTTGGAAATATCTTCAGAATTCTACTCAGTGTTTTAACCACTTCCATCATAATTTGGTTTGCAATTTCTTTAGCCACCCTTTGCATTCAATTAGAGAGTGGGAAATAGAGAATGGGAACTCATCATTTTAAAGAATCGTTGATGTTATTGTCAACTAAGGAACTGCACTGTCAAAATAATTCTTGTGTACCATCAAGTCAGAATCGACCCATCGCTGACTCCGTCTAGTTTTCAGAGGCAGTTAATCACTTGGGAATAGATTGCCTATCCTTCTCCCGCAGGGCATCTGGTGATCTTGAACCATGTGCATTTGGGATTGCATTGCAGCATCTTGTCATGAGGCCACCAGAGCTCAATATTTACCTAAGGCCAACATTAAACCCCAGTTTCTCCCTCTCATGCAATTTACAGGATCTGAAAACCTGCTGGAGGGTCAGCTAAGAGGTGGTTTCAAATTGACAGCACATAACATCAACAACAATTCTAATCCTTAAGAATCACTCTCTAGTTTCCACTTCACATTTCCCAACAACAAAAAGAGCATATACATTCTTAGGAAATATCGTTTACCTTCAAGTTGATTCTAATTCAAGAAGATCACGTATGTGTCAGAGTAGAACCGTGCTCTGTAGGGTTTTCAAAAGGTAATTTTTCAGAAGTAAACCAGACTTTCCTTCCAAGTTGCTTCTGGGAAAAGTCAAACTATTTACCTTAAAATTGTTGTTATTGTTGTTATGTGCCTTAAACCTGGAGCAGAAATTAAAGAAAAAGGACTTTTCTTGAGAACCATCTGAAATAAAAATGTTTCCCTAATATTAGAGCTTTATATTTGGACTTACAGGATCCTAAACTCAATGGACACTGACACAGCATAAGAAGTAGGCAACATCTTGAAGAATTTGGAATCACAGAAACCCACAAAGCTTGAGGTATAAGCTATCAGATTAAGGGGTGTATAGCAGGAGATAGGTGTTGAAATGAGTAGGTGAGAGTAGCAGGGAATACTGGTAGAGCAGGGAAAGGGTGGGTCAAGAGACTCATGCCAAGGGCAGGGACAAAACAAAAATTACTGGCTATTTCTACAATTGGGAAAGATCTTTCATCTGCATTGTTCTTCAAAATGCTTGTCTGTCAGATACTTTTCTAACTCTGCTCATTCAAATTAAGACAGACTACGAAGAAGGATTGGCCATCCACTTCCGAAATACCAGGTCTTCGAAAACCCTATGTACAACAGAACACACTTAGACTAGCAGATAGGGCAACAGATGTGAGACTTTCAAGTATGGACATACTAAGGAGGAAGAACAGTTGTAAGCAGACACTAGTGGTTGGAACATGGAATGTGAGAACTGTGAGTGTAGGAAAATTAGATATTGTTAAGGAAGAAATGGAATACATAAATATCGACCTACCAGGTATTGGCGTGATGAGATGGACTGGCATGGGACATTTTGAATCAGATGATCATATGATCTTTTATGCTGGAGATGAAAATGTGAGAAAAATGGGGTTGTATTCATAGTTTAAAAAGTAATTTCTAGATGTGTCTTGAAATATAATATTATGAGTGACAGAATAATACCCATATGTATACAAGGAAGTCCAGTGACTACTACTATCATTCAAATATATGCACCAACACAAGAGCCAAACAAGAGGAAATAGATGATTTCTACCAACTTTTGCAGTCAGAGATTGATCAAACATACAATCAAGATGCATTAATAGTGATGGGTGACTGGAATGCAAAAGTCAGGAACAGAGAAGAAGGATCAGTAGTTGGAAAGCATGGACTTGGTGACAGAAATGAAGCTGGAGATAGGATGATAGAAATTTGCACAGTCGACAATTTATTTGTTGCAAATACATTTTACAAGAAACATAAATGCAGCCTATACACATGGATTTCACCTAATGGTATGCATACGAATCAGATAGATTATATCTGTGGAAAGAACTGCTGGAAAAGCTCAATATTAACTGTGAAAACTAGGCCTGGTGCTGATTGTGGAACATATCACCAACTACAAATACGCAAGTTTAAGCTGAAGCTAGGGAACGTGAAATCAAACCCACCGGAACCAAAATATGACCTTGAGTCTAACCCATCTGAATTTCAGAACCATCTCAGGAACAGGTTTGAGACCATGGGCACTAATGAGCAAAGACCAGATGAGTTGTGGGAAGATAACAAGAATATCATCCCGGAAGAATATCTTAAAATTAGCAGTCTCTTAAAACAATCCAGTATATTGTTCTAAGAGTGCAGAAAGTTTATCTTCTATTCTTCATGAAATAAGTAGCATCAGAGGTCTTAAAAACCTTGTAAGTAGCCATTAAGATACAGCTATGATCTTTTCTCAGAAGCAAAAAATAAATAAGGAACCTAATGTCTACTCTGAAGAACTAGAGAGTGCCTGACTACCACTGTGGCCCATTCTGATCAGGACCACAATAGACATATTATGATAGAGAAAGAAAAGTGTAAAATATCATTTAAGTTCTTAAAATGCCCAAATTTACTGAACTTGTGGTGACTTAAGGAATTCTTGAATCTTTCCGATATATTTTTTTAAACTTCAAATTTAAACTATACCTGAAAGCCACATTTTAAGCAAAATAACTAAGTGGCACACAAAATAAAGGATATTTTCTGTATGTATAATACTCTTCTAAATGATCATCTATACAAGAGCAAAAGAGCAATACTTCTTCTAAAGCAAAGATGAGAAGACAAGGAATCAGGGAAATTAGAGTACTAGAAACAGAACAGGAAAGCAATTAAAGACTGTGCTGGACAGAGTAAGGAATGTAATTAATCTTCATCAATAATTTTAATAGAAATTGTGACATGAGATCCTAATTTATGCTATTATTCTTCACCAAAAACACAACAATAATTAAATTAATAATTTAAGGGTCTTAACTCTTATACAACTGCTAAGCTTAAAGTTAAATGTTCAAGCCCACGTAGAAATCTATGCCTTACTTTTTCCAAAAATCTGTCACTGAAAACTCTATATTACACAGCTCTCCTCTAGACACAGGTGTTACAATAAATCAGAACCAATTTGATGCCAATTGGTTGTTTAGGATATAATCAATGGCTGTGAAGTTTATTTGAATCAACTCAATCCCATATGTTATTACAAAGCAGAATTTGTCTCACAAGATTTTTTTGTTTATGATCTTAAAGAAAGCAAATACTTGTTTTTTTCTTTCATGGTATTACTGAGTGGATTTAAATGGCAAATTTTTAGCTGAGCAGTCTAGTACAAACATTTTTATCCCATTTGGAGAATTTCATATTGAGTACTTTATGCTTGGTAAATGTAGTTTTAATTGCAGTGTTGTTTGGGTGGTTCTCATTAATAGCAACTTTCCATTAGGTTTCTGAAGGTGAAGTCCTAGCAAGGGGAAGGAGGCTGCCATTATTTCTTCTGTGGAGCCACTGGTAGAATTGAATTACTAGGATAAAAGTTGTAGAAGACGCCAGGACAACTGAAAAAAGAGTGTTCTATATACAACTGGACTTTATTAGGAAGAGTATGGCACTAAGATTGGAGGAGAGCTTTTCAACAACATACGTAACACAGATGACACAAATTTGCTTGCTGAAAGTAAGGATGATTTGAAGAGACTGATGCTGAGGATGAAGGACTGCATTCTTCGATAATGCATTGCACCTCAACATTAGAAAACAAATATGTTGTTGTTCACACCAAATCCTTCACATTTCCCTCACCCATCAAATTGTTGATTCCCATGATTAATCCTCCCACCAAGGCCTGCACATCTTCGCCCCTTTTTTTCTCCCCTTCCCTCCTCCTTGGATCCTCAAACTCATTTTACAATAACGGTTTATATTGTATTTGTCTTTATGGGACTGAGTTAATTCACTCAGCAAAATGCTCTCTAGTTCCTCCCAGGTTAGGTAGTAATTTACAAAATCATTGCCCGTGTGCTGCATAGTATTCCATTGTGTGAACGTATTATAATTTCTCAATCCATTTGAGTATAGTTGGACATCTTGGCTGTTCCCATATTCTTGAGATTGTGAATAATGTGGCTATGAACATTGGTGTAGAAGTTTCTACTTCTGCTTCAGTTCTCATTTTATTGGGCTATATTCCAAGCAATGGAATAGCTGTGTCATATGGGATTTCTATTTTTTAATTTAAATTTATTATTAATTTCAGTAAAAATGTAAAGAGACTTTAGATTTCCATTCACTCATTGTTGCACTTTTCTCCCCTCCCAACCCTCCCCCCTAGTACACTACCCTCTTGGAAAAGTAAAAGAAAAATTATTTCATTCTTTTACAAATCCTCCCCCAAGTCCACTCCTCCATGTAGCCTTCGCTCTAGACTCCTGTCATGACAAAATTACCTAATCACATATCCCATTTAAACAGTTTTCTCCCTCATCTGTTTTAATGCAGTATACATTATTGAACCTGTCTTTCTCAGTCTCTCCCCAACCGCGATGTCAGTCCTATTTTACAACAGTGACACCATGCAGTATTTGTCCTTTTATGACTGAGATACTTCACTCAGCATAATGTCCTCCAGAGACATCCATGTTGAATAATATTGCATGAGTTCCTTGTTTTTCAATGCAGCATAGTATTCCATTGTGTGAATACACCACAGCTTCTTTATCCATTCAATTATTGATGGGACATACAGGATTTCTATGTTCAGCTTTTTGAGGAAGCTCGAAACTGCCTTCCAGAGTCATTGTAACATTGTACCATCCCACCAACAATGTAGAAGAGTTCCTATCTTGCCACATCCTCTCCAACATTTATTACTTGCTGTCCTGATAAACTTTGCCACTGCTACAGGAGTGAGATGGTATTTCATTTTAATTTTGACTGATTTGATGTGAAAAACAATGTATTCCAACTTCGTAAGCAAATAAGTATAAAAATAATGTAAAATAAAATATATGAATGATTGTATGAAACACAATGTAATTGAAAGGTTGTATAAAACACAATGTATATGAATGAAACATATTTATATTTATCTATAAGTATATATATATATATTTATATATATATATAAACAAATATCTTCAATCCCGGGCCACTGGCAACATCAAAATAGAGAAATAAAGCTTGATATTGTCAACAATTTCATCCTGCTTGGATCAACAGTCAATACTTTTGGTACCACCAGTCTGGAGACTGGGAGACATATTGTTGTTGTTGTTGTTATGTGCCGTCGAGTCACTTGCAACTCATAGCGACCCTATGTACAACAGCCCTAAACTCTGCTCTGTCCTGTGGCAATCACACTGTCTCTGACACTCCCATCCCAATTATCCCAGTCACTGAATCAATCCACCTCATAGAGGGTCTTCTTCTCCTGCGCTGTCACTCCACCCTCCAAAGCATTATGTCCTCTCCAAGGACCGGTCTCTCCTCACAACATGTCCAAAGTATGTTAGACAGACCTCAGAATCTTTGCCTCCAAGGAGCCACCCGGTTTAACCCTTTCCAGGACAAGTCTGTTTGTTTTCCTAGCAGTCCATGGTATTCTCAATACTCTTCTCCAGCACCTCAGCTCAAAGGCATCAATTTTCCTTCTATCCTCCTTGGTCATTGTCCAACTCTGATGCATAACAAGCGATTGCAAAGACCATAGCCTATATCAATGGCACCTTAGTCTCCAGAGAAACACTATTGCTCTTCAGTACTTTAGAAAGGTCCCTAACAGCAGACTTTCCCATGGCAATGCACCTTTTCATTTCCTGGCTGCTGGTGCCAAGAGTGTTGACTGTGGAGCCAAGCAAACTAAAGCTGTGTACAATCTCAATCTCCTCAC
>NW_006399925.1:1213320-1231305 GCF_000299155.1 Elephantulus edwardii
CTATACTATCTATTCCTATTGGTCTATAACTTCCTATTCCTATTGGTCTATAACTTCCTATTCCTATTGGCCTATAACTACTTATTCCTATTGGTCTATAACTACTTATTCCTATTGGTCTATAACTACTTATTCCTATTGGTCTATACTTAACTCTAACTCTCCAATCAATTTTTGCCACAATTGTAGTTGCCATTCATGCTTCCTGACATGTCAGCACCTGCAGCTCCTGCAGATATATCTTGGAAAAGGTTTACTGGAGGCAAATATGGTGAAACCTCCTCTCACATATTATGGAGACATGATTTGTTGTTGTTATGTGCCGTCGAGTCGCTTGGAGAGGCTATTCCTTGGAAACGGACATCCAGTATAAGTGGCCAGAAATTCAATGTGTATTTAGAAGAAGATATAGATAAAAAATATTGCTAACATCAAATTGATCATAACTGAAAACTGAGAATGCCAAAAAGATGTCAAGCTCTATTGTACGTTTGTTGTTGTGTTGTTTGGTTGTTCTATGTTGGTTTTTTTTTTAATGTGGAATGGGTTTCAAGTGTAGATCATAATGAAGTGTGGAGAATATTAAGAATGGAGATTACAGAATACTAAAATTTGCCCAGGCAATACCTGTACATAGACTCGTAAGAAGCAGCAGTTTATGTAGATAAAGAGGCCACTGTTTGTTTTAAGTCCCAGAAAGGTAAGAATCAGCATTGAAGTCTTACATTATAACTATTCAATTAGTATTCTGAACAAATAATTCCTGAAGCTGAAATCTATGAAGACAAACATGATATCAGAATTGGAAAAAGAATCCTCAAGAGGATGCAATATGAAGATGATAACTGTGCTGAAAGTAAAGAAGATTTAAAGCATTTACTGAAGAAGAGCAAAGACTCTTGCCTTCAGTATGTGTTATACCTCAAAACAAAGAAAACAAAAATCTTTGCAAGTAGATAGTTAATATAATGAGAGAGAGAGAGAGAGAGAGAAACCAAAACGTTGAAATTGTAAAGAACTGAATTTTATAAAGGCCACAATGAACACTCATGGAAGCCACAGTTGTCCTGGGTAGCTCTACTGTCAAGGATCTCTTCAAAGTGCTGATAAGCAAGGATGTCACTATAACAACTACAGTGCACTTGACTCAGCCATGATATTTTCAATGAACTCATAGATATTCAAAGTTGGGAAATAAATAATGAAGATCAAAGAAAAAAGATAGCTTTGAATCATGGTTTTGGTGAAGAATATTGAATATATTATAGTCAGCCAAAGTAGGAAACATATCTGCCTTAGAAGTACAGCCAAAATGTTCCTAAAAGGTGAGGATGGTGAATTTTTTTCACCTATACTTTCTGCATGCCATCAAAAGATCTCTGAATGTCCCTGGAAAAATGCATTCTTTTGATAAACATGTTACTGTAGATTCCGAACCATCCCATAGCTGACCCTTCAGAGGGTTTCCAGAGGCAATAAGTGTATGGGAGAAGATGATCATCCTTCTCCACAGAACAGCTGGTGGCCTTGAACCCTGTGCCTTTGCCATTGCAGCCCAGTTTCTTACTACTAGGCCACCAGAGTTGCCTTTTATAAAGTAGAGGGTCAGGAAAAAAAAAATAGTAAGGCCCTCAATTAGATGGACTGACATTTTGGCTTCAATAATGGATTTAAACACAACAGAAATTGTGAGGACAGCACAAGATGTTTCTGTCATAAATAATGTCACACTGAGTGGGGAGTTGTTTTCAAAGCACTTAATAACAAGAATGTAATACTCTTCTCTCACATCACAACCTATTTACTATAAATAAAGAAAAGCTGAAACATTTGCTGCAAAAGATAAGACTACAGCCTTCAATATGGATTACATCTCAACACCAAGGGAAAAAAAATCCTCACCATTATAGTCATAGACAACATCATGATGATGTTGTTATGTGCTATCAAGTCACCTATGACTCATAGCGACCCTCTGTACAACAGCCTTAAACCCTGCTCTATCTCTTGTAAATCTTACTGTCTCTGACACACCTATCCCCATTACCCCAGTGACTCAATCAATCCATCTCATCGAGGGTTTTCCTCTCCTGTGCTGTCTCTCCACCCTCCCAAGCATGATACCCTTCTCCAAGGACTGATTCCTCCTTGCAACATGTCCAAAGTATATCAGATGACGCTTAGAAATCCTTGCCTCCAAGAAGCAATCTGGCCTCACTCTCTCCAGGACAAACTTGTTTAAATGCAGAAAATTTAAAGTTGTCAATGATATCATTTTACTTTGATCCACTATCAATACAGAACTCGAGAAATTAAAAGATATGTTGTATCAGGAAAATCTGCCTTGAACGACCTCTCCAAAATACTAAAGGGCAAAGAGTTCAGTAATGACAAGGGCTTGTCAGTTTTTTCAATGACTTCTATGCATCTGAAAGTTGGATGTTGAATAAGGATGACAGGAAAAGAATTGCTGCCTTTAAATTGTGGTGTTAGAGAAAAGTAGAGACTATCTTGCAGACTCCCCGAAAACAAACAGATCTTCAAAGAAATACAAAATGGCTGCTGCTTAGAGGCAAGCATAGTAAAACTTCATCTTACATATTTTAGACATGTGAACAGGCGTGGTCTGTCGGAGAAAAAGATAATATGCTTGGAAAGCTGAAGAGTCAGAGAGAAAGAGAAAGACTATGAACAAGATGAATTGACAGAATTGCTCTGACAATGGGTACACGTATATCAGAAATCATAAGAATGGTGCAGGATAGAATGAAATTCCCATTCTCAGAGTTAACCATAGTTTGTGCCTTTGCACAATGAAACACAGATAGACATTGCTCTGGTACTCTCTACTTTTAGCCAAAGTTCATCTAACATTAGCTACAATGTCCCTAGTACCACGACCTCTTCTAAAATCTAGCCTGCCTATCTGGGGGTTCTCCATCGATGTGCTGTTCCAATTTTTGGTGCTTTTTTTTAAATATATATGATTTTCAACAGAATCTTGCTTGCATATTATATCAATGATGTTGTTTGATGATTTACACACTCTTTTGGGTGACTTTGCTTTGGAATGGGAACTAATATGGATGTCCTCCAGTCAGTTGGCCAGGTGATTGTCCTCCAAATTTCTTGGCACAATTTGGTGATAATCTTTTAATGCTTCCTGGACCATTTAATATTGTGCCCACCACAGCACCCGTAGGTATTGCAACTCACAGCTTGAATCTGTTCTTTATTATTATTTATTGTGATTTCATCAAAAGTTTACAGAAAAGTTAGATTATTCAGAAAGCATCAAAAGAAGATGGAAAGTGCATCTGATTCAGGCCAATCATTTGCTATGAATCTGAGAGCTGGACAATGAAGAGGGATGACAGATGCCTTTAAGTTGTGGTGTTAGAGAAGCGCGCTGAACATTTCATGAACAGCCAAAAGAATAAATAAATATGTCTTGGAGAGGATGCAGCCAGAGCCCTCGTGGAGGCAAGGATGATGAGGTTTCACCTCTCATACTTCAACCATGTTGCTAGAAGAGGCTATTCCTTGTAGAGGGACTTGATACTTAGAAAGTTGGGTAATATTAGAAATTTCTACTAGGAAAAGTTTAGCAGCAGCTTAAATTATAAAGGGCTGTGGGTTTTTTCAAGGGCCTATTTTTGTGTTCTGTTGAAGTCTAACAGCTTGTGGAGGCAAAGGAGGGTTGTATATCTGTGGATGATTGCTCATGTTTATTGTGGTTTCTGCCGCCATACCAAATACAAGGTGTTGCATGTTGAAATAAAGGTTTTATCTAAATGACCTTAACAGTCTGGTAGAATTTTTCGCTCAGTACCAGAAAGCATTCTTTTTATTTTCTTTTGCTAATAAATCCTTAGCTTTTTTTACTTTGTGAGAGAAAAAAAAAGTTATTTCTCTAGAGGCTATTGAAACTGGGGATTCTTCCACAGATTTAGCAGGTAAAAAGTTCTTGCTGTAAAGCACAAAAGTGCTTGAGAGTGATAGCAAAAACCATTGGCAAAATACTGAGAGTCACTGAGGGTCTTGAGACTCCTCTTAAAATTTTTCATGACACTAAGGCATGCAAGAAATCCAAGTTCCTTCTCTTAAAAAATAATTATTTATTCTAGGATTTGGAGTAGAGCATCTGGGTTTAATTTCGCGGTAGACCACTAACTAGCTCAGGGTTCCCCACCCTGTCTGCACATGAGGCTCACCTGGGGAGTTTTAAAAATCTCAGTGGCTGCACAAGACCCCAGACCAATTATGTCAGAATTGATGGGGATGGAGTCCAACAATCAGTATGTTTAACGTTTCTCAAGTGATTGCAATTTTAGCCAACTTTTAGACTGTTGAACTTGACTTAAAAGTTACTGAAGTTATTTAATCTCTACCACCTAGACCTTTGTTTCTGTGAATTGAAATGTTTAAAATGTTTCCAAAGAATCCTTCCAACTCGGTCACTTGGTATCAAGAAGGGATAAATAAGTCTATTCTCCTATCTAAGTAACAGTCTAGCTGTACTTCCTCTAATGCAAATATATTTATTCTTCTGTTCAGTCTAAAGTATCTTAAACAATATTGTCCAATACCATAATCCAATTGCATCAACTCTTCCATCTTCTTTGTTAATTTTCCAGTTTTCACGTGCTTATGAGGCAACTGAACATATCATTCCTTGAGTAAAGTATGTTTCATTCTCAAGGTGATGTTTGTTGCTTTTGTCAAACTTCAAAGTCAGCCTTTGTATATTTTCTCATTACAATATGTGAATTTATGTCTTAACTATTTCCATAAGCAATGATCATAAAGCCAAGTAAATGTTATAACTTGAGCTTTTTCTCCGTTTTCCGTAATTCTGCTAATTTGTCTAGGTATGACTATTTTTGTTGTCTCTATTGAAAATGAATCTTCACTGCAGGCATAGTCTCTGAGCATCATTATTAGTTAGTGCTTCAAATAGCACTCACTTTCATCAGGCAAATATAACTGCATATAACTGGTAGATGAGACTTTTCAACCATTTTTATACGCCATTCTTCTTTATAAAGTCCTGCTTTTCATATTTATTTTTCAACAAACAGATTGAATGATCATAGTAAAAAACGTATACCCCTAGGGAGCTCTGGTGAGAAACTGCACTGCAATCCCAGCGGTACGCAGTTTGAATCCACCAGATGCTCTGCTGGAGAAGGAGTGGCAATCTCTTCCTGTATCAGTCAGATCTGATTTTACGGTACACACACAAAAAATAATAAAAAAGAAATAAAGTATATCCCTGAAATACACTTTTTCAAATTTTAGACCCTTGCAGTATATCCTTGTTTTGTTTGATTAACTGCTTCTTGATATATGTACAGGTTTCACGTGAACAAAACTTAGTGTTCTGGAATCCTCATTCTTCATATTATACAAAACTTGTTATGACACACAATTTTGAATGCCTTTGCAGAGTTAATAAAATACAAGTAAAAATCTTTCTCGTATTCCCTTGTTTCAGGCAAGAGCTATCTGATGCCAACAATATTCCTCATCCCACATCTTTTTCTGATCAGCTTGAATACCTAGCAGTTCTTTAAAAATGTACTACTTCAATTGTTTGGGAATGACATTCAACAAAACTTGTGTGTGATATTAATGATAGCGTTTGATAATGTCTGCATTCTATTCAATAATTTCTATAAATATAAATATCTTCCAGTAGGTTGGCCAGATAGTGGTCTTATGAATGTGTTGATATAGAAATTCAAATATGACCAGCCCTGTATCCATTTGTTAAATGCTATGCATTGGTATTCAGTTAATCCCTGGAGTCTTTGGTTTTTTTTGACAATGCCTTCGGTGCAACTTAAACCTCTTTGTTCAGTATCTTACTTTATCATATACCATCTACTGAAATAGATTATCATCGACCAACTCTTCTTGATACAGGGATTGTGTACATCCATCTTCTTTTTTTAATTTTTCTTCTAGTTTATTCATAAAATCTGAATACATTGTTTCAAAGAACAAAGTCTTTCAATTTCCCTCATCTCCCTACTCAACAAATTGCACAACCACATGATTAATCCCCACCCCCTGCACATCCTCATCCCTCTGCTTCCCTCTCCCACCCCTCTTGGATCCTTATACTTATTTTAAAGTAATGGTTTTATACAATATTTATCCTTGTAGGACTGAGTTAGTTCACTCAGCATAATGCTCTGCAGTCCCTCCCAAGTGAGGTAGTAATTTACATCATTGCTCCTGTGTGCTGCATGGTATTCCATTGTGTAGATATACCCTAATTTCTTAATCCATTCATTTGTGGTTGGACATTTGGGCTGTTTCTATCTTCTTGCTAACTATGCTGCTATGAACACTGGTGTACAAATATCTGTTGTGCCTAAGTTCTCATTTTATCAGGGTATATTCCAAGTAGTAGAATAGTTGGGTCACATAGAATTTCTATGTTCAGCTTTTTGAGGAAGTGCCAAACTGCCTTCAAGAATGGTTATATCATTTTACAATCCCACCAACAATGTATAAATGTTCCTTTCTCACAACATCCTCTCCAACATTTATTACTTGCTGCCCTGTTACATTTTGCCACTGAGTGAGATGTTACCTCATTGCTATTTTGATTTGCACCCCTTTTATTGCCAGTAATTTGGAGCCTTTCTTCTTGTGTATATTTGCCATTCTGATATCTGCCCCTGTGAAAATTATTTCCATGTCTTTTGCCCATTTTGCAATTAGGTTGTCAGTTTTTTTCTTGTGGAGGCCCAGGAGTATTCTATAAACTTTTATTATAAGACTCTTGTCCAAGATGGTATGATCAAATGTTTGTTCCCAGTCTGTAGGTTTTCTTTTCACCCTGTTGGAAAAAGTTTTTGATGCACACATGGATTTAATCTACAGAAGGTCCCTTGCATCAATATTATCCTCTTTAGTTTGTATATTTTTGGTTGTATTTGGCAGTCTCTGTATATTTTGTACTAGCGCTTCTTAGCTTGATCCCAGTTTTTCTGTTATGAGCGTTATGGTTTAGGGCTTATTCTCAAGTCTCTATTCCATCTTGAGTTGATTTTTGTGTATGGTGTGAGATGTGGATCCTGTCTTAGCTTTCTGCAGGTAGAAGTCCAGTTTTTCCAGCACCATCTGTTGAAGAGATTATCATTTCCCCATTTGATAGCTTTGATTTTCCTATAGAATATCAGTTGATTAGAGATAACTGGGTCTATTCCTGGGTTCTCAATTCTGTTCCACTGGTAGAGGTGCCTGTCATTGTACCAGTACCATGCTGTTTTGGTTACTGCTGTGTAGTAGGTTTTGAGGTCAAATAAATTTGATAATTTCCCTTTCAATCTCCTTAAAAAATTAATTTGGTATCTGGATTGGCATTGCATTGAGCAATGTATATTGCTTTTGGTAGGATTGCCATTTTCACAATACTGAGTCTTCCTATCCATGAACAGGACACATTTTCTTATTTCTTTAGGTCTTTTATTGTGCCTTGCAGAATGATCTGTAGTTTTCTTTCTATAGGTCTTTTGTAGCTCTACTTAGATTCACTCCCAAGTATCTCAATTTGTGGTTGGCTATTGCAAATGGCATTACTTTCTTGATTTCCTTCTCTGAGTTCTCTTTGTTACTGCAAAAGAATCCTATTGATTTTTGGATATTGATCTTATATCTTGCCACTCTACTAATTTGGCCTATTAACTTGAACAGTTTTTTGGTTGAATCTTTGGGGTTTTCTGTGTACACTATTATAGCTTCTTTTAATACTTCTTTTGTCATTCAATAGTGTGAGCATAGAATTCTTCAATGGTACAACTTGAAACTTGAATTGTTTCTCCAATCCTCGTGAGATGCTGGACACATTGTACCCTTTTCATTTTATAATTTCAGATCTTTACACATTTTATTAGATTTCCTTATCTTGTCTCAATACTTCTTGAGATCTTTGGTGCACTCTTTACAACACATCATTATTTCTGCCATATCACAGACATCAACTTCATTCCCTCTATATTCAAGGGCAAATTTCAGTGTCTTCTGGCATCCACTTGATCTTCTCTCCCTTTCCTGTTATTTGAATTAATTTTTTCTTTATTTATGTATACTGTCCTTCATGCCACCCCATATCACATCTTGTCTTTGAGTTGGCAGTGCATTCCCTCACCCACTAGGCCACCAGAGATTCCTAAATAATTCTAAACAGTGTTAATGTTACCATAGTAATATCAACAGGTGTGTTACAAAATTGTTTTTTATAATACAAAGTAATATGGATGAATGGCAAAGGAAGGCCACAGAGTAACTGAGAAATGACTCTTCATAATTAGCAGACAGTGTTGAGAGGATACAGTAGAAGTGTGTCATTCATGGTTCTTACAGTAGTAAGCCATGAAGCACGGTTATTCAAAGTCTGCAGCGTGGTTACAGTTGAGGTTCTTAAAATGTTAGTCTTGGTAAACTTCTAAATTACAAAATGGTATTCTACCTGTACAACTCAGGAGAATCTTCTTAGGTCTCACAGTGAGTGTCCTTCAGAAAGGTCACACAGAAGCCAGAAGACATGTCATTGTTAGGGAAGGGCACGTCTCTGAAAAACAAACATGAAAAAAAAAATACAACTCAGACATTCCCCGTGGAAGTACGTGAAAATAAAGCCAAAATGCTAACTCTACAACTGCATACTGAGAAGGTGTATTTCCTTACACTTTTTATTGTTTTCTTTGTGGCATACCCATAGTGCAATCATTTTCCTGTGTATTCAAACCCTCCCACTTGTGACCTTGCCAGGACCATGCCCCTCTTTCTTCTGACTGTGCAGGAAGTCTGCATGCCATCAATTGGACAGCTGGCTCCAAGTTCCCCTAAACAAGCTCGGTACCTCTCACATCTATCTAGTTGCTTTATGCTTCAGTAACTAATACAGAGTCAGCACCACTGTTAAAAACACCAGTTCTTAAAGATGAAACAGAGTTTGTAGCAGGTGGGCTGTGTGGGCTGAGATGTTACACCTACAAAATATGCGAAGAAAAAGAACTTTACTATGCAGTTCACTGCACTTTAAAACACACACACAGATATGCATCGACTCAGAGCCAAAAACAAAGAATGAGTGAGCCAAAAAGGAAGCACGTCAATAGCACAAAGGCACTGCAGTCCCCCGGGTGATGCTTTCAGAAATGCCAATATGCAAAAGTCTGGAATATGTATTTATGAGTTTATTGCTATATGTGGGCATATTTCTGGGGGATAGAGATTCTGATTTTTTTCTTCTTAGCCTTCCCAAACCTAGTTCATTACCTTTGGTTGCATAAAGTCTATTTAATGAAGAAAGAAACTAAAGAGAAAAATATCATTAAGAAAGGATAGATATTTGTTTTATCTTTTTCCCAAAAGAGCTGTACTATGAGAGAGCTTTAAATAGTGAGCTTTGAAAGAAATCTAGCTGTGTGTTGTTATTGTTATTGTTGTCACCATGTACTGTTTGGTCAGAGCCTACACATAGCTGGCTCTCCATCTGGTTTTCAGAGGCTATACATCACTGGGCAGGAGTTTGCCCATCTTTCTCCCACAGGGCAGGTGATGGATTTAAACCACATGCCTTTGGGTTGACAGTGCAACTCCTTAACCTACTAGGCAACCAGAACTCCCAGACAACAGTTTAGAGGCCATTAATTACTGATAGATTTGAAAAATAAAAAGAGAAATTACAAATAGATGTAATAGCTTTTATTCTTTTATTTCATGTAGTTCTCAAATCTTCCCTAGTTCTAACTAAAGTACAAAGACTTTTTTTGTTTGCTTTGTTTCTCTTAGCTAACACTAAAAATTATGTTGTTAAATGTATTCAAGTGTCCACCATGTGTCAGACACTATGCTAAGTCTATTTGAGCTTGTATTGAGTAAAATCTGGTTGGAAGCATCAAATAAGTAATAAGCACACAAGATAAATTCACAGTTTGGTTCTTTGTCTTGATGATCATAAAATTTATTTTCTTTCTTGCCTCTGCAATATATAGATGAAATATATATGTAATATGTGAAATATATTCTGGTAGTATTTTGAGGGGAAAATTAAAAACATAGAAACACTAGGTACATAGTAGTCACTAGATTAAAAAAACATATTTTATTTTATTTTCTGAATCATAAATAAATCAAATTAACTAATTTATAAATTTATTTACCCTTGTGTCTGTAAGAGACGGATTTTTCAAAAATTTAGGTGTAAGATATTTTTTTATCTTCTTCAGCAAACTTAAAATTAATTTAAGAATCACATCATAGATAAATTTTTGTGGCAGACTAGAATGGAATTTTATATTGAGTGTTCTTGTCCTCTAATTGGCTCTGAATTCTAGTGATTTTATGCATAACAGAACAAAATCCTTCCAGGTCATGTGTCATCTTCACAATCTCTGCTGTGTTTATTAAGTTTATTGTTGCAGTCACTTATTTAGGGTCTTCTACTTACTGAACTTCTATTTTCCCAAGAGTGATGTTTTCTTCAGGGTTCAATCTCTCATAATAAAAGGCTGGAAGCATGAGAGATGAAATTTCACTATCTTTACTTCTAAGATTGTATTCTGACTGTACTTACTCAGAGGACTGTACTTTACAGCCTGCTTGCTGTTTTTGTTAAATGTCATTGAGTCAACTACAACTCACAATGACCCTATGAACAGTGGATCTGAACTCTTCCCTATCCTGAACCATCCTTATAATTTCTAACCATTCAAATCCACCTTTTCAGATTGTTAGGTGCCATAAGTTGCCTATGACTGATAGTGAACATATGAACAACATCTTAAAACTTTTCACTATCCTTTGTCATTGGAATCTTTAGGAAGAAAAATTCCTTGATATTGTAGCTTTTTGAAATGTGCTTAAAGTATGAGAAATGTTCATGCATAAAAATAAACTGGAGAATACAAGATTTTCTGAGTAGAGTTCTTTTAAAGATTTTATTGTTCTACCAAGAGATTTGTTGAAATTCTAACATCTGCATTTAAATATATGACCTTATTTAGAAAGAATTGTCTTCTCTTTTATTTTGTTAATATGATTATACTTGAGTAAGGTGGGTCCTAAACAATTCCTTTGAGAGTACTTTGTAAAAGGGAATACAGATGCAAACATATTATTGTGGTATCATCAGTCTGGCATAGGTTTCTTCTCTGTAACTGAAAATGAACTCTAATGGTATAATGTGTAACATACTGGGTGGCTAACCAAAGGAGCAGTTTTAATTCATCATCTGTTTCATGGCAGAAAGATGGGCAGTCTCCTCCCATAAGGATGTACAATCTCAGAAATGCAATGGACTTATAATCAGCTTGCCACAATGAGTTTGGTCTAACAGTGGCTTTAATGCTGACTCGTCCTATAAGAAGAGGCTGCATGAAGATCTAGTACAGGTCATGGAACACTGAGAAACATTTATGATCTTTTTCTTTAGAAGTTGAATGATCTAGAGCTGACAGATCATATCTCTGTTGACCATTTGAATTCATACCGTTAGCTTCAAAAACTCACACACTTAACTCATGTTCTTTTAAGTTCTCCAGTTGTAACTTTGCTATTGCAGTGCTAGGATACTAAGAGAGGATTGATGTCAACAAAGGTCTTTCTGTCAGACTTAATTGGTTTTGGATACTGTTGAATTGACTATGACTCATCCACTTCCTAAACAACATACCTGTGGAAACTCTATGAACTTGGATAAATGATGATAGCTATAGAAAGTGTTTAGGCCTTTTGTTCATAGGGTCACTTTGAGTCATGTTCAACTCAACAGTAATCAACAACAACAACAACAACAACGTATCTATCTATCTATCTATCGGTCTATATATCTATGTTTCTATATATCTATGTATCTATCTATCTATCTATAACAGTTTACTCAATCCTGGAAAAGTTTATCCTCCTGAGATATAGTCATCATCTCTCCCTGTGTGAGCCCATTATCGGAGTCACTGTGTCAGTCTGTCATTTTGAAAGCCTTCCTTTATTTTGCTAACCCTTTATTATTCCAGAAAAATGCCTTTTTCCAAGGGCAGACACTTCCTGACAAATGCCCAAAGTATGTCAGAATTTGATATTCAGTTATATTCCTATTTTCAGTTTCTACATAGTTTCCCTGCTTTATTCATTGATTACCACACTCATAAATGAATGTTTATTGGAAAGCTTGAGTACCAATCAGTCCTGAGTTAGATAATAAAGAAGATAGAAAAAAAAATCCAGTCAACAATAGCACTCCTAAAGAAGAATAGATTATATTTTATAATACAAATATTTCAATGTTACTTCTTCTAGGTAGTAATTTTATATGAGGAATGTTGTTACAGAATATTACTTATAAAAAGAGCATGTGCCATGTGGGGACAGCCATATCTGACATTTACTAACTTCATAAAGGAGAACTGACCCTGTCCACAGGATCAATAACACAAAACCAGTTCCCATGAAATCAGACATGTCCCCCACACTTCTGTACCTCTTTCTACTCATCCCAATACCAATCTCACTGCTTTGCTTGGTCCAAAATCCAATGTGGTGGCTCACAGGCCACACAGAACTATCTTGGGGAAGTTAAGTTTATAAACTAGATTAAAAATAGCATACAGTCAAGACAGCTCCCAAGATGTGCACACAGCCTCCTCAGTCTCAAACCTCCTAGCTTTTGGCGAATGTTCCCATGTTCTCAGTCCTGGCAATACTGGCTTCTCACTCCCAGTGTCCAACAAAGATCTCAGTCTTGACAATATTGGCTTCCACCCACTGCCTCAAGGTTTCATGTTGCATCGAATCTCCAGTTGGGCCATAGATGCTGCTTTCATAGGTGTAGCTGGAGCAAAAAGGATATCCTACATTCTTGCTTCTTGTTGAACACCACAAGATATGTCTGCCTCTTGATGCTGTTTTGCTTAATGCAATGCCAAGATTAGCCAATCCCCTTGTAGATTGTTGAGACTGGCCAATCCCCTTGTGGAATGGTAGACAGCCAATTCTCCTTGTGGATAGGCTAATGGATATGCCCATTCACATATTTTTGCCCATCTACATAGTAAAATCAAATCACAGATAAGTTATATTAAAAGGTAATCTCCACAACTCTAAAGCTTCAGATGATCAATCAATTTTCTATGCAACTAAATTATTATTTCTTAAGCTTGCTAAAAGAACATAGGTAGTTAAGAAGGTCAACAAGTTCATTTTTCTTCATCACAACCTTCAAACCTGTTCTCTAATATTTCACTTCTTAGCTAATAAAAGTTTTATAACTTATTTGATAACATTAAAGAATTAACAAAAACTTTCTGTTTTGAGTTTTAAAAAGTCTCACACTCAAAATTCATTGCTGTCAAGTCAGAGTCAACTCATAGCTGTACCTTCAGTGGATTTTCAGAGACTTTAAACCACACAGAAGAGATTGTCTGTCCTTCTCACATGAACCTACTTCTTTAGGTTAGCAGTGCATCTCTCCATAGATTGTGCCATTTAGTAAAGTATAATGTCAGAATTTATTTTATATAATATTTTGTTGTTGTGTACTATTGCATTAGAACCAACCCATAACTGACCCTCTGGTGGGTTTTCAGGGCCAGATAAATCACTCTGGAGGAGACTTCTTAGCTTTCTCCAGCTGAGCAGCTTATGCAGTCAAATTATGTGCCTTCAGAATTGCCACACAGCTTCTTGCCATAGACTACAAGAGTTCCTTTTATTTAGTATAAAGTTGTTGACTTATTTTGCTTTAGGGTTATTTTTCCCCATCCTAGTGCAAGCCAGATCCATGCAACTAAAAATAAATATTGGAGAGACAGACAAAATTGGATGTCTCCTTTCATTTCCCTGTAACTATTTTTTCTGTTATTGGGTTTTGCAAGTTGTCATGGGGGAGTGATTAATTAAGTGAAAAGGGAAAAGAAGCCCATGTTTCATGTAACATAAGATGTAATAATGGTAAATCAAAAGATAAGTTCAAAATTGCTAAAACAGATTATTTTAAAGGTGCCTTGCTTTGGAGTCAATGAAATATAGCATGATCTTGAAGTGTTCCATTGCATCTCACTGCTGGCTCCTTCTATTAAGAACAAATGTTAGTTCTTGAACCATATCAATGATTGCTTAAATAAACATTCCTGCAATCTAAGAAATAAAAACTTTAAATGAGTCTTTTAATGTTTACAAAGTTTACTTGGGAAAAGCAAATTTTGTTAGGTGATTTTAACCAGGAAGACACATCTTTCGAGCTAGGACTTTTTAGAAGTAGTCTAATCTAGCTAATTTACATAGAGTACATTCTAATCTAAGAATAATTATTTATAATTTTAATGTTGTTTTTGTTGTTGTAAACCACCGAGTTGGAACTAACTAATAGCTGACCCTCTAGTGGCTTTTCAGAGACTATCATTCACACAGGAGTTGATTGCTCATCTTCCTTCTGTGAATCAACCACTGGATTTAAACCAAGTGCTGTTGAGTTGCCAGCACAAGTCCTTATTGTCTAAGTATTTCCTCTTTGCTGTGTCATCAGGGTCAAATTCAATTAACTTTCTTTAACTCAAAAGCTCAAATGCCTTACCTTGGAATCAGACTAGATCATAGCTGATCCAGCAGTGTATTTTCAGAAACTGTAGATCACACTGAAGGAAACGTCAGATCTTACTCCCATTTTGAGCAGCTGTTAAATTAGCACCACCTGCCTTCAGGTTGAAAGTGTAACTCCTTGCCCACAAGGCCATCAGGGCTCACTGAAACTTGTCACCCACAAGACCATCAGAAATCACTACTCAGATTTCACTAGTGTGTGAGACTACCATGTGCTTTGAGGCATTCAACTCTGTTCTCAAACCATCAGGGGACATCTGACTCTCTTCATTACAAAGAAAGTTTTTTGCAAATAAATTCCCCATATTGAGAATGTCTATTTCCTTATAAATGGTCTGGATAATGTTGAGGGCCACCTATCATCTTCTGGGTTCAGCAAGGATGATTTTTGTTGTTGTCTTCTAGTCTACTGCAATTCATAGTGTTCCTGTTTGGTTTGGAATAGACATTATTTAAGTTGTTGTTGTCAACTGCCTTCAAGTCAAGCATGACTCATAGCGACCCAGTGGGCAAAAAGTCTGAAGCCCCTCTACAACTATCAACATTTATCAAAGTTCATAGAGTTTCTGGACACATGTTATTTAGGAAGTGGATGCTACTCTTGCTTCCAATTACAGGAACTGAAAAACAAATTTAGCCTTGATTAGAAATACTTAAGGATGGTATGCATAAAATACTGAATGATCCAGGATGCATCACAAGAAAGGTGAAAGGAGAACGTTGAGTCGCTATACCAGAAAGAACTGGCTGACCCAGAATAATTCTATAAGACAACTTATGATCAAAAGGCAATAGAAATGAAGAAGGAAGTTTAAGATGCTCTGAAGGAACTAGCAAAAAACAAGGCCACAGGAATTGATAGACTACCAATTGACTTACTAAAACAAAGAGATGCATCCCTGCATGTGCTCACCAGGCTGTGCCAAGAAACATGGAGGAATATTGCCTGGCCACCTGACTGGAAGAAATCCAAATTTATTCTCACTCCAAAAAAAAAAATGGTGATCTCACAGAGTATAGAAATTATTGAAAAATATCACATGCAAGCAAAATCCTGCTGAAAATTATTTAAAAAAGAATGACCGAAACAGTACATCAACAGACAACTTCCAAAAAATATAAGCTTAGGTTAGAAGAGGCCATAATACTAGGGACATCATAGCCAATGTCACATGATTCTTGGCTGAAAGCAAAGAGTATAAGGGAAATATCTATCTGTGTCTCATCAACTATGCATTGAAATTTAACTGTCTAGATCATAACAAATTGTGTATCAGGGATGTATCCTTCTCAATACTTTTTATGTGGAACAGATTATTTTGGAAGCTGGAGTCTATAAGAAGGAATGTGGCATCAAGAATGGAGGAAGAGTTATTAACAACCTTCCTTAAAGAGATGACACAATCTTGCTTGCCAAAACTGAGAAGAACCTGAAGCATTTTCTGCAGAAGGTCAAAGAGTGTAACCTGAAGCTCTATATCAAGGAAAAAACGATTCTCACCACTGGACCAATTGGCTACATCATGGTAGTTGGTGAAGAGATCGAAATTGTTAATGATTTCAGATTACTCAGTTCCACAATCAACACCCTTAGCACTATTGGGTTTTTTTGTTGTTGTGTATCATCAATTTGGAACCAACCCATAGCTGACCCTCTGGAGGGTTTTCAGAAGAAGTTAATAACTTGAGAGGAGTTTGCCCATCCTTCTCCCATGACTATTAGCATTAGCTGTCAGTAAATCTAAAGATGAAATAAATGTATTTGGAAAATTTGCTGTAATGGACATCTCTAGAGTGCTAAAGAGCACAGATGTCAGTCTAGAGATTAAGGTGCATGTGATCCAGGCCATGCTCTTTGCAATAATGTGCTATGCATTAGAAATCTGGACAATGACTAGAGATGACAGGAAAAAAAAATTATGCCCTTGAGCTGTGGTGCTGGAGAAAAGTATTGAACGTACCATGGACTGCCAAGAGAACAAAACAGTGCTGTCCTGGAGAAGGGGAAGCCAAGCTGTTCCTTCTCATATATGGCGGGCTTGTTGCCAGGAGGGAACAGTCCTTGGAGGAACATTTCATGATTGTAAGGGTGGAAGGACAGAGCAAGAGAGGAAGATCTATGATGAGAGGAATTGACACAATAACTGAGATAATGGAGGTAAGTGTGTCAGAGAAAGGGAGACTGGCTCAGGATAGGACAGGGACAGCACATAACAACAATAACAATTAGCTCTCAAGTAATGTCTAACAAACAACAATGAAAAACTTCTGGGAAAAATAAAAAAAAGTGAATAAAAACATTTCCAGAAGAAAGTTTAAATGTTGAATAAAGTGGTTATTGATAAAGACCTCTGCTAAGAGTCCCACATCCTAAATCTAACACCAGAGCTATTTGAAGGCTGTGACTCTAATTTATTTTTGTAATTTTTATTGTGTGCTGTCAAGATGATTCTGACTCATGGTGATACTCAATTAGAGTATAACTACCCTATTGGGTACCTTGGTTGTAATCTTAGGGAATGAATAATCAGGTCTTTTATCTTACGTAGTGACTCGTGGGTTTGAATAAGCAAACTTTAGCTGCCCATGGCTTCCCCTGGGCCACCAGGGCTCTTTTTTGGGTATAACCATTGTTGTTGTTACTATTGTGTGCTATAAACTCTGAACCCATCCATAGCTGGCCGTCTTGCGGGAGTTCAAAGCAGTTAATCGCAAGGGAGAAAATTGTCTATCTTTCTCCTGTGGAGCAATTTTGAACCACATGCTTTCAGGAATACAGTACAGCATCTTACCACTAAGCCATCAGAGCTACAAATTTAACTACAACAAAATACTAGTACTGTGCATGCATTAAAACAACTAAAAATCACAAGAGGGCAATCAAAGAATATCAATCAATGGCAAATACTATTAAGAAGGTGTAACAATCAGAATCTTTCTATCTTGCTGGTGTAATATTCAACACATACTTTGGAAAACAGTTTGGTAAATTTGCTTTGGTTTTATATCCAACTTCCTAAAGAAGAATATGCGGCATATAACTTAGAAATCTTACTCCTCTTTAACAAGATAAATCAGTCAATACTTCTGCTAACATAAAATCAGTAAAATAATGATGATAGAAATTAATTTACAACTGAGGAGAGGAAAATCAAGGAAAAATACAAATATAAAATAAAATATCTTTCTACTGATAAATGCATAGGTAACTATACTACCCCCATGTAACAGATTGCTATGTAGAAGTAAAAAAAGATAGATCCTTGATAGTATACCTAGAAAACCCTAAAGACTCAGCAAGAAAACTATTGGACATAGTTGACCAATTCAGCAAAGTAGCAGGATACAAGATCAACATACAAAAATCAG
>NW_006399925.1:1233335-1234644 GCF_000299155.1 Elephantulus edwardii
TAAATTTGTGAAGAGGTGAGGTGGGATGGTGGGTGTAAATCACAAAAGGCCGTTATGGGGAATTTTGATAGGTGATAAAAGTGTTCTACAATTTTATTGTATTTCTTTATTAAGTATTATGGAGCTTCATACTACAGAGAATGTATTTTATTATGTGTAAGTTTAAAAATGAATAAATCTAAAGATCCCCTTAAAATGTGTACATTCCTACATTCTAATGTCTCATATTGTGTGTATTGTATGCCAAGAGATAAAAATAAAAGGTAAAGAGAATATCTAAGGTGGCCACACCTGATAGAGAAACTTAAGTTCAACTTTCACTATCAGAGTTCCAAAGCTTAGCATAGATTCTGAGACGGTTCATGTGAAGTTTATAATTATATTTATTGAAGTTGTATCTATGCTAGCCGTCCACCAAACACACCAGTCCCCCATGAATATAGATGTATCATATGTCAAACTTATGCATTATAATAGTCCTTTTTAATTGTTCATGTCTGTCTTACCTATTAGGTGCACATTTATTCTTGTTAATTCCTTGATAGAAAAAATTGCCTCCTTTTTCTCTCATGGAGTGGCTTGTGGATTCAAACTAGTAGCCTTCCAGTTAGAAACTTAGCACTTAAACTGTTATGCCATCAGTTTTTATTACAGTAACAGTCCTAAAGTGTGTATTTCTCCTTCATGATCTACATGTTGACTGTGGCTTTCTAGGCTCTATTTAACTAAGATTACCTTCATATGCAGTAGGTTCAGCCTGTATTCAGACTAAAGATTAAGTCAATATAAAAAATTCAAGTAACACTATAAAAATTATAAAACATATATTTACAAATTGATATTTTCCCCTACTGAGACTTGAGGTCTTCATCCCCAGGATCATGTCACTTCCCTAGGCCTTATCTGTTTGTGTGAGAACAGATCCAACGTAACCAGCCTCAGGACAGAAGATAGATGTGTAGGTCAGCCATAAGCAGGTGGGGTTCCTGCTCTTCTGGGATTGTACCATATCCCTGGACCTTTTTCTGCCCAGGCTGGTACAACTCCCTCCTGATAAGTTACAAAAGAAAAGAGGTATATACATTGGTTGTTAGGACCTACTGAGACTTGAAGGAAAAAATATCTTGGGAAGCATTCTTATGACTTTACTAGCTCCTGGTAAAAAACACTCCCTACTACCAGGGACTGCTAGGAAGACAGATTCATCCTAGAGAGGAAGAAACCATGCTGTTCCTTGGAGGCAAGGATTCTGAAGCTTCGTCTGACATACTTTGGGAACATTTCAAGGAATGACAAATCCTTAATGAGG
>NW_006399925.1:1241395-1243300 GCF_000299155.1 Elephantulus edwardii
ACCAGGGTTCCTCCTCACCAAGTCCAAATGACCCAAAATATGACTGTCCATCAAGCTCACCTGTGAAGATATTTTTCTTGTTGTTTTTAAATGACAAGTACTTAAGCTGAGTCCAACCAAACTTGCTGAATCAAAACTTCATGCAGGCTGGACTAAGCCCTGAAAAGACTGACTAAAAATAATCTTGAAAACTTAAACCTAAATTATTCCATGAAGTCTTCTTAAATTCAAACAATATTTAGTTTAACTAGTTACAAGTGACTGCTTTGAGCATGATGCCCTTTTAAGAACTGTACATGAGATCAAAGTTACAAAAATATCTCAAAAGATTGGATAGATGCCTTAGGAAGCACTGAGCTTATGTTAATGGTGGTGGTAGTTGTTGTTGTGTACCATTGAGTCAAAACCAACCCATAGCTGACTGTCCAGGGGGGTTTCAGAGGTAGTAAATTGCTTGTGAGGAGATTTCTCATCTTCCTTTTGCCAAGCAGCTGATGAATCTGAACCATATACCTTTGCAATGGCAGAGTAATTCCTTACCACTAAGCCACAGTTAATGAGGGGAAGCCTATTGAAAAAGGAGGTTGAGAGTTGTAGCAGAACTCAATGAATGTAATTAATATCACTAATATACTTGTTGATATGGTTGGATTAACATATATTTTGCTGTATATATTATCAACAACTACAGTATAATTTAACAACAACAAAAAAAAGAAATCTGGGCATACCAGGATATATACATGGTATACTGACCATGTGTTCCTGTGGTTGCTACTATAGTAGTGACAACCAGGGAAGTGAACCCTGTGCGGTAACATTGCTGTTGTAAGGGATGTTCAAGTCAGTTAAGATGCTATGTGTAACAGATTGGAACTCTCCCTTAGCCTACAGTATCTTTACAATCTCTACTGTGTTTAAAGGCCTTGTTGGAATAACTGTCCATTTATCTCCTTAAGGGTCTTCGTCTCCTCCGATCCTCTTTGCTATATAATATTAGAAAGAAAAAAAAAATAAGAGGTATGTACAATTCATTGAATGGGAATCTTTTTCTGTATATATTTTCATTAAAAATTGTAAAACAATAATAATCTTTGAATACAATTTTATGTAGTTTTATATAATCTACTCAAGTGCATTTAATCCAGTTAATTGGCCAGGCGGTCTACTGGTAATTTCAACCATTTTATTTTATACATGAACAAAATGCAAACCCTCAAATAGGTGGAAGCATACCATGAAAAAAAAAGTGGCAAGGTAACAAACTATTTAATATTTCAGAATAAAATCAGCACAATTTCACATCAAAATAATACTTTTCTCAAGAAAATTCCAAGTTAATCAAGTACTCCAGTTCTAATAATGTTGTTTTCTAATTTCCTTCTTTGTCCCTTCAAAATATGAATCAACTGAAAGTAGATAAAACAAGTGCATAAGAAATTAATGAAAGGGGGATATGAGCAGAGGAATATAATCTACTCCCAAAAGGATAACATTCTAACACTATTAGCTTTTTCTTTTTTTTGTTATTTTATTGAAAGTTTACAGAGACTTTGGATTTCCATTCATTAATTGTCACACACTGTACTACATGCCCACCTCTCCCCCCAGTTCGCGTTTCTCTTTGAAAAGTTAAAAAAAATATATCAATCTTTCATTGTTATAAAATCTTCCATCTCGAGTCCACTCCACTATGCAGCTTTCATTCTGGACTGTGTGAAACTGGTACAATGACAGACACATAGATAAATGGAATAGAATTGAGAACCCAGAAATCAGCCCATCTATCTATGGTCAACTGATTTTTGACAAGGAGATGAAATCAGTTAAGTGGGGAAATGACAACCTTTCTAACAAATGGTGTTGGCAATATTGGAAAAATATCTGTAGAAAACTCAAGCAAGA
>NW_006399925.1:1244156-1253519 GCF_000299155.1 Elephantulus edwardii
AGTGAAGTATCTCAGTCACAAAAGGACAAATACTTCATAGTGCCACGGTTGGAAAACAGGACTGACCTTGGGGTTGCGGGGAGACTGAGAAAGATGGGGTAAATAATTATACTACATTGAAACGAATGAGGGAGAGAACTGTTCAGGAGAAACATTCTTAGCTTTTAAGCCCAGATCTCAGAAATGGAAAGCTCCACCTACTTGAGTAACTTGCCTATGAAACAAACCTTAACCATGAGTAGTCTCTTTCTCTTTAATTTTATGGGTACATTTTCTAACAGTGGTATACACAAAAACATCTGTCTTCTCTCTTATGAAAGATAATGTGATACAAGGAGGGGAAGTGGTGTGTCCTCAAGATTTATGTTCCAAGCTGTAACCTTCAAGTCCCTTAATTATTTCAAACTTTCACTTCCTTTCTTAATAACTGGGCACAATAGTAAGAAATAAAGCATAAAATATTGAGAATCAGGAAATAAATACATTACTATCCCACCCTAGCGAAGATCTGGCAAGTGGAAAATGATCAGTAAATGTGTTTTTAATATTCCTTCCTTTTGTTCAGTCGTCACTATTCTTCTCTATACGACAGACACGCACGCAGTACTCAATAAATAGTTACTGAAATCATGTTAACACTCCAGGATGTAAGGCTACTTGTAGTGTATATCCCTCCTCGTTTCCTTTGACCCTTGAAAGACCCTTGTGAAGATCTTTTATATTTCTCCTAGAGAATATTCATTTCTTCCAGATTAAAAAAAATGGTAAGTTTTGTTCACCCCTTTGGATTTTATTACTAAGTGACAAACACTGAAGTCTTTGTGTGGGTGTTTCTGTGAGAAACTTTCTCAAGCCTAACAAATGTTAATGCAAAACCTATGGCACCCCATATGACCTGGCACTTTCCCAAGCCTTGCACCTGCACAATTACATCCAAGCTCTCCTGAACATTTCTTCCCAAACAGCTTGATTTGGGGTGGGAGTGCGGGGTGTGCACGCAGGCATTTTTTTTAACCCCCACACCAAACACTTAAGGCGTCATCTTTCCAACATTGTTTTGGAGAGTTCATTGGAACTAATGGGATCTGGCCCCCAAGAGGCACAGCGGGAGCAGCCCTTGCTGAGGCAGGAGCAGATGAGTTCCAGCAAAGCCACCACTGCAGGCCAGCAGCCACCTGGCTCGCCGGAAGGGCAAGGCAAGATGCAGATCAAGGAGCGCTGCGCCAACAGCTGCTCTGGAGCAGCCCGCTCTGCTGACTCCCGCTGCTGCGCGCTGGGAACTCCAGGGCATCAATCACTGGGCAGGACAGGCTAGAACCTGCCATCACTGCTCCGACCGACCTCCTCCCTGCCATAAACACACACACACACACACACACACACACACACACACACACACACTTCTCTACCTTTATACACACACATGTCCAAGTGTGTACAGCAACTGAACTCCTTTCTCTAGATAAAACTTCATCTATAAATCCCTTATGGAGAAGCATGAAAACTATGGTGTATATATATTTTCATAAAATTATATATACATACAGGTATATATAAATATTTCTCAGAAATACTAGGCATTTGTTGAAGCTAGAAAATAAAGCTGTCCATTTTTACCTTCTTCAAAAGGATTCCCCTAGAAAAGGAGCTAAGAGAGAATCAAACGGAAATTAAAATGTATGTTTATTACGGAAATCTATAAAAATCATTCTCACACTGTCCTATGAGACTATCTGGTAAAGGATAAATTTCTGAATATCTGAAGAAAGTAAAGCCAAACATCTTAGAATCAACTTTCAAGGACCCATAATCTCTCTCCCAAATAGCTTCAAGTGTCTCCACTCTTTCTTCACAGCATCATGAAGATGTGCTTCCTGAATTTGCCACCCATATTCTTATTTTCTACATGGAAGAGCTCATTTTCAATTTTGCACTTAGTGAATCCATATGCATACTTCGAAATCCAGTTCAGATATAATTGGTTCAACCTAAGCATTTTTCTCTTTCACCTGCACTCCTACCCCATGTCAGGCAGGAATAACGGTTCATATTAAACCTTAAGTAGTGTTCTAAGGTATTTTCTTCATTCTGATGAACATAAAAGATTGATAGTTTACATATCACTCTTATAGTATATAATATATATTAACACAGTAAGTTAAGGGTCAACTATTACCAGACGGTCAAGTCCAGCCTGACAGCCATTTTGTAGATAAAATGTATTAGACTATCGTCAAACCTGTTGGTATGTATTGATGAGTGTTCTTGCCTTACAACAGCGGAAGTAAGCAGTTGTGACCAAGACAACATAGAGCCTGAAATACTTAACACAAAGTTCTTTATAGGAAAATGTTTTCAACCCATGCAATAAGATACAAATATGTTTTTACTCATATCAAATCAGCTGTGTTGTGAGAGAGAGAGCTGTCTAGAATTGGGCATGTGCAAGTCTGAATGCCTATCAGAAAAGAATGGTAAATATAGTATTCCTGCATTAAGACAGACTGCATACCTTCGAAATGGAGGTGAACAGGCTTTCAACCTCCTTATCCTGTGTTTTACTTTATTGTCTCCATAAGTATAATTTTATCCTGTGGTTGGTAGTTGCCATTGAATTCTTTATAGCCTATAGTGATCTTAAGAACAACAGAACAAACTCTATCCTTTCCTATGCCATCCTCCCTCTCTCCATCATTCTCATGTCCACTATTACAGTCATTATGTCAATCCTTCCTTTTGAGCATTGTCCTCTCTTTCTGTGATCCTATACACTCCACAGCACGATGTCTTTTTTTAAGAGCTGGTGACTCCTGACAACATGTCTAAAATATGTGAAAGAAAGGTTCATTGTTTTTGCCACTAAGGAGTTCCTTGGTACTACTTCCTCCAAAATAGATTTGCTCATTCTTTTGAAAGTTCACAGAATATTTGATACTCTTCACCAACTCCACAATTCAAAGCCATTGGCTCAATATTCTATTTTATGTTCCCCAAATAAAGTTTCAAGGATCGATGGGATAGAAACTGACTTGTTTCAATTACCAGATGCAGGCTTAGATGTGTGTAACATTCTATGCCAAGAAATCTGGAGGACAGTTGCCTGGCCAACGGATTGGAACAGGACCTTATATGTTCCCATTCCCAAGAAAGGTGATCTAACTGAATGTGAGAACTATTGAGCAATATCATTAATATCACATACAAGCAAAATACTGCTGAAGATCATTAAAAAATGGCTAGACAGTACATAGATAGGGAACTGCCAGAAATTTTCGCAGTATTTAGAACAGGGCATGGCAACAGAAATATCACTGCTAATGTCAGATGGATCCTGACTGAAAGTAAGGAATACAAGAAGAATGTCTAATGGTGCTTTAGTAACTATGCAAAGGCATTTGACAGTGGATCACAACAAGTTGTGGCTGACATTGAGAAGAGTAAGAGTCCTAGAGCACTTAATTGTGTTCATGCAGAACCTGTACCAGGACCAGGAGGCTATTTTGTAAACAGAGAAGGGGAAAACTGCATTATTTTAAATAGAGAAGGGAGTGTGTTAGGGTTGTATTCTCTTCCCATACCTATTCAATGCTGGACTCTATGAAGAAGAAAATACATCAGAATTGGAGGGAGACTCATCAATAACCTGTGCTATGCAGATGATACAATCTTGCTTACTGAGAGTGAGGGCATGAAGCACTTGTTACAGGAGGTCAAGGAATGTAGGCTTTGCATCTCAATTCCAAGAAAACAAAGCTTTTTGCCAGTGGATCGATAGGCAACATCATGACAGATGGAGAGGAGATTGAAACTGTCAAACGCTTCATCTTTCTTGGATCCACAATTAACACCTTACTAGTATCAGCAGTCAGGAAATAATGAGATGCATTACAATGAAAAAAATCTGCAGTTAGGAATCTCTCTAAGTTATTAAGGAGTAATGATTTCATTTTGAGGACTAAGGTGCATCTGATTCAGGCCATAGTCTTTCCAATCATTTGTTATGCATCTGAGAGCTGGACAATGAATAAGGATGTCAGAAAAAGAATTGATGCCTTTGAGCTATGGTGCTGGATAAGAACACTGAATATCCCATGGAGGGCCAAGAGATCAAACAGATATGTCTTAAAAAGGGTAAAGCTGGAGTGCTCCTTGGACGCAAGAATGATGAGGCTTCTCATCACATGCTTTGGGTGTGTCACTAGGAGGGACTATTTCTTGGAGAGGGACACAATGCTGGGAAAAGTGGAGGGCCAGCAAAGGAGTAGAAGACCCTCAATCAGGTGGATTGATATGGTGACTCCTGCAATGGCTTTTGTGTGTTAGGAAGTGTGAGGATAGTGCAGGATAGAACAAGGGTCAGATACTTTGTTCATAGGGTTGCTATGAATTGTACTTGACTTGATTCCACCTAACAACCACAAAAACAGTCCAAGTTTCAGATTTGGACTTCAGAAAATATTATCACCATATTATCTAAATGTGCATGATAAATTTGTGTTATATAACAGCACGCTTTATCTTGCTCAATTTCCATTTCTTTATAGTGGAAATGTTTTAATTAATTTATTAATTTATCAAGTTTTAATAATAATGCATAATTAATTAAATGTAACTTTCATTTTCAATAGTTTAACTCATTTACTGAGTTAGGAACCAGATAAATTGAGATACAGTTTCTTGTTTTTATTATACAAATTAGAACAGTTCATTTCCTTGAAGAAAAAAACTGAAGCTTAGGAAGCCTGGGAAACTTCTCAAACTTACTCGAAAGTAAACCACAGTGCTGGCACTTGAGCTTTGGACTGTGGGTCTCCAGCATTCCACACAGTCTGGCCATTCTAATAGCTCTCTGCTGCTGCTGGTCAGGCCTGACTCCTCAACTAATCAAGGATTCTACCTCATCATCCCAGCAATGCCCTGGTGCTTCCTAGACACAAAGACAGAGTACTTGAAGGACTTAAACATTAATCAAGAATCTCCACCCATCCTCCTCCAGACACTGAGCTTGTGACCCCTGCAGCTGACAGTAGCCTGAGTGGCTTGATAGAATACCTGCATGGACTGTGGTCACAGTGGGCTCTGCCAAGCAGAGACACCAGCTCTGCTTTGATGAGAGTAATGATTTTTAAAAAGAACTGTGTTTGAAGAGAAACAAAGGGCACTTAACAGCCTGCTCTTTTATCCCAATCTGTTGAAAAGAAGGCACATTATAAAAACATTATCACTCAACCAGGGCTCTAGCAATCCCTGAATAGAAGGTAGGAATAATAATGGTGATTTATCAGAACCCAAGGCCCTTGTCTGACAACAGTTTGCTGAAGTTTTGATGTGGGCCCAAGGCTTTGTGCACAAACGAACTGGGGCTGGCATCTCTCTGTACATTCAAGGCCTTTCCATGTCAGGCAAGTTACAGGCCTGCCTTAGGCACGGGTTATGACTCAAGATTATGCTTCCAAAGTGAGCAGATGGTGCAACCCATGTTCCATGCAAGAGAGAGATCACGCCCAGCTAACATGAGCATTTTGACAGAGCACCAAATAATGCATTTATCAATCCTGACATGATATCTGACAGAGGCAGCCTGCTGGCCCCCCACTCCCATCACAGCATGGTGGAAACTTCTCAATTATTGAGGTCACAGATGTCAAAGTTTCCTCACGTATACTCTAAAATGTCAAAATCACCCTTTTCATCTCCTTATTTTTCTAAAATAAAACTTAACTCTCATCACATGTCCAAAAGTATATTTTAAGATTGGATATTATTTTAAAAATGAATGTGTGATATTTAAGCTAAGCTAAAGTCCATGTGATGAGAATCTTGATTTTTCCTAAATTTCACCCTGTCTCTTTCCTTATTTTTCTGCAGGAAAAGATGATCCTGTTGTGTGTATGTTGGGGGGAGGAGAGTGGCAGGCCCTGGGGTAGGAACTGGAAAAACTAAATCCTATTTGCTGCTATTCCACTGAGTTAGAAGTCCTGGAGTTCTTTGGCTTTCAGATGGAAGTAACAGACTTTATTAAAACTATTTCTCAGACTTAGAGGTCAAGAACATCTTGCAAATGCGTGACATTTTATTTAACTAATGATGAATACAAATGTACCTCTGGTTCTTGAGGTTAGATGAATGGACAGGCATAAATATCTTTGTAGCTGTTGTTGTAGTTGTTGTTGTTGTTGATTGCCATTGAGTTGACCATGACTCATACCGACTCTATGAACAAATGACTTAATGCCTTTCCATGACTACCATCATCTTTCCAAATTCATAGTTTGCAGAGGCATGTGGTTTAGGAAGTGGATGCTGCTCCTGCTTCCAAAACTGTTTTACAACTGGGAGCTCCACCAAACACTGTCCACATTGGGAAACCATTCTGGTATTTGATACCTCAATGGTACAAGGTTTAGCATCACAGCATCCCAGGTTACTTCATACTGTATATTGATTGACAAAGTGTACAAAGTGATTGACAAAATGTACAAAGTGGAAGGGTGTTTTTCCAGATATAACAGCACTAGTTTCACTTAGCAGTGGCTTTAAGTGTCATCAAGTTGAATACGACTGAGACTAAGTTTTGCACAAAAGACCTAAACTTTGTTCTATTATTAACATCATTTCTGTACAGAACTTTGTTCTATTACTAACATCATTTTTTGTCCATTTATAGAGTTTAGTTTCTTTGTATCTAGATATCACTAATTCTTTGTAGCCTAATTTTTATATATTCTCTCCCAAGAGTTGAGTCCATAAGGTTCACAGTTAAAGTGAAAGCCAAGTTGAGCAAGAGCACCTATAATAGATAGCTTAGTGGAAATGATTATGCTGCGTAGAAGGAAGACACTCTGTAAGAAAAAGGAATCAGACGAGAAAACTAGGATAATGGAGGACATATGAGGTGAAATTTGGAGAAAAAGAATAAATTGAACTGTAGCATCTATAACTATAGTGGTGAGAAAAAGAAAGGAAGGAAGAATGTTCAGGTGAGGAAACTAAATCCATAAACATTGGTGTGAGGCTGGATGTGTATGCACTATAATGGCTAAGGTTCTGTGCCAGAATAGACAGCTGGTAGCCTCGAGGACACACTTTACTGTGTTTCTTACAATATTAGCTTTATTTTTTGGACTCATACTTGTCCATCAAGTCAATAATCCTTTGGGCTTTCCTTTAGTTACTGTTTTAACTTCTATTTACTACTGTTCCTTATAAGAGGTGTATTCAAGGATATATTTCCTAACTTTGAATTACTTTTCCCCTATTATTGTTGTTGTTGTTATGTGCTGTCAAGTCGCTCGCAATTCATAGCAACCTTATTTACAACAGCTTTAAACCCTGCTCTATCCTGTGTCAATCTTATAGTCTCTGACACACGTACCCTCATTATCCCAGTCACTGAAGCAATTAATTTCATTGAGTCTTCCTCTTTTGTGCTGTCCCTCCACACTCCCAAGCATGACATCGCTCTTCATAGACTGGTCCCTTCTTGCAACATGCTCAAAGTATGTCAGAAGAAGCTTCAGAATCCTTGCCTCCAAGGAGCAGCCTGGTCTCATACTCTCTAGGATGAATCTGTTTGTTCTCCTAGCGGTCCATGGTATGTTCAATAAACAGGCATACGTTCTCATTAAAAATAGACCATCTTCATAGAGTCCAGTTTCCCAAATTATCTACTCGGCATACAGATTGAATACATATGAATTCATACTTCTTCCCAGATTTTAAATCACCAGCCACATATGGTATAAAGATGGCACTACCTTTTTTTTTTTTTTTTTTTTTTTCAGAAAAGTCTTGAACTACTCACTGGTGATACTCAAAGTCTATCATCTTCTTTAGGAATACCTTAATAAAGGGGAGCTCTGATGGCCTAGTGGCAAGAAGCTGCACTGCAATCCCAGAGGTGCATGGTTCGAATTCACCAGATGCTCTGCCGGGGAAGGAGGGACAATCTCCTCTTGTACCAGTCAGATCCAATTTGACTGTACACATACACAAAAACAATAAAATAAACATTAAAAAAATTAGGAATACCTAAATAAAACAAAAATCTTCACAATTGAACAAAAAGCAACATCACATATAACTAAGAGAATATTGAAGTCATCAAGGGTTTCCAGGAAAGAGTGAAGAAGGATATGTAAAATGACTTCTTGAACATCATGTCCAATAATCTCAAAGAGATCATAACTTAATGTCTCCAATACTGTACTCATTTTCCACATATTCCTAGTGTCTTTCATATGTATACATATGCATGAAACAAAATGTCACAATCCTCTTTATCTATATTCTCTGTCCCATTCAATGTATGCTAAATTTATCTAGCATCTTCTGACATGTGTTTGGTGTCCTCTGAGGTTGGTCTATCCACTCAAGAAGATTAATCACCATTTCCTAACTATTTGTCTGTTAAAATCTGTTACCTCTGACATTTCTAGAATTCATGTTCGCATGTACTTACTCTTTGATTCTTATCTATATGTTATATTCTCAACATTTATTAACTTCTTAGGTATTTGAGCTTGTGAGAGACAGAATGATGCTTCCCTAAAATACAAACATGTTCCAATCCCCAAAAATTGTGACTAATTTCCCTGTCATAACAAAAGCAATGTTATGTATGTAATTAAATTTAAATGAGAAAATTGTTCTGAATTGATTGGTTGAACTTTGTGTCCTTATTAAAGCGAGAGAGTACATGCATTATTGAGAACAGAGATTGGCATAATGGACTTTAAAGATAGTGGAAAGAGTTATAAACTAAGGAATGTGGGAAGCATCTTGAAATTAAAAAAGGCAATAACAATCCTTCTTTCCTAGGAACACGGCTCTGTTAAATCCTACCTCCAGAACTGCAAAGGCATAAATACATTTTGTACCAATCTATTAAGTTTTTAGTTGTCTGTAACATAAAAAAATAAGAAACTAATGTAGCATCTGAACTTTGTTCTACATAAAATTCTACCATAAAACCTTCATTATTTCATATATTTGTTTATAAGCCTGCCTTCTTGTATTAGATTATAAATTTTTTGAATAGAGAAAACTGTCTTTTATTAATGTTTAGAAAACAATTCAGTGCTCAATAGACAGTTACAGAAACAATATATGAATTAATGCACGTAACATAAATACCGGAAGTTCCAGTAGATACGTCTTGTTGTTATTGTTGTTAGGTGCCATTTAGTTGAGTACAACTCATAGTGACCCTATGAAAAACATATTCCAGCCCTGTTCTATCCTCTGACATCCTTATCATCTCTGTCACTCTTGAGTTCACAGCTGTAGTGTCAGTGTTAATCCACCTCCCTGAGGGTCTTCCTCTCTTTCTCTGACATCCCATCTTTCCAAGTATGATATTTT
>NW_006399925.1:1255928-1257351 GCF_000299155.1 Elephantulus edwardii
GTGAGTGCATCCAAGGTTGCATCTGTTAATTAAAACAAGTTGATTGATATTCTATTGATTCCTAGGACCTTATTTTTTGCCAGTGCTTTCAATGTAGCTTTCACTTCCTCTTTCATTACCATTGGCTCCTGTTCATATGGTACTTCCTGAATTTTTTTCAGTGCTAATCAATTCTTTCTGGTACAGTGACTCTGTGTATTCCTTCCATTTTCTTTTGATGTTTTCTGGGTCATTCTATATATTGTCCATAGCATCTTTCAACATTGTGACATGAGGCTTAAATTTGTTTTTCCATTATTTCAGCTTGAGAAATGCTGAATGAGTTCTTCCCTTTTATTTTCCAATTCTAATTCTCTGCACATTCTATTGTAATACTTTGCTTTGTCCTCCCAAGCTGTCCTATGAAATCATCTGTTCAGCTCTTTAATTTTAACATATTTTCCTTTAGATTTGGTTTCTTGGCATTCCAGTGTCAGAATCTCTTCTGACGTCCATTTTGGTTTTTCTTTCTCCTCTGTTTTTGTAATTATCTTTTTTTTTCCTTCATGGATGATATCCTTAATATCATCTCACAACTAATCTGGTCTTCCATCATTGGTGTTCAATGCCTCAAACCTTTTCTTAAAATGATCATGAAATTATGGTGGAATTGATTCAAGATCATATCTTGGTTCATGTGGGCTTATTTTAGTTTACTTCAGCCTCAGTTTGAACTTGATTATGAGTAACTGATTATCTGATCTTCGGTCTACAATGGCCTAGTTTTGACTGCTGAAACTGAGCTTCTCCAATGATTTCTTCCACAAATATACCTGTACCTCACACTAAATATAAAAACTAACTCCAAACGGATCAAAGACCTAGAAATAAAATTGAAAGTTTTAAAGATGTTAGAGAAAAATGGGAACACATTTTGATGTGCTCATCTGTGGCTTACAGTATCAAACATTACCAGCAATGCAAATGCACAACCAAGAGAGGATAAAATCGATGAATGAGACCCTCCAAAACTTAAATTGTCATTTACTTCACAAAAGTTCTCAAAAACAACAGAGAGTCTATTGACACATTTTATTCATTTTAAGTTCATCCAATTTCTTTTTTAACACTTATTTCTTCTGAGAATTATTAATATCCCAAGATTTTTTTCCCAGACCCTGAAAGACCTCATTCTTGAGAAAGTAGAGAGTGTCAATGAAAAAAAGAAGACCCTCAACGTGGTGGATAGACATGATGGTTATAATGATGGCTTTGAGCGCAGCAGAGATTGTGAAGATCGTACAAGATCAGTCAGGGCTTTGCTCTGCTATACGTATTGTTGTTGTTGTTATGTGCCGTCGAGTTATTTGTGACTCATAGTGACCCTATGTACAACAGCCCTAAACCCTGCTCTATTCTGTGCCAATCTCATTGCCTCTGACAC
>NW_006399925.1:1257451-1268565 GCF_000299155.1 Elephantulus edwardii
CAAGTCCTGGTCAGGGGCACCTTAATATTCTAACTGATATTGCTGTTCCTCAAAAATCTGGAGAGGTTCCTAAAAGTAGACTTGTCACATGCGTTGTGTCTCCTGATTTGCTGATCACTGGTACTAAAGGTGTTGATTATGGATCCAAGAAAGATTAAATAATTCATAATGTCAATATTTTTTCCATCTATTGTGATTTTGCTTATCTTAGGACAGGCTAATTAAATGAATGTGAAAACAATGCCTATTGGTAGTAGAGTCTGTACAGATTGTAGATCATAATAAATTATGGGTAAAATTGAAAAGAATGGAAATTCCAAAACCTGTAATTGAGCTCATATACAAACTGTATATAGAACAAGATCAGTGGTTAGAACAGAAAAATGAAACATTATATCATTTATAACCAGGGAAGAAATATGTCAAGATTATATTTTTTAACATACCTATTCAATTGGTATGCTGAGAAAATAAAATATGAAGCTAGAGTAAGTATATTAGCATGAATATGGCATCAGAATTGAAGGAAGACTAATTAACAACCTATACAGATGAGACAACTATTCTTGCTGAAAGTGAAGGACTAAAAGAACTTGTCATTGCTGTTGTTATGTGCCATCGAGTTATTTGTGACTCATAGAGACACTATGTACAACAGCCTTAAACCCTGCCCTATCCCTTGCCAATCTTACTGCCTCTGACACAACTAACCCCATTACCCCACTCACTGAATCAATCCATCTCAACAAAGGTCTTCCTCTCCTGCACTGCCCCTCCACCCTCCCAAGAATTACATCCCTCTCCAAAGACTGATCCCACCTTGTAACTTGTCCAAAGTATGTCAGCTGAAGCTTCAGAATGCTTGCCTCCGAGGAGGAGCCTGGCTTCACTCTCTCCAGGATGAACTTGCTTGTTCTTCTAGCAGTCCGTGGTATATTCAATACTCTTCTCCAACACCACAGCTCAAAGGCATCAATCCTTCTTCTATCATCCCTAGTCATTGTCTAGCTCTCTGATGCATGATAAGTAATTACAAAGACCATAACCTGTATCAAGCATACCTCAGTCTCCAGACTGACATTGTTGCTCTTCAGTACTTTGGAGAGGTCCCTTACAGCAGACTTTACCAATGCAATTCATCTTTTAATTTTCAGGCTGCTGATAACAAGAATGTTGATTGTAGAGTCGAACAAAGTTGATGCTGTTAACAGTCTCAATCTTTTCATTATCCATCATGATACTGTCAATTGTCCCAGTGGTGAGAATCTTTGTTTTCTTTATTTAGAGCTTCAATTCATACTGGAGGCTGCAGTCCTTGACCCTCTGCAGCAAGCGCATCATATTCTTATCAGTTTCAGCAAGCGAGGTTGTGTGATCTGCATAACACAGATTATTGAAGAGTTTACCTCCAATCCTGATGTCACACTTCTCATAGCGCCCAGCCTCCCGGATAATCTGTTCCGCAAATAGATTGAAAAGAGATGGAGATAGGACACATCCTTGATGCACACCCTTCCCGATTTTGAACCAGGCAGTGTTTCTTTGCTCTGTTCTGATGACTGCCTCCTGTTCAAGTATAAGTTTTGAATAAGGACAATCAAGTGTTCTGGAATTCCCATTCTTCTCAGAGTCAGTCATAGTTTGTTTTGATCCACACAGTCAAATACTTTTGCATAGTCAATAAAATACAGATAGACATTCCTCTGGTACTCTCTGCTTCCAGCCAAGGTCCTTCCATCTAACATTAGCTATAATATCTCTAGTACAGTAGCCTTTTCTAAACCCAGCCTGCATTTTAGGCATTTCTCTGTTCATATGCTCTTACAGTCATTTATGGAAAATCTTTAGCCAAAACTTGCCCGCATGTGAAATCAATGATACTATTCAATAATTTCCACACTCTATTGGATCACCTTTCTTTGGAATGGGAACAAATATGGGTATCTTCTACTCAGTTGGCCAGGTAGTTGTTCTCCAGATTTCTTGGCACAACTTGCTAAGCACATCCAGGACAGTGTCTGTTTGTTGAAATATGTCAATTTGTATGCCATCAATCCCTGGGGACTTAATTTTTGCCAATTCCTTCAGAGCAGCTTGAACTTCTTTCTTCATTACCACAGTCTCTTGCTCATACATTGTTTCATGAAATTCATCTGTGTCCGTTAATTCCTTTAGTACAATTACTCTGCATACCCTCTCCATCTTCTTTTAATACTTCCTGGATCATTTAATACTCTGCCCAAAACACTGAAGAAAACTGAAGACTATAACCCTCAATATAGATCCTACATCAATATGCAGAAAACAAAAATTCCCATAACTGGGCCAATAGATAGATATAGATTGCAATTGTTAATGATTTTATTTTACTTGTTTCCACAATCAAGATCATGGTAACTCAAGAACTCTTATTTCCTTTGAGTTGTAAGGGACTCTTTGCTGACCTTCAAGCATGTTTTCAGGCATGAAAAATTGCATGGAAGGAGATTGTCCCTCTTTCCACCAAGAAGTTGTCAGTAACCTAGAAGCATCAGTCCAGCACTACTTTTAAGTTAGCAGCACAATTCCTTACTGACCATGTCACAAGAGCTTCCTTTGGTAGCGGCAGTATAGAAATCAGAAACCTCTTGAAAGTGCTAAAGAGAAAGGATCTCATTTTATATTCTTAAGTATGCTCATTCCAAGTCATGATATCGTCAGTCCTTTTGAATGTAAGTGAAATTTGGGCAATGAATAAATAAGATTAAAGAATAACAGGTGTCTTTGAATTGTGATATTGGCAATTAGTATCAATTATCCCATGGACCACCAAAGGAACCAACAAAACTATCTTGGAGGAAACGAAAGCAGTGTGTTACTTGGAAGCAAGGATGTTGAAACTCCACCTTGCATACTTTAGGCATGCTGTCAAGAAGCATCAGTCCTTGGACAAAGACTGTTGTTTGGAGAATCAGAGGTTCAGAGGAAGCTATGAATACCCTCCACGAGATGGGTTGACATAGTAACTGTAAAAGTGGCTTGAGGATGGTGGGTGGACGTGTGAGGATAGAACAGAAAAGGGCAAGATTTCATGTTGTTCATAGAGTGGTTGTGAGCAGAAAAAACAGTAACAGGAATTTAATAATCTTTCATTTCCTTTATTTTTATGTATTAAAATAATTTTACCACTTAGTTTTAAAGTGGTAAGATATTTTATCACTCCGTGGTATTATAAAGTTTGATAGGTAGAGGGAGGTGGAGAAGTAGAGTCAATGGGAACTTGAAAAGATGAGGTAATAGAAGGTATATAGATTAATGGAGATTGATTTTATAAAACAATGCATATGAAGGGTTGTATAAAACAAAGTGAAGGAAGAAATTTGTGACACACATGTGCATGAATGAAACACATTGTGTATGAATTTTTTTATGCAAAACAATATAAAATTTAAAAACAAAGCAAACAAAAACCCCATATTACCACTCTAAAGAGGACACCGGTGAGTCTTTGGTAGAATTCTTGTCTCCTGTTTGGGAGTTTTGGATTCAATTCCTGTCTCATTTGCAGACACTGCCCTCCACTGGGGGTGTATATCTTTTCCTTTTTCCTTTTTATGGTTATTTATTTTCATTTTAATGGACATTTACAAAGGCTTTGGATTTCCATTCATTCACTATTGCGTTTTTCTCCCTGCCCACCCGTACCCCCACCCCAGTTCATGCTTCTCTTTGAACAGTAAGAGAGAAATTCTTTAATTGTTATACAATCCCTCCCCGTGAGTGTACTCCACTATGCAGCCTTTGTTATGGACTCCTGCCATGACAATAATACCTAATCACGTACCCCTTTAAAACAGTTTTCTCCCTCATCTGTTTCAATGCAGTATACATTATTGAACCCATTTTTCTCAGTCTCCCCCTCAACACCAATGTCAGTTCTGTTTTCCAAAGGTGTCACTATGCAGTATTTGTCCTTTTGTGACTGAGATGCTTCACTCAGCATAATGTCCTCCAGGGTCACTCATTTTGAATAATATTGCACGAGTTCCTTGTCTTTCAATGCAGCATAGTATTCCATTGTGTGAATATGCCACAGCTTCTCTCTTCATTTGTTGATGGGCACTTAGGTTGTTTCCAACTCTTTGGTATTGCAAACAAAGCTGTGATAAACATGGTATGCCTATATCTGCTTGGGTGGCAGTTCTGGTTTCTTTGGGATATAATCCCAGTAGTGGAATTGCTGGGTCAAATAGTATTTCTACTTGCAACTTTTTGAGAAAGCGCCAAACTGCTTTCCATAGTGGTTAGACCATTTTACACTTCCACTAACAGTGAATAAGAGTTCCAGTTTCTCCACAACCTCGCCAGCATTTGTTGCTTGCTCTTCTGTTAAATTTTGCTATTCTTACTGGAGTGAGATGATCTCATAGTTTTTTTTATTTGCATTTCTCTATATCTTGCTATACTACTGAATGAGTTTAAGCATACCTTCCATTATTAAGACAGACTAGGAAGATAGGTCTTTCTTTCTATTTTTTCCTTCATTTTATACTGATTTATTTACAAAGTTTGAATACATTGTTTTTTCACAAAATATCCTTCCGATTTTCTTCACCCTCACCCACATTTAATTGTGCGATTTTATGATTTACACCCCACCGCACCCATCCTCACCTCTCTGCTTCCACGCTCCTTCCCCCTTGGATCATCATATTGATTCTCCAATAATGGTTTTATGTATATATTTTTTTACGTAAACCCATTAGAACACAATGGGTCACAATGATCTGATCTACAGTCGATCTTTGGGATATCATAGAATCCAGCATCTTTATGTTGTCTTGTGCACAAGCCTCTGAAGCCAACTGCATAACAGCTATCGTAAGCATTATATAATGTTTTAGCATGTTTTAAGTATATAGAATCTATTAAAAATATTTTTTCTTAATTTACAGATGAGACATCTAAACATGAGAGAAGTAGTTTGTTGAGGCCACTTAACTATTAAGGTGCAGCATTGAGTATTAACAGGTCATTCAATTCTTGAGTTCATACATAAAACGAAACAGAAGTCTGATACTGCTGTTGCTATGAGTCGTACGCGACTGGATGGTACCGAACAACAACAACAACACAACTGCTTATGTACAAAATAACTCGCTTTTAAATTCTCAGTAAGTGTGGGCTTGAAGAGATATTTTCAGAGTTCCCTATATGAAGGGAATTCATGCAGGCATTCGAGAATGGGTTAAGCTGAAAATTGCAAGTCATGGAGGTTGTAAAGAGCCTGCCGGCTCAGGTGAGTTGACTCAGCTTAGTAGTAAGATTTTCCAGATAAAGATCAGAGAATGTTTTCCAAATTATGTTGTTGGTTGGTTCTAAGTTTTTGCTCAATATTAAATTTGCAAGTTTATTTCCTTGGCATATGTTATATAAAAACTTTAAAGAACTTATTATTGATTGATGTATTGAGGTTATATCCTTGATGAGTCAGTTTTAATAATCTAGAGTGTTTCAACTTTATTTGATGGAGCTGAAATCTGTCTTCCAATACGTGAAGATATTAAATTGATGCACCTTTTCTTATACAAATCTGAAATTAGCATTGCTGTTGTTGTTGTTGTTGTTGATTGCTAAGTAGAACGTGCCTCATAGAAACCCTATAAACAAAAAGACCTGAAGCCTTTCTATAATTATCATCATTTCTCAAAGTTCATCGTTTCCAGAGGCATGTTGTTCAAAAGGAAGTCAATGCCACTCCTGCTTCCAAACCTGTCTAAAAATTGGAGGTCCACCAAACACTGCCCACCATGGGTAACTTTTATGGCACTTGATACCCAATTACACAATGACACAAGGTTCAGCATCACAGTAACCCCAGGTAATCTCAGTACAGCAAATTGACAGAAGAGTGCTGTGCCCCTTAGAAGAATATTCCTCCAAAATATAATAACAACTGACTAGTAAATACAAAGGCCTTTACAAAATCTTGTTGATTTGAAAAAAGAATTTTAAATAAAAAACAACCCATGCAATACATTGTTGTAGATATGTGCCCGTGAGTTACCTGTGACCTGATCCTTTTGCAAATACAGTCTTACACTTAACAGAAGTAATTGCTCACATAATGTAAGCACAATTGTGGTATCTTAAAATAAAATTGGTTACATTGTTTTTTATGTATAACATAAAAAGATATCTACCTTTCAGAGAAAAATCTACACTTTATATACAAATTTGTTTTCACATTATCTAGGACAATACTTCTTTTGGCATTTAAGAAAATGGAAAGACAGTACTTAAATGGCTTTTCTCAAGCTGCATACCAAACTATAGGTCAAATTAGAAATGCTACCATTACTCTTTACATTAATAGTTGATAATTTTACAGAGTGGTAAAAACTGAAGAATACTTTCAAACATATTCAGAATGCTTTAATATAAATTAATTCAAGGATTATTTGCTTCATTAGGAACTTCACTGGGCGCTCTACAAAACCTTAGAGTAAACCTTGTGTAAATCCTCTATTGGCTTGGAGTCTAATCAAATGCTCTTCTTCTATGTTCATAATGTTCTTTAAATAACTTTATCACTGTAGCTACTAAACTTGAATAAGAGGTCTGATTATGTCTTCTCCTCCCTGCCCCCAATATCATGTAAATGTGAGATTAGTGCAATACAGGATTGTTTGTTCTGCAGCTTTAATCTCATAATAAATATTGATTGAAGGGAATTGTCTTTCTTTTTAAAAATACATATATTTTTCATATAAATATATACATTTCTTCATATATATATAAAACTATATACATATATATACATATAGTTGTATACAGTTATAGCTATATATATGGTTATCTGTAACTATACATATGCTTCTAGGTGCTATTGAGTTTGGACATATTGTCATTCTGGTTTTAACAGAATAAAATGCTGGGCAGTCTTACACTTTTCTTACTTGAGTACTGTAGTAATCCACCTTGTGGAAGGTCTTCCTCTCTATAACTGATCCTCTACTTCACCTTACATGATAACCTTTCTAGGGGATCAGTCTTTCCTCATAGCATACCCAGAATTCAAATCTATCAGCTACTCTGAGAGAGAAAGATGTGTATCTCCTTCTTATTTCATTTACAGTCTTGGAAATCCAGTGAAAGGTCTGCTGTGAGATGGAACAGACTTGATGACAATGATATTTATATCTACATCTGTATCTAGAACTAATAAAGAAACCTAACTACAGTGACAGTTTAAAAGCTTGGTCAATCAAAGCAGCAAATAATACTATAAATTCTATTTGATTTATGATGTGTAAATAATATTAAAATATTATATACATTAAAATTTAACAATAATAATGCTGCTGATTGCATCTTAATATTAAAGGGGGAAAAATCTTACCACTGGACTATTAAGCAACATTGTGAAGACGGAGAGGAGATTGAAACTGTCAACAGCTTTATCTTGCTTGAATCCACAATTAACACCCTTGGTATCAGCAGTGAGGAAATAAGGACATGCATCATACTGGGAAAATCTGCAGTTAGGGACCCCTCCAAATTATTGAGGAGGAATGATGTTAGTTTACGGACTAAGGTACATTTGATTCAGGCCATAGTCTTTCTGATCACTTCTATGCATCTGAGAGCTGGACAGTGAATAAGGATGACAGAAGAAAAATTGACACCGTTGAGTTGTGGTATTGGAGAAGAACACTGAACATGCCATGGACAGTCAAGTGAACAAATTTTGGAGACAGTGCAGCCAGAGTGCTCTTTGGAGGCAAGAATGGTGAGGCTTCACCTCACATACTTCGCGCACATTGCAAGGAGGGGCTACTTCTTGGAAAGGGACACGGTGCTGGGAAGGGTAGAGGGTCATTGAAGGAGAGGAAAGCCCTCAACCAGATGAGCTGAAATGGTAACTGCTGCAATGAGCTCTTGAGTGTCTAGAAGTATGAAGATGGCACAGGATAGAACAGGGTTCCGGTCTTTTGTGCACAGGGTCACTATGAGTTATACTCGACTCAATGGCACCTAACAACAATAATGCCACTGATTTAAATTATTATTATGAAATAAATATTTTAAAAACATGGCCTTTGCCCTATGGCAAGTATCACAGCATTAGGCCTTAAATTTTATTCCACTTTACAACAATTCCTATAAAATTATGCACTGCAAAAAAAAAAATCACCTTCACATCTGATCATCAATTGCCAAGTCAACCATCTTTACTTTTTTAAAGAAAATGTGGCCTCTTGGCAGCATTTAATTACTGCAAACCTTCACAGCTTTCCCTATTACTGGTTTCCTGCTGCAAATTTCAGCAGATTGGACACACAAGGTGTCACTATATTTAAAAGTTCATGCTGAACATTTTTCTCAGTTGGAAAAGATTAACAGTCCTGAATGAAGCAGTGCTTTCAGCATCTGTTCAGGTAAACAGTAATGTTAGTATCCCTCTAATGTGTGCCCTGCTGGTAAAAGACAACCCTGACGCTTCTCCATCCACTTTGCTGTATGCAGTAAAGAATGAACCACATTACAAGCCTGAGTGGCAATTTTTCTGCATTGTATTGCTTATTTATAATAACCCAAGCTACCCACAAAACACAAACAGAAACCTATTTCAAGCAGAAATTTGTTCTTCTAAACAATAGTCTGTTTAACATAGATTAGGTCTGGATCTGCATTATACTAATACAATAACTGGGGGGGAAGATAAAAATGTGGTCAATCTGCTGCATATTTTCTCTTATTCTTACCAAACAATTGGCTAATTTTAGCACCGAGTTAACAGACTTGAGTGGAGTTATCTTTGCCACCTTATTGTAAGTTCAAGATGAAAGCCTTACTTGTAAGAAGTCATTGCATAATATTTCAGCAATGTTCTTTCCTTTCTACTCAACTCGCTGAAATCCTGCATATCTTATTTGATTTTGCTCAAGTGTCACTTCTTCCAGTCATCCAAGTTACAACTATTCCATTTCTTTACTTTTAAAAAAACTTTTTAAACAAACTTTTATTTAACCCAAACACAATTTACCATATAGTACTAGACCAAATAAGAAAAAGGCCTAGCTTTACCATCAATGTAGTGTGATTTACTATTTGTAAAATAATTTATAAAAAACATCAATTTATAGACGCATCTCAACAGATTGAGAAACTATTGTAATGTGTCACAATTTATAGACAAGGAATGTAGGAATGTGTGTAGTTTACTTTTTGGAATAATTTTCTTTGTTCCTAGAAAAAAACAAATTTCACTGTACTTAACTTTTTTACACTTTTATTGTAATTTTTGGAAGTGTAGCATCCAAAAATTACAATAAAAGTGTCAAAAAGTTAAGTGTGAGAGTTTCAACCTCACCACATTGTCACTAGCATTTATTGTTTACTGTCCTGATGAACTTCGCAATTGTTGCTGGGGTGAGATGATATCTCACTGTTGTTTTGATTTGCATCTTTCTAATAACTAGTGACCTTTAGCATTTCTTCATGTTTTTATTGGTCATGTGAATATCTTCTTTGGTGAAGAGTCTTTTCACATATTCTGCCAATTTTTAATCAAATTCTTTTCCTTTTTCTTGTTGGGATGCTGGCAATTTATATAAATTTTTCAATATAAACCCTCTATTTGCAGATAATATGATTGTATAACTAGAAAATCATAGACAATCATCAAGGAAAATACTGAATATAGTTGGCCAATTCAGAAAAGCAAAACACAAGGTCAATAAATTGAATAAAAAAATCAGTTTGATTTCTCTATAATAACAAAGAGGATAGTATAAAGAAAATGAGGAAAACTATATTAATTACAAGACCTGCTTACAGGAGTAAATAGTTAGGAACAAATCTAACCCAACACACAATAGACCTATATATTGTTGTTCTTTTTATGTGCCAATGAGTCTTGTGTAATTCATAGTGAAGCCATGTACAATAGCTCTGAAAACTGCTCTATATCCTGTTACAAATTTACTGTCTCTTCCACACTTACCTTCATTATCCCAATCACTGAATCGATCCATCTCATTGATGGTCTTCCACCCTTACGCTGTCCCTCCACACTTCCAAGAATGTTGTCCCTCTCCAAGGACTGGTCCCTCCTTGCACATGCCCAAAGAATGTCAGATGAAGCTTCAGAATCCTTGCCTCCAAGGAGCAGCCTGATTTCACCCTTTCGAGGCAGAACCTGTCTGTACTCCTGGCAGTCCATGGTATATTCAATAATCTTCTATAGCACCACAGCTCTAAGGCATCTTTGTATCATCCCTAGTCATTGTCCAGCTTTCTGACACATAACAAATAGTTGCGTAGGTGCATCTTGGTCTCCAGATTGACATCACTGCTCTTTGATAGCCAGGAGAGGTCCCTGATAGTAGACTTTTCCAATAAAGTTCTTTTGATTTCTTGGCTGCTGGCACTATTATTTGGACTAACAGACATGGCAATTGAAACTGAGATCTTAGAAATGGAAACACAGAGAAAGAGCAATAGCTGTAAAGAGACACTAGTGATTGGAACGTGGAATGTGAGAAACATGAATGTGGGAAAATTGGACATTGTGAAGAAAGAAATGGAATGCATAAATATTGACATACTAGGTATTGGCGAAATGAGATGGCTTGGCATGGGACATTTTTAATCAGATGATCATATGATCAACTATGCCAGGGATGAAAAGGTGAGAAAAAAATGGGGTTGGTTTCATAATTAAAACAGTAATTTCTAGATCTATCCTGAAATACAATGTGGTGAGCGACAGGATAATATCCATACGCATACAAGGAAGTCCAGTGAATACCACTATCATTCAAACATATGCATCATGATGCACTGGTACCAAGAGCATTGATCATGGTGCTAAGCCAACTAAAGCTGTTAACAATTTCAATCTTTTCACTATCTATCATGATACTTTAGTTTGCTTGGTTCCACAGTCAACAGTCTTGGCACCAGCAGCCAGGAAATTAAAAGGCACATTGCCTTGAGAAAGTCTGCTGTTAAGGACCTTTCCAAAGTACTGAAGAGCAATGGTGTCTCTCTGGAGACTAAGGCGCATCTGATACAGGCTATGGTCTTCACAATCACTTGTTATGCATCAGAGAGTTGGACAATGACCA
>NW_006399925.1:1273125-1287286 GCF_000299155.1 Elephantulus edwardii
CCCATAGATTTCAATGCCGTAAACATATTTCATCCAGTTTTTCTCAGTCTTACCCCCACCCCAATGCCAGCCTCATTCTACAACAGTGGCACCATGTAGCATTTGTCCCTTTCTCTATTCCAGCTCATTGTAACCTTATTTATAACAGAACAAATATAACATGGTCCTAAACCATCTTTCAAAGTCCTAAAGAGTAATGATGTTAGTCTAAGGACTAAGGTGTGCCTGATCCAGTTCATGATATTTCCAATTACTTTCTGTGCATCAATGAGCTGGACAATGACTAAAGATGACAGAAGCAGAATCAAGTCCTTTGAGTTTTGTGCTGGAGATTATTAAATATGCCATGGACCACGAAGAGAGGAGATAAAACCAAGTTTTTCCTTGGAGGCAAAGATTTGAAACTGTGTCTCATATACTTTGGACATGTGGCCAGGAGGGGCCAGTCCTTGGAAAAGGACATCATGCTCAGAAGGGTGGAGGGACAGTGCAGGAGAGGAAGACCCCGGGTGAGAGGAATTGACACAGTAACTGGGGTAATGGGGGTAGGTATGTTGGAGTCAGAGGGACTGGCTCAGGATAGGTTAGGCTTCAGAGCTATTGAACATAGGATTGCTGTGAGTTGCATGTGACTGGATGGCATATAATAACAACAACATACCACATTTTTGCATGTGAGAAAAGGGAAAGTGCTAGTTCCTTAAAGGGAAAATGACATATACCAAATTATCATTTTTAAGATGATGTTTCTAAGAGAAAGTTAAATCCTATCACCTCAAATTTGCTTACCCAAAAGTAGCAGAAAAGTAAATTATTACAGAGCAAGTATCCTTACATAAGTTTGGAAGATAATTTGGTGCCTAGTTAAGGTAATTAAACAAATTCACTGACACCTTTACTCTTGTATCTTTGGCATATGTAGAAGTGAATCTACAGAGAGTGAATTTTTTAAAGAACACTTCAATTTTGAATTTACAACTCAAGCATAGGAATATAGGCCACACTTCTTTCACACAAAAGATCAACCATTCCATTAAAGTCACAGATGGTGATTCAGAACATTGTCTTGTTTCTCTTTTGCTTCCTTCACATCTGCGATAAATTTCAATGGCCTGAAATAATAATATTCCTTCTAATAATATTAATAATAATATCCTTATAATAATAATAATAATAATAACAAATATTGGAATATTATTATACTGATCCCTATTACCTTCCTTGGCCTCCTCATGGACTTAATGTGGCAAGGAGTCCTGTATTGCCAGGTAAAGTCACATGCCTGTCACACTGTCTGCCAACAATCTTGGGAAACTATTGGAGATGCTAATGCTAGTGCTTATGGACCATGCTATTGGTTATGGCCATCCGTGCCTGACTGTGTGTGCTAGAAGTGATGGTGGTGACCACTGAATTATAGATGTGCCAACCACATAGGGATGCCTATTTTCAACTGAAGCACAGATTCCATTTATTCCACATCTTCATCTTAGTTTGAGCCTCTTCATTGAAGTAGCAGTATATGAAAGACACATCATTATGAAAAGAGTGAAAAGACTCACCTGCATGTGGAACTCCTATCTGAACTCAGTGAAGAAGTGAAGCAGACAAACATATAATACACACAGATTAGGGCCAGGATGATTGTAGATTTAAGAGTTTGTTTTCTGATGTAGTACCCAACTGTCTTGTTTTCACAAATTTTGTTAGCCAGAATTCTAAATATATTCAGCAAGAGACTAAAATTCAAGTAAAGAAGATTTGGTATGTATATATAACCTGTAGGAGACTTGGTTGGTCACCTAGGACTTTCTGTTACTCCACTTCCTTTTACTTCTAAACAAATTTGTTGTACTTTTGGTATTGCCTCTATTTCACTCATTGTAAAGTATTGCATTGTATTGCATTGAATCTCACCTTCATAAGTAGTGAAAAAAGAAATTAAAATTTATTTTGATTACGACTGGAAAGGAAGTTTCCCCTTGATTTGTTTCTAAAATTAATTTTAGCCCCTTTCTCTTTTCAAGGGACACATATGGTCAGCAAAAATTTAGGTGCTAGGCTTCCATCTGTCCAATCTTAATGTACACAGAGTGATGGAAATGTAACAGAACCACTTTGACCAGCTGAAGAAGAAGGATGCAGGAGGAAGTAGATATTAGATTTTATTTTAATTTGGAGAATGAGATGGAATGTGGAGGTAACATATGCAGTATTTTCAGAGAATCACCTAGTATTTGGTGATTAATACATACAAGAAAAGCAATCTGATGCTTCCAAATGTATTAATTGCACTTAATGTTAGAAAATAAAATGTATATGAATGATCAAATGAAATTGTAATTACAATGTGTGGAGTGTGTCTTTCAATACGGCTTTTCCAGGGAGGATGACTAACTATTTATACGTGTGGGACTATGTGAACTGTACATTTTGGTTTACCCACAAAGAGCTTGGCTAGCTACCCTTCCACAAGATGATTGGCCAGTCTCTACAAACTACAAGAGGATTGGTTAGTCTTACCAATAAATTGAACAGCTCTACATGCAGAGATAGAAATCTTCCCCCACCAGAAGACAAAGAAATCCTCCCCAGGTATAAAAGAAAGACGTTCCCCACCCTGGTGAAGAAAAGGGAGAAAAATTCAGGACCTACATTAGAATAACAGTAGTCATAGTTGAACTGGAGAACTGATAAGCAATGAGACTCTGGGAAGAAAGGGAAGCCTATATTTGCAGTATTGAGAAATATGCTGGAAAATTAAGTGAACAGTCAAAATTGGCAGGACTGAGATTTGTTGGACAATAGGGAGGGAAGCCAATATTGGCCGGACTAAGAATCAGGGAATGCTGTGATGCTCAAGGCCGGGGTGACTGCATGCACATTTTGGGAGCTGTCTTGACTGTATTTTGTTGTTGTTGTTGTTATGTGCTGTTGAGTTGACTATAACTCATAGCAACCCTATGTACAACAGCTCTGAAGCCTGCCCTATTCTGAGCCAGTCTTACTGAGTCTAACACACCTACTCCTTACTCCAGTTACTGTGTCAGTCCACCTCATCCAGGGTCATCCTTTCCTGTACTGTCCCTCCACCTTTTCAAGCCTGATGTCCTCCTCTAAGGACTGGTCCTTTCTGGCCACGTGCCCAAAGTATGTGAGCCAGAGCTTCAAAATCCTAGCCTCCAAGGAGAAACATGGTTTTACCCTCTCTAAGACAGTATTGTTTATTCTCTTGATCTTCTATGCTAGGCTCAATACTCTTCTTCACCACCATATCTCAAAGGCATAGATTCTTTTTCTGTCATTCTCAGTCATTGTCTCTGATGCATACCAAGTAATTGTGAAGACCATGGCACACCTTAGTCCCAGACTGACATTGTTGCTTCTTAGTACTCTAGAGAAATGTACTATTGCTAAGAGCCCTAAGAGGACATTTTAATTTTAAAAATCTTTTTTTCTCCACTTCCTCTGATCTGAAATCTAGATAAATAAGAAGCTTCCAATGATTATGTGCAGTAGATAAAAGGCATCAGAATTTATTACATAGCCAGAACATGAGGTCCCAAAGCAACATTTTCAGTTAAGTTGTAAGCAAATAATTGAAATTGCATCCCTTTATGTTGAGTATTCATTCATAATCACATCTACTCATCATTAATGTCCCATGTTGACCATCACTAAAGAATTATTAGCTACTTGACATTCTATAAGGAAATCAGAAGAAATATAATCCATATTTTCAGGTTCTTGTGTAAGGTCTTGCTATAGTTTAAAAATATTAGTAATAAAATAAATCAAATAATAAATTTACTTTCTTTATAATATTTGTTGTTGTGTACTGCTGAGTCAGAACTGACTCATAGCTGATCCTCCAGTGAATTTTCAGTTGCTAATTGCATGAAGGAAGATTGCCCATCTTTCTTCCATGGAGCAACTAGCGGATGCAAATTGCATGTCTTCGAGATCACAGTGCAGGTACTTACCACTAGGCCACCAGAGCTCCCTAAAGTATTAAGATATTAGAGCAATACAAACACATCTTTCAGCCTCACAAAGTAGAGTTCTCAGTCTCAGCTATTGTCTTCATCTTCCCCACCCCTCATCTTTAGAAGAAATTTATATTGAAATACGGTGCTTCTCTTTCTAGAGTTGATTATTACTCTATTTTCAATTTAGAAATATATTCATGTAAATTACTTTGTTACAAAAACCATTTTAAAAAAGAGTTCTCTATTTTTTTAAAATAACCAATATTGTACTATAATTAACATTCTGCAGCTTGAATTTTTCATGCAACATTAATTTTTTAAACTATCTATTTTATCATAAAAAGATGGAGTTGATTCTGAATGAGATCCTTGCTCTGGCTCAGACTAACCCATGAAAGCTAATTATGTACATGTTTTCCCAATCCTAATTTCAGTGATATCATGTTGATAGGTTAAAATTGGACAAGGTGGGGATATTTACATCATTGAAGCCAGTAAATGCTATAAATCATGGATTTTTTAAGGGGGCATGGGGACTGGTTGTAAAATATTTAGCAGCACAACAATGTATTGGTTTGCTTAAATTGTATACAGCATTTCACTCTATTAATAGATCATATTTTATTTAATGATTCCTGTACTCATGAACTAGTTGGTTGTTTCTCATTTTAATTACAGTAATGATGCTTCAATCAAATCTGCTTTCATTTATTCCTCTGTACATATGAGAATCTCTCTCAAGGGTAAAATGGAAAGGAGTAGAATTACTAGGTAATATGGTATATACATTTTTAATTTTTGTAGACAGGGTCACTAAGGAGCCCCTGTGGTGCAACGGCTTAATCAATATAATTTCCATAGCAAAAATTATTTCTCGTTTATCAACATTTCTATCAACATAATCCTATAGGTAATTAAAACCCAGGATTTTTAGTATTATTATTATTATTATTATTATTAAATCTTTATTGTTATCTGAGTGGAAGTTTACAAATCATGTTAGTGTTTTCATTCAATCATGTTTGTACATTTTATTTCATAACATTAATCACACTACCCACAAATAAAACACATATTTCTCACTTCCTCCCTGTAATTATATTTTCTATTAATCCTTTTATTTTATTCATTCTTGCCTTCAGGACTTCTTTCTTTGGCAAATGAAGCCTTTGTTGTCCCCAGAAGGTTGATTATACTAATAAAACTGAGTTCCTCCTTGGCATCCTACAGTACTGTCTATTGTTTGACTAGGGTGCTCTGGTTGCCTACTCTGTAGAGAGTTTCACTGTTAAACCAAATGCTGCACCACCCATGGTTATTCAAATAACTCCTTGGCTCTGCAGAAGAAAAATGAGCAATCAACTGTGTAACCTGCCAAATTAAATTAAAATTTGATTATAATTCCGTTTCGGTGAAACAGCAATGAGTAGTAGTAGTAGTTGTTGTTATTGTTGTTGTTGGTGTTGTTGTTGTTATTGTTAGCTGAAAGTTAATTCATGGGAATAAGTTTGGCTCAAGATTTAAAAGGTAACTAAAGACCAAGGAGCTCTAGTGAGAAGGGGCTGCGCTCACAACTCAAATGTATATGGTTTGAATTCACCACCTGCTCCATAGGAGAAAGGTGTGTAATCTCTTCCTGTGTGATTTACTACTTTAAAAAATTCACCTGAAGGGTCATTTATGGATCAGATATGATTCCATAGTGTACAACAAAAGCCATAGACTCTTGGGTTCCACCAGACTCTACTAGAGTAATTTTTGTTGTTTTTAGATGCTGGTGAGCCAACTCTGACTCACGTAGTCACTATGTACAATAGAAAAAAACCCTGCTAGTCCTATGCCTTCCTCTTAACTTCTGCGGTACTTATGCAGGAGTCAATATGTCAGTCAATCTCACCAAGAACCTTCTCTTTTTATTGTTGTTGTTGTTGTGTGCCGTCGAGTCTCCTGCAACTCATAGCGACCCTATGTACAACAGCCCTAAACCCTGCTCTATCCTGTGCCAAATTTTTTGTCTCTGAAACATTTACCTCTATTATTCCAGTAACTGAATCAATCCATCTCTTTCAGAATCTTCCTCTCCTGTGCTGTCCCTCCACCCTTCCCAAGCATGATGTCCCTCTCCAAGGACTGGTCCTTCCTTGCAACATGTCTAAGGTATGTAAGATGAAGCTTCAGAATCGTTGCCTCCAAGGAGCAGCCTGGTTTCACCCTCTCCAGGATGATCCTGTTCATTATCTTAGCACTTCATGGTGTATTCAATACTCTTCTCCAACACCACAGCTCAAAGGCATCAATTTTTCTTTTATCATCCCTAGTCATTCATTGTCCAACTGTCTGATGAATAGCAAGTGATTGCAAAGACCATGGCACGTATCACGCACACCTTAGTCTCCAGACTGACATCATTGCTCTTCAGAACTTTAGAGAGGTCTCTAGTTGCAGATTTTCCATCACAATATGTCTTTTAATTTCCTGCTGGTGCCAAGAATGTTGATGGTGAAGCAAAGTAAACTAAAGCTCTGAACAATCTCAATATCTTTACCATCCATCATGATGGTTCTAATTGGCCCAGTGGAGAATTTTTGTTTTCTTGATATTGAGCCTCAATCCATACTGAAGACTACAGTCCCTACCTTCCACAGCAAGTGCTTCAGGTCCTCCTCATTTTCAGCAATAAGGATTGTGTCATCTGCATAACACAGATTATTGATGAGTCTTCCTCCAATCCTGATGCCACATTTCTCTTCATAGAGCCCAGCCTCCCAGATAATATGTTCTGCATAAAGATTGAAAAGATGTGGAGATCCCAATTTTGTACCATGCAGTGTTCCCTTGCTCTGTTCTGACATCTGCCTCCTGGTACAAATATAGGTTTCACATTAGCATGGTCAAGTGTTCTGAGATTCCCATTCCTCTCAGAGTTAGCCACAGTTTGTTGTGATCCCCATAGTCAAACACCTTTGCATAATCAATGAAACACAGATAGACATTCCTCTGTTACTCTATGCTTTCAGCCTAGCAGATAAAGCAAGAGAGGTGAAGCTTTCAAGTATGGAAATACTAAGGAAGAGAAACAGTTGTAAGCAGACACTAGTGGTTGGAACATGGAAAGTGAGAACTACAAATATAGGGAAATTACATAGCATTAAGGAAGAAATGGGACACACAAATATTGACATACTAGGCATTGGCAAGATGAGATGGATTCACTTGGGACATTTTTAATCAGATGATCATATTATCTACTATTCTGGAGTTGAAAAGGTGAGGAAAAGGGGGCTTGCTGTCATAGTTAAGAAAAGCAATTTCTAGATGCATCTTGAAATACAATATTGTGAGTGACAGGATAATATCCATATGCATACAAGAAAGTCCAGTGAATACCACTATCATTCAAATATATGCACCATGAACCAGAGCCAAAGAAGAGGAAATAGGAGATTTCTACTAATTTTTGCAGTCAAAGATCATAATGGGTAACTGGAATGCAAAAGTTGGGAACAGAGAAGGATCAGTAGTTGTAAAGCATGGACTTGGTGACAGAAATGAAACTGGGGATAGAATGATAGAATTTTGCAAAATCAACGATTTATTCATTGCAGATACAATTTATAAGAAACATAAACACAGGTTAAACACATATATTTCACCTGATGGTATGCGTAGGCATCAGATAGATTACATCTGTGGAAATAATTACTGGCGAATCTCAATATCAGCTTTGAAAACTAGGTTGGGTGCTGACTGTGGAACAGAACACCGATTACTCATATGCAAGTTCAAGCAGAAGCTAAAGAAAGGGAAATCAAGTCCACAGGAACCAGGATATGACCTTGAGTCTATCCCACCTGAATTTCCCTTTTATTACCTCTAAGTTTTTAAGCATGGTGTACTTCTACAAGAATAAGGCCCTCCTGATAACTTTTCTAAAGTATGTGAGATGAAGTCTTACCATCCTTATCTCTACGGAACACCAAAGTGGCATGACTTCCATGGCAGATATTTGGTCTTGTGGCAATATGTAGTATATTCAATATCTTTCACCAACTCACCAATTCAAAGGCATTGAATTTTCTTTCGTGTTCATTCTTCACAGTCAAACTTGCAGGTGTTTATGGATCATTTTAAAATACCATGACTTGGATCAGGCATGCTTTAAGTCTTCATGCTCCTATATTTGTTTTTCAGCATTTCTAAGAGGTCCTCACTGCAATATGCCTTTTGACTTCTTAATTGCTTCTTTTCTGGATGTTGATTGTGAATCAAAATGAAATAAAGTTTTGACAAATTAAACCATTAAGCCTGCACTTTATCTTCCGCCACATTTTCTCTCAATATGAGATCTTCTACTGTAATCCATGGAGAATGGTTAGTGATTGTAGAGAGGCATGACCTAATCTGGTTCTAGAGTCATGGAAGTTGATGTTCTTGTAGTTCATGAGTTCAAAACCAAACATTTTCAACACTAAAAGCTATTCTCTTTCCACCTTTGCCTGTCATAATGAAATTTCTTATCTCTTCTAGCACCAATACCAACCAATATGAAATAAGACATATTTTTTTCTTGTTTCCAAGCATTTGAAAAGAAATATGGATATCAATTTCCAATGTATATATATTGATTAACTTCCTTTCCAATGACCATTTTATTTTGCTTCTATGGCATGTGACTTTCTCATTTATTTTTTCACCATGTACATTAGCACATGTACTTCAGTCACTAACGATGGTCTATCTAGTTTTAAATAAAAATACTCTCCTTCTAGTCCTTTCTATTTCCACACTACAGTTGTCTCACTATTAAAGCAAAACAAACAACAAACAAAACAAAATTGACTCACTGCCATTTGAGTCAGATCTGTGTCATAGGAACCCTGTAGGACAAAATAGAACTGGCCTATATCATTGCTAGGGCTGAAAATCTTTATAGAAGCTGTCTCATTTCTCTCTCATGGAGCAACAGGTAGATTTGAATTGGTGGTCTTTCAGTTAGCTGTAGACTTGCTCATTATCATCTGATCTCTGGATTTTGAGACTTGAAACTGAAATTTAATACTGTATACCGACCATTGGGTTCATTTGCACCCCTATTCTGAGAGCCAGTTGTTTTTCAACCTATCTAGGAATCTTGGATCCTTCAATCCCTGCGGAAACATGACTGAAAAGAAACTTCCAACCTTATGAATGATCCATGGCTTTAAGACTTTTCAATATCTGCAATGTTGTGTGTATTCAGATAACACATTCTTGCCCTCTCTGAGACATGCGTGTGTGGGGGGGTGTGTGCGCGAGCGCGCGAACATGTGTGTGCGTGCGTTTCTGTGGCTTTGGAGGTGGGTGTTTTCTATGTTGGATGCGGGCAGGCTCTGGATCATTTTTGGCTGGCTGGAAGCCTTTTGTTGAAGCCAATGAGAGGCTTATATGTGGGATTGAGGCCTTTTAAAATTCATTTGGACACTCGGGCCTGCGGCCCTTGGGCCTGGTTTTAATTATTTTTTAAATGAACACTCTCCTAAGTGGTACAGCACTGTCATTTCTCTGTATTGTGGTAACGTTGGACTGCTGTGACACTGAATATTGTGCCATTGGTCTGTCAACTGCCATAATGGTTACTGTGGTTGACAATGTTTGGCACAGCTGACAGATTAAGAAAGGTTTGGAAGCAGGAGAGGCATCAACTTCCTAAACATGCCTATGGGAACTCTAGAATTTAGAGAAAGGACAATAGTTATAGGATAAAATTAATGTATTTTGTTTATAGGGTCAGTACTACATGGCACTTAACAACAACAATAACATATAACTCCAAGCCATTGTCTTCCATTTTGGACTTGGGTGAAATGTCTATACTCTGTATGTTGGAATTCTTGTTTTGGTTGATGATCTGTGTGGATTGTTTCATTGTTTTTATTTAAGCCTCTTGTTTAGACTCAAAAAGACTTCTAGGAGGATACTTACATTTAAGTCCAAGCCCTTGTCTCCATTTTGGAGACTGAATGAAACAACTGGACTCTGTAAGATGGACTTTCTTGTTCTGATTGAGGGTCATTGTGGAATGTTTGGCTGTTTTTCTTTATTTTAGCCTTTTGTTTAGAGTCAACAAGACCTCCTGAAGGGCCCCTTATATTTAAATGCTGGACTTGAGGGATTATATTTTAATCTCTTGTTATTATATTTTGGTCAAACATACAGCTCTTTTCTGTCAATTTGCTGTGCTGAGGCAATCTGGTATTTATTAAATTAATCTGAAATTTATACCATCAGGGTTTCAAGTGCCATAACGATTTTCCATGGGGAACAGTGTTTGGTGGAACTCCCAATTTTAAGACAGATTTGGAATCAGTAGTGTCATCCACTTCGTAAACCACATGCCTCTAGAAATTCTATGAATTTCAAGACATGATAATTATAGGTCCTTTATTCATAGTTACTATGAGTTGTGTGTGACTTGATGGCAATCAACAACATATGTGTGTGTGTGTGTGTGTGTGTGTGTATCAAGAATATCATTGATGAAGAGTGCAAAAAGTCATTTTAAAGACAGAGGAGGAAGAAAAAACCAAAATGGATGTTATAAGAGACTCCGAATATTGTACTAGAACACCAAGAAGCAAAATCAGAGGGGGAAAATCAAGATATTAATAAGCTAAATAGAAGATTTCAAAGGGCAGTGGGGGGAGACAAATTAATGTATTTTTATGAAATGTGCAAAGACTAGAGTCAGAAAATCAAAGGGGCCAAACTTGCTCAGCATTTCTTAAGCTCAAGAACTGAAGAACAAATTTCACCATTAAAATGAATTATCCCTTTCCAAGGAACAGTCTCTTTAGCAACATACTCAAAGTATACCATTCTTTTCCTCAAAGAGCACTCTAGCCACACCTCAAAAGCATTGATTCTCCTTGTTGTTTTTATGTGTCTTCGAGTTGCCTGTGACCCATAGTGACCCTATGTATAGCAGCTCTGAATCCTGCCACGTTCTGAGTGACTCTCACTATTTCCAACACACCAACCCCAATTGCCTCAGTCACTGTATCAATTCAGCTCATCCAAGGTCTTCCTCTCCTGCACTGTCTTTCCACCCTTCCAAGCATAATACCCGTCTCCACAGACTGGGTTCTCCTTGCCATGTGCCGAAAGTATGTGAGACAGAGCTTCAAAATCCTAGCCTCCAAGGAGAGACTTGGTTTCCCCCTCTCTGAGACAGATCTATTTGTTTTCTTGGCAGTCCATGGTATGTTAAAAACTCTTCTCCAACACCACAATTCAAAGATATCGATTCTTCTTCCATTATTTTTAGTCATTGTCCAACTCTCTGATGCATAGCAAGCCATTATGTCATTTTTATTAATTGCCCAGCTTTCAGATGCACAGCATGTGATGGGAAAGACCATGGCCTGAATCAGGTACAACTTAATCTTCAAACTAACATCATTGCTCCTCAGTAATTTGGAGAGGTCCCTGACTACACACTTTTCCAATAAAATTTATCTCGTAGTCTCATGACTGCTGATAATAAAGGCAATGATTGTGGATCCAAGTAAAATGAAATGGTTAATAATTTCAATCTTTTTCCCAACCATGTTGATGTTGATGTTGCCTATAGTCCACTGGTAAGTATTTTTGTCTTGTTGATGATGAGATGCAATCCATATTGAAGGTTGTAGTCTTTGACCTTTTTCAGCAAGCATTTCAATTTTCTTCGCTTCAGCAAGTGAGGTTGTGTCAACAACATAATACAAATTGTTGATGACTCTTCCTCTCGTTCTGATGCTTCATTCTTCTTCACAAAGTTCAGCTTCTCAAACAATTTGTTCAATGTACAAATTTAATAGGCATGGAGAAAGAACAGAATCCGGATCCACACTTATTCTGATTTTAAACCATTCCTCTTAATGTTAGTGATTATTTGTTATGATCTACAGTGTACCGCCTTTATATCATCAATAAAACACTAACAGACATTCTTCTAGTATTAGGCAGCAATAGAAGACATAGGAAGAGATAGATCAACACAATAGAGTCTAGGATATTGTGGTAGGTGTGTCATACAGTGAACCCGACTTGGGATAGGACAGGGTTCAGAGCTTTGGTGCATAAGTTCTCTATGAGTCACAGGCTAGTCAATGGGACATAAGAATAACAACAACATCAGCCAGCTTTTAGCCAGGATCTGTTCAGCATCAGCAATGATATTCTTGGTGCCACAACCTCCTCTACGACCAGCTTGAACTTCTGGCATTTCTCTACGTACAGTTCTGGTCACTTTGATTTTCTGCACGTGATATGTCTTAGAGGAAACAAATAAAGAAGAAAAAGTAGGCCCAGAGGTCAGTGCCCATTTGTCTCCAGTGGAGCAGTGTCTACATGATGTACCTCTGCCCAGGTGGCCTGTGTATATTATGATGATGCACTTGACTATCTATCTGATACCCTCATTAACATCCTTTCCAGAGAGTATGGAGCAGGCCTCAGTCAGACAGCTCCACTGCCTGTCTCTGAAGGCACTCTTGATGCCAGGGATGGAGAGACAGGTTTCCACATCCAGCCTGTTAGCTAGCCAACACCAGGAGGATAGGGATGCCCTTCATGTCTCATGGAAAAAAAAAGACCCTGTGGCATTCTACATAGTACTTGTTCCACAGAGACTGCAGCTCCTTCCATCCAGCTACGTCCGGGAAAATGAAGCAGGTTTTCCCCACATCCACCATGCCAATGTTCAGGCCCATGGTAATGGTGATCTTGTAGCATGCATATCTGGTCCACTGGCCTCTGTAGCCACAGACCTACACCTGAGTTTGTGTGGTGTCTGCCGAGAGGCCCACTGAGAGCCACTTCCCGGAGTTCTTAGTGTCACACACTCCCTAGCCATTTTTTAATTATCTTCAGCAATATTTATTTGCTTGTGATACTAATGATATTGTTCATTAATTTCCACATTCCATTGCATCACTTTTTTGGGATGAGAACAAATAATCTCTTCCAGTCAATTGGCCAGGCAGCTGTTCTCCAAATTTCCTGGCAAAAACTGGTAAACATGTCTAGGGTTGCATATGCGAGTTGAATGTGTCACTTGGTATTCCAACGACCCCTGGGGACTTATTTTATACAAATACTTTAATGCAGCTTGCCCTTATTCTTTCACTACATTTGCTCTTGTTCAAGTGATCAAAATGTCTATGAATGTCAATTCAAAGGCATGTAACAACAAAAGATTATCCATTCAGAACTGACTCACAGCTGACCATCAAGGGGGTTTGAGGCAGTAAAAAAACAAATAAGAGACAAGCAAGCATATACAAATTTAAGCTATAAAGTAATTGTTGTTGTTGTTGTTGTTGTTGTTGTTGTTATGTTCTGTCGAGTCACCTGCAACTCATAGTGACCCCAGGTACAACAGCCCTAAACCCTGTTTTGTGCTATGCCAGTTTCTCTGTCTCCAAAATACCTACCCAGATTACTGAATCATTGAATCAATCCACCTCCTAGAGGGTTTTCTTCTCCTGCACTGTCCCGCCACCCTCCCAAGCATGACATCCTTCTCCAAGGACTGGTCCCTCCTTTCAACATGTTCAAAGTATGTCAGATGAAGCAATATAAAAATCATTCCCTCAAAACAACAACTTAGGAGATAAGTCTTGTATCTGCAACAGGAAATTAGGAGAATAGGAGTTTCATCATTTAAAGTATAGATAGATTTTGTCAACCAAAATAACTAAGGATTTTTATAATATTGTTGTTATGTGCCATTGAGTCATCTATGACCCATAATGACCCTATATACAGCAGCTCTAAGTCCTGTCCTGTCCTGAGCCAGTCTTACTAATTCCAACACAACCACTCCCATTGCTCTAGTTACTTTATTAGTCCATCTCATTTGAGATCTTCCTCTCCTGCACTGTCTCTCCAACCTTCCAGGCATGATGTCCTTTTCCAAGAAACAGTCTCTCCTGGCCACATGCCAAAAATATCTGCTGGAGCTTTCATGACATACAAGTTAAAAAAAAGAAAACTATGCCAATAACTTACACCCACGTGCGCTCATGCACGCACACACACACACACACACACACACACGCACACACACACACAAACACACACACACTCCCCCTTATCTACTTTGATAACTAAAATGCCAAATAATTACAGACAATTGTATGAGAAAGAGG
>NW_006399925.1:1287386-1288969 GCF_000299155.1 Elephantulus edwardii
GGCACATAACAACAACAACAATTATGATACTGTCAATAGGTCCAGTGGTGATAACCGTTGTTTTCTTGATATTGAGCTTCAATCTATATTGAAGGCTACAGTTCTTAACCTATACAGAAAACTATAAAACATTACTACAAGAAACACTAATTGACCGACATATATGAAAGAATATCCCATGCTAATGGTCAAGAAGATTTAACATTGTGAAGATGACAATACTACCAAAAGCAACTTACAAGTTTAATGCCTTTATAGTCAACTGATCTTTAACAAACAGGTAAAACCTGTTATATGACGAAATGAAAACCTAAAGCAAGACCCATGTTGTTGTTGTTTTTAGGTGCCATCAAGTTGAGTACAACTTATAGCAACCCTGTGAACAAAATATCTGAACCTAGTTCTGTCCTGCACCATCCTCACACTTCCTGACACGCAAAAGCCCATTACGGCAGTTACTGTGTCAATCCACCTGGTTAAGGATCTTTCTCTCCGTCAACCCTTCCCAACATCATGTCCCTCTCCAAGGAATAGCACCTCCTAGCAGCATACACAAAGTATGTGAGGTGAAGCCTCATCATTGTTGCCTCCCAGGAGCACTCTGGCAGGACCTTCTCCAAGACATTATCTGTTTGTTTTCTTGGCCATCCATGGGATGTTCAGTGCTCTTCTCCAACACCACAGCTCAAAGGCATCAGTTCTTTTTCTGTCATCCTTATTCATTGTCAAGTCTTGGATCCAGAGCTAGTAATGAGAAAGACCATGGCCTGAATCATATGCACCATAGTCCTCAAACTGACATCATTATTCCTCAATAATTTGGAAGAGTCTCTATTGCATATTTTCTCAGTGCAACGTGTCTCTTTATTTCCTGACTGCTCGTACCAAGGGTGTTAATTGTGGATCTAAGCAAGATAAGGCTATTGACAGTTTCAATCTTCTCTCCATCCATCATGACACTGCCTATTCATCCTTAGTAAGAATCTTTATTTTCTTGATTTTGAGATGCAGTCTGTACTGAAGGCTGCATTCCTTGATCAGCTGCAACAAGTACTTGAAGTCTTCCTCACTTTCAGTAAACAAGGTTGTGTCACCTGCATAATACAGGTTATTGATGAATTTTCCTCCAAACCTGATGCCACATTTCACTTCATAGACTCCAGCTTCTCAGATAATTTGCTCAGCATATAGATTGAATAGGTATGGACACAGAATACAAGCTTGACACACTCCCTTCCCAATTCCAAACCAAGCAGTGCTCCCCTTATCTGTTCACACAACAGCCTCCTGGTCCAGGTATAGGTTCCTTATGAGCAAAATCAAGTGCTTTGGGATTCCCATTCTCCTCAAAGTCAGCCACAGCTTGTCATGTTCCACACAGTCAAATGCCTTTGCATAGTCAATAAAGCACAGATAGACATTTTTTCTGGTGTTCCTTACGTTCTGCTAGAATCCATTTGACATCAGCAATGATATTCCTGGTGCCACGGCCTCTTCTAAATTCCATTTGAACTTCTGGAAATTCCCTATCTATGTACTGTTCCAGCCATTTTTTAATGACCTTCTGCAGTATTTTGTTTTCA
>NW_006399925.1:1295695-1314361 GCF_000299155.1 Elephantulus edwardii
AAGCTGAACAGAAGATTTCGAAGTTCAGTTTGGGAAGACAAAACTAGCTACTATAACTGAATGTGCGCAGGCCTAGAACTAAAGAATAAAAGGGGAAGAACTTATGTAACATTTCTTAAGCTGAAAGAACAGAAAATCAAATTCAAGACTGGAATGGCAATATATAGATAAGCTAGGGAGAAATATTGAATGATCCAGGAAGTGTCAAAAGAAGGAGAGAACATACAGAATTACTGTATCAAAAAGAACTGTCCAACACTGAAATATTTCAATGGAAGTGCCATATGATCAAGAGTCATTGGAAATCAAGGAAGAAGTTCAAGCTGCACTGAAGGCATTGACAAAATATAAGGCCTCAAGAATTTATGGAATACCAATTGACATGTTTAAAATGACAGGTGCAGCCCTGAGTGTGCTCACCAGTCTATGCTAGGAAATTTGGAGGACAGCTGTCTCTTTAACTGACTAGAAGTGATCCATTTTTGTTTCCATCTCCAAGAAATGAGATTCAATAGAATGTGGAAATTATCAAACAATATCACATGCAAGCAAAATACTGTTGAAGATTATTTAAAAATGGTCATGGCAATGCATAAATAGAGAAGTGCCAGTCAAGTTGGATTTAGAAGAGGCCATGACAGAAGGGATAACATTGGTGATGTCAGATGAATTCTGGATAAAAGCAAAGAATACTCAAAGAATGTCTATTTGTACATTAAGACTATGCAAAGTCATTTGTCTATTGTCATAATAAATCATAGCTAACATTTAGAAGAATAAGAATCTGAGCACACCTAGACCAAGAGGCTATATTGCAAGCAAAACAAGACAACACTGTTGTCATGTGCCATTGAGTCAGCTGTGACTCAGAGTGATCCTATTTAGCTCAGAATCCTGCCCTAACCTGAGCCAATCTCATTGTCTGCAAGAGTCAGTCCATCTCATCCTGGGTCTTCTTCTCCTGCATTATCCCTCCATCTTCCAAGCATGATGTTCTTGTCCAGTGACTTGTCCCTCCTGGCCATGTGCCCAAGTGTGTGAGACTAAGCTTCAAAATCCTTGCCTTTAGGGAACAGCCCGGTTTCACCCTCTCCAGGATAGACCTGTTTGTTCTCTTGGAAGTCCATAATAGTTTCAACACTCTTTTCCAGCACCACAACTCAAACGCTTTAGTCCTTCTATCATCCTTAACTATAGTTTAGCTCTCAGATGTATAACAAGTAATGATGAAGAGCATGGCCTGGATCAAGGGTACCTTAGTCTCCACACTGATATTGTTGCACTTAAGTACTCTAGCGAGGTCCCTGACAGCAGTCCTTCACAATGCATTCCTTCTCAATGACTTCCTGACTGCTTGTGCCAAGAGTGTTGATTCTAGACCCAAGCAAGCTGAAGATGTTAATGATCTCATTATCTTCTCTCTCCAACATGAAGCTTCCAATTGCGCCAGTGCTGAAAATCTTTGTTTTCTTGGTGTTGAGCTTCAATTCATATTGAGGATGACAGTACTTGTTCCTTCTGCAGCAAGTGCCTTATGTCCTCACCAGTTTCAGCAAGCAAGGTTGTATTATCTGCATGACACAGGTTGTTAATGAATCTTCCTCCAGTTCTGATGGATGCCAGATTCCTCCTCACAAAGTCCAGTCTCCTGAACAATCTGTTATGTGTATAGATTTAAAAAGTACGGAGATAATATCCATCTCTGACACACACCTTTCCTGATTTTGAACCATGCAGAATGTTTCACTTTTATGTTCAGACAACTACTTCCTGGTCCAAGGTATAGGTTTCGCATGAGCACAATTAAGTGTTTTTGGATCCCCATTCTTCTCAAGGTCAGACATAATTTGTTGTGATCCACAAAGTCAAATGTCTTTGCATTGTCAAGGTAATATTAATATAGACATTTCTCTAGTACTTTCTGCTTTTAGCTAAGATCTATCTATCACTGGCTATGATATCCCTCATCTCATTACTTATTCTAAACCTAGGCTGCACATCTGGCAGCTCTTGGCTAATGTACTCTTTCAGTCATTTCTGCATAATCTTCAATAGGACCTTGCTTGCATGTGATATTAGTGACATTATTTGATAATTTTTAAACTCTGTTGGGTCACCTTTTTTTTTTTGGAATGGAAATAAACACTGATCTTTTCCAGACAGTTATCCAGGTAGTTGTCTTCTACATTTCATGATATAACCTAGTTAGCTTGTCCAAGTCATCGTCTCTGTGCTGAAATATGTCAATTGGTATCCCATCAATTCCTGGGACCTTGATTTTTACCGGTTCCTTCAGAGCATCTTGACCTTCTTCCATCACCATTGCCTCTTGATCAAATGCTGTTTCATGAAATTCTTCTGTGTCAGCCTTTTTTTTTTATATTGCCTCTGTGTACTCCTTACATCTTATTTTAATGCTTCTTGGGTCCTTCAACATTCTGCCTTCAGCATCCATAAGTATTGCAATTGTGCATCAGGGCTGTATTTTTCTCCATGTCTATTTAAGATGCATGACTTACAGCCTCTGAAAACTTCCTGGGTAGTTAGCTATGATTTTGTTTCAGCTCTATCCACAACAGTGTGTGTCTGTGTGTTGTTGTTGTTGACTCTTTGAGCTGAGCACAATTCATAGAGACCCTATGAACAAAAGGCCTGAAGTCTTTCTACAACTATCATCATTTATCAAAGTTCGTAAAGTTTCCAGAGGCATACTGTTTAGGAAGTAGATGCCACTCCTGCTTCCAAATACACACACACACACACACACACACACACACACACACACAAACACACCTATGTGGGCGTGTATGTGATTGACTAATTTCACTTGTATAGAGAGCCCCATGATTAAATTCACTATGCTTTCAGAGAACTTTTGCTTACCAGTATTCACTTATTAAGGAAGCTCTGATGGCATAGTCTGAAGGGCGTTCTGCTGGTACCCTAGAGGTAGTAGGTTCTGCTCACCCAGCAGCTTTGTAGGAGATAAATGGACAATTGCCTCTCAGGCAATTTTCAACCTCTGAAAACTTACTGGTGGTTCAGCTATGAGTCTTCTGTCCCTGGAAGACAATGAGGAGATTATGGTATCATGTACCTTTCAGTAGCAACCATAGCTCACCTGTTATGTGAGGTTTCAAAGGCAGTAAATTGCATGGGAGGAGAACGTTTATCTTTCTCTTTTTTAGCAGCTGATTGGTTTGAACCACATGTCTTTGAGTTGGCAGCATAACTTCTTAGTATGAGGAGAGTTAATTTAATGAAGTATCTGAATGTTGCAAACATTAACACATTGGGTGGTTAACTGCGAATTTGGTAGTCCCTTTCTACTCACATAAGCTCTGGTGGCCTAATGGTAAGGAGCTGTGCTGTCAACCTCAAAGCACGTATTTTGAATCTACCAATTTCTCTGCAGGAGAAATATGGACAATCTCCTCCTGTGTAATTTATTGCCTCTGAAACTCAAAGTTTAGAAGAAATTATTACATAAAACAAGCAAGGAAACCTAGAATACCTCAATAATTGGGTCTCATTATTTCATTTTATTTCTTCCTTGTATAGTAAGGTTGTGAATTTCAAAATCACTATGAAATCCCTGCTCAACTAATAAATAAAGGCATATGGAAAGGACTGATAGGCCTATATACTGTATTTGCCTTTGGTGCATAGTTCCTTTTAGTTTAAATTACAGAGCCCTTATATTTTGGCTTTTAGAACTGGGTGCAGCACCCATCTGTTCAGTCAATCATGGAGCAGATGGAAGTGGGAGGATAAGGAAGTGTATGACCACAATCTCGGATAATAATAAATATTTAAATGTGTATTTGTTCTTTGCAATGGATTTAGAAGCTGAGTGGTGCACACACTTAAAAAATCAATAACAACAACAATAATGAGATGCCTTCATCACAATTGTGGCTTGCATATGCATATGGGTTCATCATAAATGCAAAAACTGGGGCATTAAGTCTTGATGCCTCTCACAGGAGCTCCTTTTCCTAGAATATTATAAAATTCTCCTTGATCTGCAAGTTGGTACAGAGAGGAAAGAGTGGCTTTGACGTCTGAGTTTCTCTTGTTAATAAAGCATACATATCAATTTTACAAGCCAGGGGGTATTTAGAAAACACCTTGTCCAACTTATTCATATATCAGACTAAGATTCACAGGGGAAAATTACAGGATATCTTGTTTGTAGGATAGCCAACACTTAATTCAGCCCTAGGCTTTTCCTTTCAAATGGAAACTAATAAGAAAATGAAAACACTTGGAGAGGGGAAAGAACTTCTCCACGGGTAAAAGGAGGACAGACAGTATGTTAAGCATATAAAGCACTGTATGAAAGAATTCAGTAATGGTTTTAGGAGTGGAGGGATTTGAATAAATCAGAATTGGCAATATTGTGTTTTGTTCATATTGTACTATAAAATATAAAAACAGTGCTGTTGTGTTTTATTAAACTCTGTCAGTGATATTTTGCATGCATATTCCTCTGTTTTGTTGAAGAAAGCCCTGACAGACAAACTTGCCATTGCAAATTAATGGTTATTATATATAAAGGACAATTTCTTAGACTCTGCTGCATCAGGTAGTCCCTGATCATTGGGAGAATGTACTTCTTCCTTACCTCTCTTTAGTTTCTGGAAGAATCTTAAGAACCAAGGAAGGAAACTAGTTCTTTCTACATGAGCCACCACAAAGTAGGTCTAGTGGCTTACTCTTCTTATAGATGCAAGATGCATTTTGCATCATAGTTTTTATAGTAAGAAAATTATACATGTGAGGGAAAGAGAAATTATATAAGTAAATGAAAAAAGTCCTTTTCTTGCCTCTGGTTTGAACTTTAGTTCTCCATAATCAGTTCGCTTGCATTTACGAGCAGTATGTGAGGATGTCGCTCTATCCCTCAGAGAGAGAGAGAGAGAGAGACAGAGAGAGACTCCCCTTTCTTACATTCATTACTTCCATTCAAGAAAATAATGAAGTACTCTGTCAAGGAAGGACAAATACATTGGTACAATTTTACTGTGGACTCTATTAGAAATGTATGATTTTCAGAACACACATATGTTAAACAGATTGTAAATATCTATTATATTTTATCTGAAATTGGTATCCTGAATTTTATAGAGTTGTTCTGACCATAGAGAACTTTAAACAATTTTTTATGACACTTAGAAAAATGTTTTCTCTTAGGAGTTAGAGTACTGCAACAGTAGAATCAAGGATTCCAGCCGGATGTGTGACCATAAACAAGTACTGTAGCCTCTTTCAATCTCAATTTTCTCATTTATAATAGGAATATACTAATGGTAGCTCATAGGTTAGGATTATAGCAGAGTTTGTCTCATGACATAATTTCCTTGTACAGTTTTATGCAGTATTTATTTCCATTCTGAAATGTCTTAGATAAAAAGACTGTCTCTTGGTTTGGGCCTCTTAGATATCAATCCCTCATCAAGGCACAGTAGCTAACAGTCCAATAATCCATCCTGGCTTCCTGCCCTTTCTAAAGGATAGAATTTCTGGCAGTTGACCTGAAATTTCAAACAACATAGTTGTGTGTTTTTTCAAATACACTAGCACCTGCTTGAAGCACACAAATCACATATAGCAATACAATTATAATGAAGTTCTCCTAAAAGATAAGTAAGTCGTGTTCAAGAAAATCCACAAATAATAGTTGTATAAAATATGTGTTAATCTAGGATTGTCATTAAGTAGTCAGCCATTCAGTCATTTTAAAGAAGTTATTATCAATAGAATGCTAACAAAACAGAAAACTACACCTTGAAAAATCACTCATTAATGTATGTGTATGTGTATTGATGTTGTGTATTACTGAGTTAGAACCATCCCGTAACAGCTGACACTGTGGTGGGCAGAGGAAGTTAACAGCACAGTAGGAGACTGTATGTGTATGTGTGTGTGTGTGTGTGTGTGTGTGTGTGTACACATATGCAATCCACAAAGAGAGAATTGGTTATCATTTCAGGTAAATGTATGTGAATTTTAAAGTTATGGGTTTAACAAACGCATTACTGAGCCATAAAATACTAAAACTGTAAATTAAAAACCAAGTGTTTGTATCATATACTACAATTACCTAGTAAATTTAAGTTCTATTTTTCCTTGTTTTTTTTCCCCACTTGAGAAAAGGCAAGAAGAAGAGTTGAAATTACATGTAAAGGCTTTGGGACACTCTTGAAAAGATGGCAATGTTACAAGAATCTTCCACAGTCCCAAATAGTCCCTGGTATTACTACACAAAGAAGATTCATTATGATACACAGATCACGAAAGTTCTAATCTCCCTTTGTTAAAATAAGGTGAGTCAGGTAGATGTAGGCTGCAGGGCTGACAGCAGCATATCTTACATCTCAGACACAGCCGGGGAGATCAAATCCAGCTCACATCAAGAATCTTATGCTTTGCTCCCACCTTGGGAGACTGTGACCACTACCCAGAGGCTACCAAGAGGGAAATGTTTCATCTGTGTCTCCTCCTCATTGTTATGGGATATGCTTATGGGATCCCCTGGGCCATAACTCCCGGCCTTTACTGTGTGTTCCTAACACAAACACAAATACTAAGGGTTCTGATGACCACTGAGGCCAAGAGGCAGCTTTGAAAGCCTGCAACCTGGTAAGTAAGCTTCCACTTAGGCCATTCTCACTCATGCTAAAAAAGCAAGCCAGTGCTGGGGGGTCCAGAAAACTCCAAGAACTAGACTAGATGTAAACATCTTGGTATCCAGAGAGAAGGGTCCCTAGCATCATTCCACTTAGTTTTCTTTTCCCCATTTTTTCTATAAAATAAGACTCTCTGAAGAGAATTTCTGCAGCTCATTCTGTGGTAACAACAAAAAGATTGGTAACTAATCCTAAACATTCAACTTGGCTTGTTCTTCTAGAGCTCTTGTATGGTGGTCACTTTTGACAAATTTCAAACTACCTCTATTATTTCTCTATAACATGTTGTTAATTGTTACTATCGCCATCAAGTTGACATCAGTTCATAATGACTCTATGAACAATAGCTCTAAACCTTGTTCTTCCCTGCGCCATCTTCATTTTCCCTGTATGCTTAAACCCATTGTTACAGTCACTGTGTCAATTCATCCCCTTGTTTAAAGTGCTCCTACCCTCCTCATTTCCTAGCAAGATTTCATTTTCCAAAGACTGGCCTCTCCTGACACCATTCTCAAAATACATTAGAGAAAGTTTCCCCATCCTTTCCTCCCTAAGGAGCACCTTGACCGCACCTCCTCCAATACAGATTTGTTTATTATTTTGGAAGTCTGTGGGATACTCTGTATGTACTCTTCTTCAACATCACAATTCAAAAACATGGATTCTTTTTCTGTTATCTTTATTCACTGTCCAAATTTCAATTGCATTCAAAGCAATTGAAAATAACATGGCTTGGAGAGATACCAGAAGTGTTTCACTTTAACAAGCAGAAATTTATAGTCTGGAAACAGTTTCGGAAGCAGAAGTCCAAGTTCAGGGGACCAATTCTAGGTGAAGGCATTCTCTCTGAAGGCTCTGGAGAAACACCTTGTCTCATCAGGTTGTTTCTTGGTTCCTTGGAGCTCTCTCCATGGTTTGGCATCATTCTTTCCCTACCTTTCCTTATTTACTTGTTTAACCATTAGGTTTCAAAAGAAATTGACTCAGAATACAGCCTACTTTATTCTTGACTCACTAATATAACAAAGACAAATAAAACTAAAATCCTTTTGTCATCTACTAAATTCAGACCGTTAGTAACCCTATAGAAGAGTATAGAACTGCCCCATAAAGTTTTCAAGGAAGTAACTCTTTTTTTTTTCCTAGTTAAAACGGTTTTTATTTCAATGGCAATAGTTTGCAAAACTGTCTCTTTTCCCTTGTAATAGTGAATATATATCTTAAGTAACAACTCATGACGTGTGTTAAAACAGACATACTAGACCATACAAGGCAAAAGAAGACATGTTAGTAATATGAACAAATATATAAGAAATTACTAAGGAAGCAAGGCTTTAGAACATAAGTTCTTCACATTCTGCATAGAACTTCCAATGCTTATCAATTATATGGCATGGGAAAATTCTTGATCACTGATTAATAGTATTTCATTTATTTGTAGGTAATGTAGGTAACTTTCTATGGGCTCTTTGAGTGTTCCAAGACTGTCTTCACCCACTCTCTTTTTGAAGTCAGAGACTAAGTTATAAACCATCTTTGGTTGTTCTTGGGATAGAGAGGACTCTGTGATCTGGAAGGTAAGGTTCAAGCTGCTGTGAGATTATGCTTGGTTCTGGAGGCATGCCCATTTCCTCAGAAACATATTTTAAAAGCTCGTTCCCAAGATTGTTGTTGTTTGTTGTTGTTATGTGCTGTCGAGTCGCCTGCAACTCAGATACGTTATCTTATTCCAAGCATAATTCCAGGTAAAAATATGGAACGCTTCACAAATTTGCGTGTCATCCTTGCGCAGGGGCCATGCTAATCTTCTCTGTATCATTCCAATTTTAGTATATGTGCTGCCGAAGTGACCACAGAAGTAGCTCTTTACTTGTGACCGTTTTTGACAAACAGAAGCTGACTGTCACATCTTTCTCCCTCAAAATGGCTGTTGGAGTTGAACTTAGTTAATAGCATAGCTTTTAATCACTGCATCACCTGAGATCCTTTAACAAAGGCAATTCACTTTCAAATGGCATAATAATCATATCACATAGAGGTTAGAAGCCACAGTATACATTTAAGGGGACATCATCCAATCCTTAACACTACCTAATGTATTGTAACTGCTATTATGGAACAGAGTATTTTTTAAAAACATACCCTTCAAAACTATTAAAAATAAATGACGATTCTATTTTCTGTAAATGTTTATTATTTCTCTTCCTGAAATTCTTGCAAGCTCCCTATATTGAAGAAAGGGTACACCCTAGATGCTTATCCCCTCTTCAAAACAGAGTCAACACAATTTGAGAGTTGCAAGGATTTTGTTCTGATGTTTCCCCGCTGGTGTTTCCACCTTTGCCTTATTTTGTTGAGCTGTGATGCTCCTCATCAGACGAATTTGCGCAAGTGGCTATGAGTCTGTGTGTCCTTAAAGCCGTAATTCTTTCTCTATGGCCTAAGAGTATCCATGCCAGGCTACCAGGCACACAATGTCAAAGATAATTCTTTCAGAGAATTAGGTTTTAAACAAATTTCAAGAAAGTAATAGTTAACTCTTTGAACAGCTCCTGGAATGGAGTTTTCTTTAATGCCTGTCCTTATAAAGTTCCAAGTGGAAAAGTGCTCTCGAGGGGTTTTAATGGGGCTCTTCATGGCTGAGCTCCCTTAAAAGCCTCACTTTCTTTCATTCTTTCCAGCTCCCTCCCTTTCTTTTCCCTTAACATGAATTCAATTCAACTGCTACTTAAAAATAGGCCTGATTGTCACATTCTCTTTGCCAGTTGGAGTGAATGTCACTAAGTGTCACTGAGTCCTTGGCTGCAGCTTGTGGATTGATTGCACAGAGAAACTGGGTCAAAAGTTGAACAAAAACAAGACGAAAACTTTTGGAGTTCCTCTGATAACTTCACCCAAATTTATGCTGACAAAGAAAGCATTGATTTCCGTGCCCCCCCCCCCCGTCATTGTCCCCTTTTCCATTAATGTTCTTTCATAACTTTTTAAAATTCACCATCTGTTCTCTTTTTGGAAATATAAGTGACTTCAGCACCATTTTCTGATTCTTTTTCTCCCCAATTGTACATAAGCGATAGATGAGAAGTTTGTGTTAAATGCCAGGTATTTAAAATGAGGTAAAAGGAATCATGCAAATGTTTGACAGTCTCTTTGGGGCCATTCATCTGCTGCTAAAAATTCATCCAACAAGCATTTATTGAGCAACAGCTATTTACCAGGCATTTTTCTAAGTTCTGGGTTACAGAAATGAATGATGAACATGCAATCTGACCTCAAGGAGTTTAAAATAATGTTGTTATTGTTGTTATATACCCTCAAGATAGAACTGGCATAAAGCTGACACTCAGGCAGGTTTTCAGAGGCAGTAACTCTTATGGGAAGGGATTGCCCATCTTTCTCCTGAAAAGGAGCTTGTGGATTCAAAGCACAAGGGTGTTTTTTTCAATAATGAAGGATATTCAGAAATCACTTAACTAATTTAATACAATTAACCAGAGGTGTAAATTATGGTATATGAAAGGTAACCTCTAGGTGTTGGATAGGCATGTTATTTGCTTGATTATGTACTATCAAGTCAGAACTGACTTGTACCTGACCCTCTAGTAGGTTTTCAGAGGCTGTAAATTGCACAGGAGCAGACAGCCTAGCTCTCTCCCACAGAGTTGCTCGTGGATTTGGACTGTGTGTCTTCTAGTTGTCAGCACAACTCCTTACCTCTGGGCTACCTGAGCTCTGTTGAACAGGGGTATCAAATCCACACTGATGTGGTGAAAATGAAAACTTTCAGAGAAGTCTACACTTGAAAGTTTTGTCTTATAAAATTAGTTGGCAAACATAGTTTTAACAAGAAAAAGTAGTTTTCTCTTTAACATAATATCTTCCAGTGCCTCAACTCCCATTCTTCACAGCTCATTTCCTGAAACTTTTTCTTCTTAAACTGTTCATGAAGAATCACAGTATCAAAAGAAAATACATTTTAGGGACCTGAACTTTGCCTAGGTCACGCTGAGATATCGAATAAACCCCCTTTTCTCTCTTGACCTCAGTTTGTTCATCTAAAGAAGAGTCTTACCTGATGATTCTATGACCCTTCTAGATGTGATGTTTGATGTGTTTATAATCTTAACTACCATGTATCAGTCACTAACAAATTTGTCATATTGATCATGTTCATTCAATTTCTCTGACATAAGTTTCTTTATAATATGAGGGTAAAGAATAGATTATATTTGGGATCTTTTTAATGAAACTAGATCTATTTATATGAGTCTGTGCTCTACTCAAACACATTACAAAAAAGGAAGTATTTGTTCTTCATGAAATGAGTCTACTTTGTCCAGATACATTGCACTGCTATTTCTTGATATCAACCAAATGTTAGTAAGTATTAAACACTAATATACAGTATTTCAGTAAACCTAAAGTATCTTTATATCTATTAATATGGATGGTCCTTCTGGATTTAAAATGTTTTCTAATAATAATGTTATAGAATATTTTGTGTCAAAGAGGTACCAATTAATATATTAAAGGGTTCTCTGGTGACATAGTGTGCAATAAGTTGCCCTGGCACACCCAAAGACCATTCCTCTCTGACCCTTCCACTCTACCAGCAGCTTATGTGATCAAGCAGCTTCAGAAACCCATGAAGGCCAGCTATGATTTGCAATGAGTTGCTGTTGTTTAAATTATTTGTAGTTCCTGAAATCCTCTCACACCCACTGTTTACTTTACAATGGTGATTACTTTCCTTTCCTAGTACACCTGGAAAATTTCTAATTCCAAATAGAGTTTGGATCCTCTCTGTGTGCAGGATTATCAGACCTTTCTGAGTATATTTAAACAGTCCTTTGTTACTTCTCTCATGCTATATACCTAAGATACATCACTGAAATTTGCTAACATAAAAGTTATACTGCTCCATGAATTAGGGAACTACTTGCAGAGAGAACTTTTATCTTACTTAATGCTATAACACCAAAATCCAAATTAGACTTACTGCCATTGAGTTGACTCCTACTCATGGCGAGCTTCCAGTCAGTGTCTGCAACTTGACGTTTCAACAAGAGCAAACATCCTCATCTTTCTTCCAAGGAGAAGCTAATGGATTGAAACTGTTGGTCTTTCACTTAGCAGTCTAATGAATCATACACTAGGCTACTGTGCTCCTTTTATAACACTAACACTCAAAAAAAGTGATATCTCATTTGTTGTTGTTGTTCTTATTAAATGTCGTCAAGTCGTAGATGACTCAAAGTGATCCTATACACGAAAGACCTGAACACTTACATAACTTTCTTCATTTCTCCAAGTTCATAGAGTTTCCAGAAGCAACTATTTCACAAGTAGATGCCACTCCTGCATCCAAGCTTGTTTTAATCAAGGAGTTCCACCAGACACTGTTCACCATGGATAACCCTTACCTCATTTGACACATCAGTGTCACAGTGTTTAGCATTGCACAGCAACCATGAGTTACCTCTGTACTGCAAATGGATAGACCAGTACTACACCACTTAGAAGACTGTTTGACTTCTTAATATCTGTTGAATGACTGCATCAGCATCATGACTTAATTTCAGAATTTATCAAGCACTGTGTAGGAGGGAGGAGACTTTAGGGAAAGTGATCCAAAGTTGAATAACAAAACCCTTGATCTCATAAAGTCCACAATCTAGTGAGACATATAAGTAATAGTTATTACACAAGTATCTATTTTTCCCCCTGAAGGAAGTCTTAAGAAGCGGCATGAGATAGTTATAAATATAAAAAGAAATGTCTGTGTCTCATCTCAAGATTCATTTTTAGTATTCCGTTCTCAAATTCTTTACGTTGGATTGTTAATTTTGCCTCTGCTATGAAAACAATATTTGACACATGAATACACCCTTCTTTTTCATCTCTCATCCCATCTGTGATTCTTGTTGTGAGGGGTTTAGGGTTGCTTTTAGTATTACATTTGGGAATTTCTCTGACAACTTCTCCTAACATTTTTTACTTGTTTTGACTTCTTATTGTAATTGTACACCACTGAGTTGGAACCAACTCAAAACTGACCCTTCAGTAGGTTTTCAGAGGAAGGTTACATTGCACCTTTTACTGCTGTGCAGCATTTGGTGGATATGAACCATGTTCCTTTGAGTTGGCAGTGTCAATCCTTATCACTAAGCTACCAAAGCTCCCTACCCTACCTTAAATGTGTAGTTAACACAGCTACTCTAGCCATCAGCAGTGGTCATCCACAGGTCAAAATTTCATCTCTACTGGGAAAACTGAAATACACTGTCTCCAAGAGCATTGTACCACTCAAATTCAAAATGTCTAAGTTATCCTATTTGTGATACTTTTTTTTTACTCTAATCTTAGAGAGTAAGTAGGGAAAGACACGAAACATCCCAGGGAAGGTCATTAACAAGTCACAGGGTCAGCATAAACAAATGCATAACTCTATTTTTAACTTAGTGTTTTTATGCAGAATTGCAGCTTTGAACATCCATTTAAAAAGAAGGAAATCACCACTCTTGGCACCAGTGATCAGGAAAACAAAAGATGAATTGCATTGGGAAAGTCTACTTCCAGGGACCTCTCTACACTACTGAAAAGCAACAATGTCAGTCTGGAGACTAAGGCATGTCTGATACAAGCCATGGTCTTTGCAATTACTTGTTGTGCATCAGACAGCTGGACAATGGCTAAGAATGATAGAAGAATCATCAATGTCTATAAGTTGCAGTGCTAGACAAGAGTGTTGAACACCCTGTGGACTTCAAGAGAACAAACTCGTTTTCCTGGAGATGGTAAAATCAAGCCACTCCCTGGAGGCAAGGATTCTGAAGCTCCATCTCACATATTTTGGACACGTGGTGAGGAGGGATTAGTCCTTGGAGAAGGACATTATAGTTACAAGGGTGGAGGGACAGCACAGAAGAAGACCCAGGATGAGATGGATTGACTCAGTGACTGGAGAAATGGGATTAGATTTGTCAGAGATGGTGAGATTGGCTCAGGATAAGGCAATATTCAGATCTATTCTACCTAGAGTCACTATGAGTTACAGGTGACTCGATGGCACATAACAACAACAAGAAGGCCTTTTTCAGCAGCAATGGTCTCAGGTGTATCTGATATATCAGACATGGTGAGGGTGGCACATGATAGAACTGGATTCAGATCTACTGTTCATTGGGTCACTATGAACTGTACTCAACTCGATTGCTCCTAACAACAACAAAAACAAGGCTATTTGGTTATTTCCAAGAAGTATGAATATCTATTTTTCTCTTGCTTCAGGTTTTCTTTTTCATGCGATGTCCTCATCCCTTTCTCTTCTTTGTCCTCAGCCCAGAATTTCTTATCCAGGAGCTACTGCTGCTGGTCTCAGAGAATTTATCAAAAGAAATGCGATTATTTATCCATGCTGAGGATTCACAAGGGTAACACAGAGTAGCTACCAATAACAGAGTCCCAGTGTCAGCAATCCCAAACCCCAAACTCCTTTCTCTACTCTCACCAAAGTAGGATCCCTTCTCCAGTCCCCGTCTGAAAATCTTTGATAACATTACTACTTAGCCAAGCCTTTTGTCTGGAGGAGAGGCTGAACAGCAGAATGCATCTCTCTAAACAACCAGTTTCTTTGCCATTAGCAGCATATCAAAGCCAATTAAATCTCAGCCGTTGCAGGACTCAATGGCACATGCAAAATTATAAAGCAATTGGATCTCTAGGAGAATCTTCTGAGCAAATTTTGTCCTGAAACACCTTACATAACAATACCCTACAAAAAATGAGCTAAAAATATTAACAGTGTAAACAACAAGCAATAAAAGTGTCAAAGAAAAAAGCACTCTCAGATGGGATTCAAATACACACACTTCTTGGAAAGCAGATGTTATTTTTTCCCCCTTTTTTATATTGTGAATAATATTTTAGTAGCACAGTGATGGTACTATAAATATGAGGATATCACCCTTGATTTGGGATAGAGAAGGTCCATGCAGCAATATTGGGGAAATAATAAGAAAAGAATAGGGATGTTCATTGCCATTGATTCAGAATCAGCTCACAGATGGCCCTCCACTGGGTTTTCAGAGGCTGTCAGTCACATGAAAGGACAGTGCCCGTGATGATTCTCCTGTGAAGCAGCTGGTGAATTAGAACCTCTTATCTCTGGGTTGTTGTTGTTGTTGTTGTTGTTGTTGTTATGTGCCATCGAGTCATTTGTGACTCATAGTGACCCTATGTACAAAAGCCCTAAAACCTGCTCAATGCTGTGCCGATTCTTTCCCATCACAATACATCTTTTAATTTCCTGGCTACTGGTCCCGAGAATGTTGACAGTGGAGCCAAGTAAACTAAAGCTGTAAACAATTCAGTAGCCAGGAAATTAAAAGACGTATTGCCATGGGAAAGTCTGCTGTTAGGGACCTCTCGAGAGTACTGAAGATCAATGGTGTCTCTCTGGAGACTAAGGTGCGTCTGACACAGGCCATGGTCTTTTTAATCACTTGTTATGCATCAGAGAGTTGGACAATGACTAGGGAGGATAGAAGGAGAATTAATGCCTTTGAGCTGTGATGCTGGAGAAGAGTATTGACTGTACCTTGGACTGCCAAGAAAACAAACAGATTCATCCTAGAGAGGGTTAAACCAGGCTACTCCTATTGTAATGTGTGCAAAGGTCGAGATTAATTAGCTCAACAGTGCTATTCTTATAGTAGATCCCAAAAAGATCTCCTATAATATTGTTCTGTTGTTGGTTTGTGTCCTTGAGTTGATTCCAACTGATAGCCACCCAATGTGACAAAAGTGGGCTGCCCTACAGTGTTTTGTCCATTGTCATCTTGATTGGGCAGGAGATTTCCAGTCTTTATTTTCTAAAGAGTAGGTAAGTGGGTTTGAACAATCAGCTTTTTGTTTAGTAGGTAAGTCCTTAATCATTATGCCACCAGGAATCATATAACAGTAATCTAGATTCTGTTGTCTATTTAGGAAGCTTTGATGGTGTAGCCCATAGAGAGTTGTGCCAATATAAATAATGCTATCATTTCAAATCTACAGGCTGTTTCTCAGGAGAAAGATGAGTGATATCCTCCCGTGTGATTTACAACCTCAGAAACCAATAGAAAGTCAGCTCTCACTCAGTTCTGACTCAACAGTAATAAGTGTGAGTTCTGAGAGTTTTTTTATTGTTGATAAATGGAATTGAGGTGGGGAGTATTCTGAAGCAGCTTGACTCTACAGAAGTTTTAATTTCTGGTTCTGGTAAGATTCTGGTTGCATTGTTTACTGTCCATTGGCTGTGAGTTGATTATATTTGGTCTCCTATTTATAAAAGCATTTATTCCCCAGTAATCTGTGGTCCTCAGGCCTGTTTTTAATTTGCTTTGGTCAAACATTCTTCTAAGTGGTATAGCACTGGTCTGTCTATTTGCTGTACAAGCGTAACTCTGATTGCTGTCATGCTTAATACTGTGACAAATGAGATAATGGTTACCAGTGATGGACAGTGTTTGGTGGATACACCCAATTAAAACAAGCTTGGAAGGAGGAGTGGCATCTATGAACCTGGAGAAAGGACAAAAGTTATACAGATGTCCAAGACTTTCATTCATAGGATCGCTATGTGTCGCCTACAACTCGATGGCACTTAACAAAAACAACAACAATTATATTGAATTTCCTATAATTCAAATTATAGGAAATTGACAAGTATTATAATAATATATAATAGAATTTATTCAATTGGCTGTCATATTTAACCAGTGATATCAGTATTGTAACATTAATGCTTATTTTTACTTGAAGACCTTTCTTTTCTCCATGGCACTTTAAAGTTAGATTTACCTTTTGCAAGAGGTGGCAGTAAGATGTATCCTATTAAAAAATATTAAAAAAAAAAATCAAGTGTCACTTGCCAGAGGATTGATTCTGACTCATAGAAATCCTATGGGAGAAAGAACTGTCCTGGAATATTTAAAAGCCATTAGGGATTTTGTTAAATGCTTGGCTTACAATCTAAAGATCAGTTTATCAGTTGCTCTGATAGCAAATGAAAAAAAATGTGCGTCAGTCTGTATTCAAAAAGATTTGGAAGAGTTCTCCTCTGTAAGGTCTTGAAGAGTCAGAATCAACTTGACACCAATAGGTAGATATGTTAATTGGTTGAGAAATACATTTTTGAGAGATCGGTCCTTGAAGAGGGACATCATGCTTGGGAGGGTGGAGGGACAACGCAGGAGAGGAAGGCCCTCTATGAGGTGGATTGATTCAGTGACTGGGATAATTGGGATGGGAGTGTCAGAGACAGTGCGATTGGCACAGGACAGAGCGGAGTTTAGAGCTGTTTTACATAGGGTCGCTATGAGTCGCAAGCGACTCGACGGAACATAACAACAACAACACTAGTTTATTTACAAAATATAAATACAAATTTCAACAATTTTTTTCCATTTCCCTCACCCATCACCCATCAAAATGTACAACCCAATGGTTAATCCCCCCTTCTCCCTGCACATCCATTCCATTTTAAAACCAGGTTTGACTTAAAATTCTTATTTCTCTACTTGATAGTTTCATGACCTAAAATTACATTTCCTCTAAGAGATTAAATTTACCCATTTGTAAGTTATATATCACTATAAGTATGATATTGTTGAGTTATTATTAGGTGCTGTCTAGTTGAATATGACTGAATGCAACCTAATAAACAGATCTGAACCCTATCTTATCCTGTGCCACTCTTACTATCTCTGAAACATGTGAGCCCATTACAGTAGCCACTGTGTCAATCCATTTCATTTGGAGGTCTTTCTCTCTTTCACTGACCTTCCCCATTTCCAGGCATGGTATTCCTTTCCAAGGAGTAGCCTTTCCTAGAAACATGTCCAAACTACAAGTTTTGATGCTTTAACATCCTTACCTCCCATGAGCACTCTGGCTGCACCCCTTCAAAGATATATTCATGCTCGGCGGTCTAGAACTCCAAGACATAAATTATTCTTCTGTTATCCTTATTCTAGTTCTCAGATGCATAGTAAGTGATTCAGTAAAAGACCTGAATGAGGTGTATCTTAGTCATCAAACGGACATCATTGTTCTCTGTATCTTAGAAAGATCCCTGACAGCAGTTTTGCCCAACTCTTATGATGACTGTTATCAAGGTTGATTGTGGATCCAAGTTAGGTGAAATCAACGACAGTTTAATCTTTTTCTCCATCTATTATGATGGTATTGCCTACTGGCCCTTAGGTATTATATATTTGTATCATTGTCTCTATTATAATTTTGATTTTTTTAAAAATTCTACTAGTTTATTTACTAAATTTGAATACATTGTTTTCAAGAACAAATTCTTTCAATTTCCCTCACCCTTTCACCCATCAAATTTTATAACCCCATGATTAATCTGCCTCTCTCACCGCACTTCCTCATCCCTCTGCTTCCAAATTCTCCCACCCTCCTGGACCCTTATACTTATTCTACAATAATGGTTTTATACAATATTTATCCTTGTGGGACTGAGTTAGTTCTCTCAGCATAATGCTCTCCAGTCCCTCCCAAATTAGGTAATAATTTACAAAATTGTTGCTCCTGTGTGCTGCATAGTATTTCATCGTATGAATGTACCATAATTTCTCCATCCATTCATTTGTGGTTGACATTTGGGCTGTTCCATGTTTTTGAAATGGTTAGGTTGAAGGCTTAGTACTCCCTTACCTCAAAACTTACTCACAGCTGTAGTAACCAAAACAGCATGGTACTGGTACAATGACAGGCACATAGACCAATGGAACAGAACAGAGAACCCAGAAATAGACCCAGATATCTATGGTCAACTGATACTTGACAAGAAAATCAAAGCTATAAAATGGAGAAATTATAACCTCTTCAACAAATGGTGCTGACAAAACTGGACTTCCACCTATAGAAAGCTGAAACAGGATCCACATCTTACACCATACACAAAAATCAACTC
>NW_006399925.1:1314651-1317182 GCF_000299155.1 Elephantulus edwardii
CTCCATAAGAACAAGACTAAAAACCCAATTACAAAATGGGCAAAAGATATGGAAAGAATTTTCACAGGAGAAGATATTTGAATGGCAAACAGACACATGAAGGAATGTTCCAAATCACTGGCAATAAGAAAGATGCAAATCAAAAGCACAATGAGGTATCATCTCACCCCAGTAGGAGTGGCAAAGATTAACAGGGCAGCAAATAATAGATGTTGGGGAGGATGTAATGAGAAAGGAACTCATACATTGTTGGTGGGATTGTAAAATGGTACAACTATTCTGAAAGACAGTTTGATGCATCCTCAAAAAGCTGAACATTGAAATTCCATATAACTTAGCTATTCTACTACTTGAAATATACCCTGAGAATATGAGAACTGAGGCACAAATGGAGATTTGTACACTAATGTTCATAGCAGCATTATTCACCATCTATGATATTTTTATTTTATTTCTTGGTAACACAATTAATTAAGTAAATATAACAAGCATGTTGTTATTGTTGTGTACCATCAAGTCAGAAACAACCCACAGATGACCCTTTGGTGGGTTTTCAGAGTCTGTTAATCACAGGGGAGGAGATTTCCTGTCCTTCCAGAGAGCGAAGGGACAGCAGAAACACCATTTTTTATAAACCCCCATTAATGCTAGAGGCAGAAGTGGTCCATAAAAATTCTTAGCTTAGGGCAAACACGAGTGCCCTGGGTAAAGCCTTGTCTGTCCTTGGAAAGTAAGGAATTAACTAGTGTCTACGTGACACAAAAGGAGTAAAGGCTGGTAAAGTAGCCAGCCCATCAAAAGTCAACCCAAATGACTAATTTCCCAGCCCACCAACCATGATCGCAATCCCCCTGCCCTAACAGGGGCATTCAAAAGAGCTATAAAAGCAAGTGGGAGGGGAAACTCGGGGCTTTTTTTCCTTCGCCACTTTCCTGAGGAGGAAAAAAAGGTTTCCACGAGTGGAAATAATATAATAAATGCTTTTGAAATTTCAGATGTGTTTTTAGATTTCTTTGAGGGGCATTTCGTGGGCACAACAAGAGCAGCTTGTGAATCTGAACCATGTGCCTTTGGGATTGCAGTGCAGCTTTTTGCCACTAGGCAACCAGTGCTCTCTAATAAGTGTGTGTTCTGGTTGTTCACGGTAGAGTTGGAACCAGCCCATAGCTGACCCTCCAGCGGCTTTTCAGAGGCCGTTAATCACACAGGAGGAGATTGCCCATCCTTCTCCTGTGGAGCAGCTGGTGGCCTCAAAAAACATGCCTTTGGGATTTGCAGCACAGTTTCTTGCCACTAGGCCATCAGAGCTCCCTAATTAGTGTGTAGAAAAGAAAATTAAAATATAACAGAGAAAATTATACAAATATATCCCAAAATGATAGAGTAACACAGTAACTGTACAATGGATCCAAAAGTGTCAGAGATGTTATAATGCAGTTGACACAGGATGGGACAGGGTTCGGATCTGTTCATAGGGTTACTATGAGTTGCTATGAGTCACAGTTGACTCAATGGCCCCTAGCAACAATAATATATTTATATCACCATTTTTTTCTGTCAGTTTATCATGTAGTATTTCCATTTCCATTATTGTGATGTTGGAAGCTATGCCACCAGCATTTCAAATCCCAGCAGAATCATCCATTGTGGTTTCAATGGAGTTTCTAGAGTAACTAAAGACGACAACTAAAATAAAAAAAAATAAAAACACACAAGGTTTGCCATCAACTTCTAAAATAAAAGACCACTGAAAAACCTAAGAATAGCCGTGGAGTATTGGTCAATACAGTGCTTGAAGAGGAGCCCCTCAGGTTGGAAGGTACTGACCATACAACTGAGGAGGAACTGCTTCTTCAAAGCAGACTCTACTTTGATGATGTGGAGCAAGTAAAGTTATAACGAACCAAAGAGAGACCTTCATTTGCTGATATGACATGATTCAAAATAAGGGGAAATTAAATACACAGGAATCAAATTGGCTGCCTCTATGGAACTAGAAGATGGAGAAGCTAAATATAACCAGTCAGAATGAGGAATGAGGCCAGGGGCTGACTGTGCAACAGACCATCAATTGCTCATATGCAAGTTTAAACTGAAGCTGACGAAATTAAAACAAATCCATAAAAGTAAAATACGACCTTGGGCTTATCACACCTGAACTTAGAAACAATCTTAAAAATAGATTTAATGCAATGAAAAGTAATGCAAAAGAGCACAATACATGAAGAAAAGAAAAGATTATTAAAAAGACAGGAAACAAATAAAAGATATATACGATTACTGCATAAGACCATTATTGTAAAAATAGAAGAATAACTAGTAAAACATGTATAAGGACCCAAAGGAGTAATGGGTGGGAGAAGAGGGTTGAGGACGGGTAGGGGCAAAACCACAGGGCTGTACAATTTGGCGGGTGGAGGGAGGGGGTGAAGGAAAAGGAAAGGATCCATTGAGCACCTGAGAAGACATGAGGGCAAAGGCCCAGTGGTAATTTATAAAATATAAAGCAAGGTAATTATTGCATGAAATAC
>NW_006399925.1:1317677-1318693 GCF_000299155.1 Elephantulus edwardii
CCTCCTTAGTCACTGTCCAACTCTTTGATGCATAACAAGTGATAGCAAAGACCATGGCCTTTATCAGACACACCTTAGTCTCCAGAGAGACACCAATGCTAATATGAAAGAAAGAAATTAATAAATAAATGCTTAATCAGAAATTATGTGGATTGTAATTCATATTATTGAACAAAATGTACATGAATGATTTTAAAATAAGCTTTCTAAAATTTCACTCAAATGATGAATTTTTTTAAAAGAAGAAATTATGATATATGAAAATATGACAAAAGATACCCAAGGGCAGTTCAAGAAAACAGGAAACAAGCATAGCAAAATGTGTAAGGCCTGGAGATGAAAAATAAGGAGGAAAGAACAGACCCATCATTTCTCAAATGCAGGAAACAAAGAAACATTTGAGCCTCAAGTTGCATAACTGGAGGAGTCAACAGGTAAAATACTGAATGGCACAGGGGTAATTCAAAATAAGATAAAAGAAATACAGAGTCACTGTACTGAAAAAATTTGTCAACACTGAACTATTTTGGGAAGCAGTATAAGATCAAGAATCAGTAGCAATAAAGAAAATCGGCCAAGTTGCATTGGTAAATTTAGAGCTGTAAGAATGGATGGAGTATCAATAGAGGTGGTTCAGAAAACAGATGAGCCCTGGACATGTTCACTTATGTATATCAAAAAATTTGGAAGGAATTACCTGATAAAGTAACTAGAGCCAAAGAAAAGATAATCCAACAGAATGACAAATTAAAAACAGCATTAGTTTCATGTTGGTATTATTAGGTACCATTGAGTTGAAGATAACACATAGTGAGCCTATGCAAAACTGATCTCAATTTTCTGCTATCCTGCGCCATCTTCATAACCTCATCATGAATGAACTCATTGTTACAGTCACTGAGGCAATCTTTTTTTTTTCAGATACTGTAACTTTTATTTAGCTTTTCAACCAATACTAACTTCCTTCCTTCCTTCCTTCCTTCCTTCCTTCCTTCCTTCCTTCCTTCCTTCCTTCC
>NW_006399925.1:1320173-1323251 GCF_000299155.1 Elephantulus edwardii
CTATTTGTTTTCTTGGCAGTCCATGATATGTTCAAGGCTCTTCTCCTGCACAATAACTCAAAGCTAGTTATTCTTCTGTCATCCTTAGTCATTGCCCAACTCTTTGGAACATAACAAGTAATTGAGAAAACTATGGCCTGGATTAGGTGCACTTTTGTATCTAGACTGACATCATTGCTCTTCAGCACTCTGGAAAGGCCCATGACAGCAGATTTTCCCAGTGCAATTTGTCTTTTAATTTCCTGACTGCTGGTGTTAAGAGTGTTGATTGTGGAGTCAAGCAAGCTGTAATTGTTAACAGCCTCAATCTCCATCTAATGTGGTGCTTCCAACAGGCCCAGTGGTAAGAATCTTTGTCTTCTTGATGTTGAGCTTCAATCCATATTGAAGACTACAGTCCTTGACCTTTTGCAGCAAATGCTTCAGGTTTTCCTCAGTTTCAGCAAGCAAAGTTGTGTCATCTGCATATCATAGGTTGTTAATGAGTCTTCCTCTAGTCTTGATGCCACACTCCTCCTCATAAAGCCCTGCTTCCCAAATGATTTGTTCTGCATACAGATTGAAAAGGTATGGGGACAGGATTAATCTCTGACACACTTCTGTCCTGACTTTGAACCATGCAGTGTTTTCTTGCTCTGTTCTGAGGACTGCTTCTTGGTCCAAGTACAGGTTCCTTACAAGTACAACCAAGTGCTTTGAGAGTCCCAATTTCCTCAAGGTTAACCACAACTAACTGTGATTCACACAGTCATATGCCTTTGCATAGTCAATGAAACACAGATAGACATTCTTCTGGTACTCTCTGTTTTCTGCTAAGATCCATCTGACATTAAAATAATGTTCCTAGTGCCACGACCTCTTCTAACTCAGCCTGTATTTCTGGCAGTTCTCTGCTAATGTACTGTTCATGTCTTCTGGATAATCTTCAGGAAGATTTTGCTAGTGTGTGATACTAGAGATATTGTTTGATAATTTCCACACTCTGTCAGGTCACTTTATTTTTAATCACTATAAAAAGAATTATTTGTTCTTTTGGAAGTCCATAGGACAGTCAGTACTCTTTTCCAATACCACAATTCAAAGGCATCAATTCTTCTTCTGTCTTCTTTATTATTGTCCAACTTTCAGATGCATAAGAAGTAATCGAAAAAGCATGGCCTGGGTCAGGCACCCCTTAGTTTTTAAATTCACCTCATTGCTCTTTAGAACTTTGGAGAGGCATTATAAAGAAGATTTTTCCAATTCAACTTGTCTTTTGAATTTTTTGTATGTCTGCCACCATAGGTGTTGATTGTGTCTCCAAGTACAATCCTTGACAATGTTACTTTTGTCTCCATTTATGACGATGTTGCCTATTGGCCCAGTGGTGAGAATTTTTTTGTTTTCTTGATGTTGAGATGCAAAGTATGTTGGAGGCTGTTTGTAGTCTCTGATCTTCTACAGTAAACGTTTCAAGTCAACATTACAACTTGTGTTATGCACATAATACAACTTCACTTGTGGTTGTTCTGTGCTTTCAAGTCAACTATGAGCCATAGAAACCCTTTGAAAAATTACTCTGAACTTAGTCTTATTCTGACATAACTCAACTGTGTTTTACACACGTGACCCCACTACTGTGGTGACTGTGTCAATCCATCTCATCCTGGGTCTTCTTCTCCTGCACTGAACCTCCACACTTCTAAGCATGATGCCCTTCTCCAAGGACTGATTTCTCTTGTCAACATGCACAAAGTATATGAGCTAGTGATTCAAAATACTTGGCTATAAAAAGAAACTGTTTTCACCTAATCCAAGACAGATTTATTTGTTTCCTGGAAGACCACAGTATGTTCAATACACTTTTTCAGCACCACAACTGACATACATCTATTTTTCTTCTGTCATTCTTATTGATTGTCTGGCTCTCAGGTGCACAGGAAGCACTTGAGAACTGAACCTGAACCCTAACTGAAAAAGATCAAAGGCTATACCTTTCAGTATGGATTATGTTTCAGCATCAGAAAACCAAATTCCTTACTATTTATCCAATAATCAATGATTTCATGTCAGTTGACTACATAATCAAAATTCATAGAAGTTTCTTTTTAAATGCCATAGAGTTTATTATGACTCATAGCAATTTTATGAACAACTGATCTGAACCCTGCTCTATCCTATACCATCCTCATAAACTCTGCTGCTGCTGCTGCTGCTGCTGCTGCTACTGCTGCTATTGTTGTTGTTGTTAGGTGCCATCAAGTCGATTATGACTCATAGCAAGATTTTTGAACAAAAGATCTGAAACCAGTCCTGTCTTGCACCATCCTCACACTTCCTGAAACACAAGAGCTCATTGAAGCACTCAACTTGTCAAGCCACCTGGTTGAGGGTCTTCCTCTCCTTCATTGACCCACCACACTTTCCAATATCATGTGCCTCTCCAAGGAATAGCACCTCCTGAAAAGAAGTCCAAAGCACATGAGGCAAAGCAATCTTTACTATACTTAATTCCATTGGTACAGTCACTGTCATTCCATCTATTTTAGGTTTTCTCCTCCTTTTTCATCTTCCAACTTTCCAACCATGATATTCTGTTCCAAGGACTGATGCCTCATAACAACCTTCTGAAAATATATGGGAGAAATTTTTACCATTTTTGTTTCCAAGGATCACCCAGTTGCACTTTATGCAAGACATAGTTGTTTGTACTTTTGTCAGTCTGTGGAAAATTAAATACTCTTATCCACCACCACAAATCAAATTCGTCAATTCTTCTCAAGTCATCCGTGTTCATTGTTCAGCTTTTAGATGCCTAGTAAGTAACTTAAAAAACCAAAGTTTGCATCAGGTGTATCAATATTTAAATGGATACAGTTTTCCTTCAGCACATTGGATAGGACAGTTAGGGCATAATTTTTCCAATGTGGATCATAAAAAACTGTGGCTGACTCTGAGAAGAATGGGAATTCCAGAACATTTAATCGTGCTAATGCAAAACCTATACTTGAACCAAGAGTCAGTCGTCAGAACAGAGCAGGATAACACTGTATAGTTCAAAATTGGGAAGGGTGTACGCCAGGGATGTGTCTATCTCCA
>NW_006399925.1:1324076-1340554 GCF_000299155.1 Elephantulus edwardii
GGATGGGTGTGTCAGAGGCAGTGTGATTGGCACAGGATAGAGCAGGGTTTAGGGCTGTTGTACATAGGGTCGCCATGAGTCACAAACGACTCGATGGCACATAACAACAACAACAACAATACATCTTTTGATTTTCTGAAAGCAGAGGGGAAAAAAAGTTAAGGAGCTGAATTAAAGATTTCAAAGGGAAGTTCGGAAAGAGAACGCAAAGTATCATAATGAGATATCCAAGGAGCTGGAGTCAGAAAATCAAAAGGGCCAAATCCATTCAGCATTTCTTAAGCTGAAAGAACTGAAGAATAAATTCAAATGACAGTTGCAATGCCTAAGGATGCTATGGATAAAATATTGAATGATTCAGGAAGAATGAAAAGAAGATAGTATGTATACAAAGGCATTGTACCAAAAATAATCAGCTGGCGAAAGAATTTCAAGAAACAACATGATCAAGGGTCAGTGGTGATAGAGGAGGAAGCTCAGGCTGCTCTGAAGAACTTGGGGGGAAAAGCCCCATAAATTAATGGAATACTAATTGACATAATGCAATAAACAAATGCTACCCTGGATGTGCTCACCAAGTTGTGGTAAGAAATCTGGAGGACAACTACTTGGCCAATTGACTGGAAGAGATCCATATTTATTCCCATTCCTCCCAAAAAAGGTGACCTAATAGCATGTGGAAACTATTGAGCAGAATCACTAATATCACACACTATTAAAATCCTACTGAAGATTATCCAGAAGTGCCTGGAATAATACATTGACAGAGAACTTGCAAAAATACAACCTGTGTTTAGAAGAGGTTTTGGTTCTAGAGACATTATTGACAATGTCAGTTGGATCTTGGCAGAAAGCAAAGAGTACAAGAGAATGCATGGCTTTGTTTCAATGACTATGCAAAGGCATTTGACTCTGTGGATCACAATAAACTGTGGCTAACCTTGAGGAAAATAGGAATCTGAGAATCTCTGATTGTTCTTATGTGAAACCTATGCTTGGACCAGAAAACAGTCCTCAGAACAGAGCAAGGAAACACCCCATGGTTAAAATCAGAAATGGAGTGTGTCAGGGATGCATCCTGTCTCCATATCTTTTCAATCTATATGCAGAACAGATCATTAAGAAAGCAGGGTTTTATGAGGAGGACTGTGACATCAGGATTGGAGGAAGACTCATCAACAACCTATGTTATGTAGGTGACAAAACTTTGCCTGCTGAAATGGAGCTGGACCTGAAGCACTTGCTGCAGAAGGTCGAGGACTATAGTGTTCAATAGTGATTAAAGTTTAACATCAAGAAGACAAAGGTTCTCCTCACTGGGCCAATTGGCAGCACCATGACAAATGGAGAAGAGATTGACATCGTTAACAATTACAGCTACCTCAGCTCCACAATCAACACTCTTAATACCACTGGTCAGGAAATCAAAAGACAAATTGCATTGGGAAAATCTGCTGTCAAGGTCCTCTCCAGAGTACTGAAAAACAATGATGTCAGTCTAGAGGCTAAGGTATTTATAATCCAGGCCATTCTCTTCGCAATTACTTGCTATGCATCAGAGAGCTGAACAATGACTAACAATGAGAGAAGAATTGATGCCTTTCAGTTGTGGCCCTGGAGAAGAATCTTGAACATACCATGTACCACAAAGAAAACAAATAGGTCTGTCTTGGAGATGGTGAAACCACACTTCTCCTTGGAGGCAGGTATTTTTAAGTTCTCTGTCACGTAATATGAGCACATGGCCAGGAGAGACCAGTCCTTGGAGAAGGACATCATGCTTGGAAGGGTGGAGGGACAGTGCCAGAAAGGAAGACCCTGGATGAAATAGATACATAACTGGGGCAATGGGGTTTTGTGTATTGGAATTAGTGAAACTGGCTCAGGACAGGGCAGGGTTCAGAGCTGCTGTGCATAGGGTCACTATGGGTTACCGGTGATTCAATGACGCATGACAACAACAGTACCAATAGTTCTGATTATGGGACCAAGTAAGAAAACATTGTTGGCAATTTCTGTCTCTTCTCCATTCATCATGATATTGGTTATTGGCCCAATGGTGAGGAATTTTGTTTTCTTGATGTTAATGTATAATCCATATTAAAGGCTGTAGCTGTTGATCTTTTGCAGTATGCATTTCAAGCCTTCCTTGTGGTCACCAAGCAGAGTTCTGCCAACTGCATAATGTGGGTTGTTGCTGAGCATTCCTCCAATCCTGATGCCATATTCTATTGCATGATTCCCACCCAGCTTCTCAACTGATTTGCTCAGTGGTGAAGAGATATGGTAAAGTGATACAGCGTGCTGCATACCTCTCTTGATTTTAAGACATACAATATTCTTTCTCTCCGTTTTAAAAAAGCTTCTTCTATTGGATTGCAGTTTCTTGGTCTAGGCATAAGTTTTTCATGAGCACAATAAAGGCTAAAAATAATTTGTTATGATTCACACAGCGAAATACCTTTTGAGAGTCAATAAGACATAAATTGACATAGTTTTAGTATTTTTTCTCCATGGGAGCGGCAGTCGAGAAATCAAGAGATGTGTTGCATTGGGAAAATCTGCTGTGAAAGGCCTTTTTCAATTGCTCAAGAGTAGAGATGTCACTTAAAACACTGGGATTCATCTGACCCAAGCCATTGTATTCCCAATTTCTTGCTATGCATATGAAAGATGGACAATGAAAAAGGAAGATAATACCAAATTGTAACGATGGCAGAGAGGATTGAATATACGTATCATAGACTGAAAAAAAAAAAACCAACAAACCAAAACCAAACAAACAAATAAACACACAAAAATACCCCAAAGACAAAAACAAAAACCACCACCAACAACAAAAAACAATCCCAAACAAATCTTTATTTGAACAAGCATAATTAATGTGTCCTTTAGGGGTGAGGATGATAAGACTTAATCTCATATATATTGGGCACATTATCAAAAGACATAGTGCTTGAAAAAGACATCATGTCTGATAAAGTACATGATCAGTGAATGAGTGGAAGATCCTCAGAGATAAATTGAAACGTGACTGAAAGATTGGGCTTAATTTGAGAGGTGATTGTCAGAATGACTCAGGATTGAGCAAGGTTTCACTCCATTGTACGTATAGTGACTATATGTAAGAGTTGATTCAATGACACCTAGCAAAAACATACCTTTTTATATCATTACATCATCTTGTTGTTGTTGTTGTTATGTGCCGTCGAGTCATTTACATCATCTTACATTATTTATAAACTTAAACATTATGTCATCCTTTCCTATAACACAAATTGCTAGTAAATTCCCCAACATTCCATCTCAGATCTCTGTTCCTTGAATTCAGTTCTGGAATTATATCATTATTAAATTTCTTGCTCAAAATAAAGAAGATTTGGAATATTTATTGATGAAAATGAAAGACTATTTTCTTCAGTGTTGATTATATTTAAAGAAAAAAGCAAAAATCCTCAGAATTGGACCGAAAAACCAGACCATGATATATGAAGAAAAGATTGACAATCTCAAGGTTTTCACTTGACTTGAAGTAAATCTACAACCAGCAACCAAGGTAGCAAAAGTCTACAAATCAAAAGACATGTTGCATTAGGCAAATCTGCTGTCAAGGATCGTTTAATGTGTTGAAGGGCAAGGATGTCTAGTTAGGTGCATGCTACTCAAGCCACAGTATTTTAAATGTCCTCATATGCATATGAAAGTCAGCAATTGAATAAAGAAAACCTAATAATTTCTCTCTTTTGTACTGGAAGATGTGTAGAGTGTTTCTTAGAAGCCAGAATTATGAGATTCTCTATGATATACTTCTTGTTTTTGTTATGTGCTGCCGAGTCAGAACAGACTCGGAGCTGACCTTCCAGTAGGTTTTTAGAGGCAGTAAATGACATGGGAGAAGACTGCCCATCTTTCTCCCACAGAGAAAGATTCAATCAGCATGCTTTTGGGATTGTAGTGGAGCTTTATACCAATAGGTCATCAGAGATCCCTACAAATCATTGTTGAGTACTATTAAGTTGGAGCCTACCCATAGCTCACCAGTCAGTGTTTTGTTGTTGTTGTTGTTCTTGCTGTTGTTGTTGGTATGTGCCATCAAGTTGCCTGCAACCTATAGCAACACTATGTACAGCAGCTCTTAACTCTGTACTATCCTGAACCAGTCTCAATTATTCTGATACAACAATTCCTATAACCCAGTTAATGTATCAATCCATATCATGTCTTCCTCTCCTGTGCCTCTCCCTTCTGAGTATTATGTCCTTCTCCAAGGACGGGTCTCTCCTGGCCATGGTCCCATAGTATGTGAGATGGAGCTTCAAAGTCCTAGCCTAGAAGGATAAATTTTGTTTTACCCTCTCCAAGATAGACCTATTCGTTTTCTTGTGGTCCATGGTATGTTCAATACTCTTTTCCTGCAACACAATTTGAAAGCATCAATTCTTTTTTCTGTGATTCTTAGTCATTGTCCAGCTCTCTGAATTGCATAGATAAAGGCCTGGATTAGGCACACCTCAGTCTCTAAACTGACATCGTTGCTTTTCAGTACTCTGGAGAGGTCCATGACAGCAGATTTTCCCAATGCAATTTGTCTTTTGATTTCCTGACTGCTGGTGTTAAGAGTATTGATTGTGGAGCTGAGCAAGCTGTATCATGGTGCTGTCAATTGGCCCAGTGGTGAGAATAGCTGTCTTCTTGGCATTCATTAATCGTTTGAAGACTATAGTCCTTGACCTCCTGCAGCAAGCTCTTCAGGTCCAGCTCAGTTTCAGCAAGCAAGATTATGTCATTTGCATAACATAGGTTGTTGATGAGTCTTCCTCCAGTTCTGATACCACATTCCTCCTCCTAAAGCTTTGCTTGCCCAATGATCTGTTCTGCCTATAGATTGAAAAGATATGGAGACAGGATGCATCCTTGACACAGTGCATTCCTGATTTTAACCATGCAGTGTTTCCTTGCTCAGTTCTGAGGACTGTTTTCTGGTCCAAGTATAAGTTTCACATAAGCAAAATCAAGGCCTGTGGGATTCCGTTCTCCTCAAGGTTAGCCAAAATTTGTTATGATTCACACAGTCACATGCCTTTGCATAGTCAATGAAACACAGATACATATTTCTCTGGTACTCTTTGCTTTCCGCTAAGATCCAACTGACAATGGCAATAATGTCTCTTATAGTGCCATAACCTCTTATAAATCCAGCTTGTATTTCTTGTAGTTCTATGTCAATGTACTGTTCCAGTGGTTTCTGGATAATCTTGAGTAGGATTTTTGCCAGCATGTGATAATTGTAATCGTGCTCAATAATTTTCATACTCTGTTGGCTCATCTTATTTTAAGTGGAGTAAATATGAATCTCTTCCAGTCAATTGGCCGGGTAGTTGTCCTCCAGATTTCCTGAAACAACCTGGTGCACACATCCAGGGCACCATCTCTTTATTGAAATACATCAGTTGGTATTCTATCAATTCCTGAGGCTTTATTTTTTGCCAAGTCCTTCAGAGCAACCTGAACTTCCTCTTTCATCACTATTGACTCTTGATCATATGTTGTTTCTTGAAATCCTTCTGTGTCAGCAGCCAACTCTTTTTGGTACAATGAATGACTCTGTGAACTCCTCCCCTCTTCTTTTCATTCTTCCTGAATCATTCAATATTCTGTCCATAGAATCCTTATGCCTTGCTTCTTGTGGCTTGAATTTGTTCTTCAGTTCCTTTAGTTTAAGAAATGCTGAATAAATTTAGCCCTTTTGATTATCTGATTTCAGCTCCTTGCACATTTCATTATAATACTGTGCTTTGTCTTTCTAAGCTGCCCTTTGAAATCTTCTGTTAAGCTCCTTAACTTCTTGATTTCCTCCCTTTGCTTTGGCTTCTCAGCACTTTATTACAATATTCAGCGTCTCTCCTGATATCCTTTTTCGCCTTTTCTTCCTTTTCCTTCTTTGTAATGACCTTTTGTATTTTTTATGAACAATATTCTTGATATCTTTCCACAACTCATCTTTACTTTGTTCATTAGTGTCCAAAGTCTCAAATCTGCTCCTGAGTTTGCTTTTAAATTCAGGGGGGATAGACTTAAGATCAAATCCTGAGTTTGTTTTTAAATTCGGGGGGATAGACTTAAGATCAAATTTTTGTTCCTGTGGATATGATTTATGTTCTTTAGCTTTCATTGGAACTTGGAAATGAGTAGTTGATGGTATTTTCCACAAACATCATCTAGCCTAGTTTTCACCCCTGATAGTGAACTTCTCCAACGATTCCTCCTACAGTTTTTAGTGTTTTTAGAAATAATTTAATCACATGGGAGGAGATTGCGCATCTTTCTCTCACAGAGCAACTGGGGGATTAAAATGGAGCTTCTTACTACTAGGCTACCACTAGAGCTCTACACGAGATTATATATATATATATATATATATGCAGGAGTGGCATTTACTTTATAATAACAGGAAAATTTTTGCTTTGTTTATTCCATGTTTCCTCTACACATTACTTGAGTATAAGAAATGAAAGTAAACCAAAACATTTTTTAATACACCTGGATTTGCACTATTGGTTAAATTAGGCTGTTGTTGTCAAGTTGGAACCTACCAGATCTTGACCATCCATAAAGTTTGTAGAGGCAGTTAATTGCATGGGAAGAGGTTGCCCATCCTTTTCCCAAGGAGCAGCTGGTAGATTCAAACCCTATGCTTTCATGACTGCAGTACAGTTTCTTACAACCAGGCCACAAGAGCTCCCTTAAATTAGAATAATATAGATTAATAAAATAAATTTTTATGTTAGGATATTATGTATTGTCAAGTCACTTGCAACTTATAGTGACCCTGTGCACAACAGCTCTGAACCCTGCCCTATCCTGAGCCAATTTAACTATCTCTGACACACCTGGCCCAATTGCCCTAGTCACTGTGTCAATCTGACTCATCCAAGGTCTTCCTCTTCTGTGCTGTTGTCACTCTGCCCTTTCAACCATCATGTCCTTCTTCAAAGACTGGTCCCTCTGGTGAACTGGTCCCAAAGAATGTGAGACAGAGCTTCAAAATTCTTGCCTCCAAAGAGCAACTTGAGGAGGTGCGAGCAGGGCAGGAAATTATACAGCAATGAATGATTTTTTTTTCAATTGTAATAGACTGGGGATGGAGGAAAATGTGGAACAATGAATGAATGAAAATCCAAATTTCCTGGAAACTTTCATTAAAATCTCAATTTTAAAAAACGTCTCCCCCCAACCCCCAAACAAAGAGCAACTTGGCTTTACCCTCTCTAGGGAAAACGTATTTGTTCTTTTGGCAGGCCATGGAATGTTCAATACTCTTCTCCAGAACCACAGCTCAAAGGCATTGATTCCTTTCTGTTATCCTTAGTATTGTGCAGTTATTGACGCACTAAAATTAACTGCAAAGACCATGTCCTTGATTAGGTGCATCTTAATCTCTAGACTGACATCTTTACTCTTTAGCACATAGGAGAGATCGCTGACAGCAGACTTTCCTAAAGCAATTCATCTTTTGATAAACAGACTGCTGCTGCCAAGAGAGTATAGATTTTTTATTTTTACCTTACAGGGTGCAGAAATTATCGAACCATATCATTAACAGCACATGCAAGTAAGATCTGCTGAAAATTATCCAAAAACGACTGGAGCAACCCATGAACAGAAAACTGCCAGAAGTGCCCACTGGGTTTAGAAGAGGTCATGGTACTAGGGACATTATAACCAATGTTGGGTGGATCGTGGCTGAAAGCAGAGAATACCAGAGGAATGTCTATCTGTGCTTCATTGACTATGCAAAGATTTTGGTTGTGTTGATCATAACAGGCTGTGGCTGACTGGGAATCTCAGAACATTTTATTATGCTTATGTGTAACATATACTTTGACCAAGAGGCAGTCATCAGAACAGAGCAAGAGACACTACATGGTTCAAAATCAGGAAGGGGGTCTGGAAGGGATGTATTCTGTCTCAAATCTGTATGCAGAACAGATCATCCAGGACACTGGGCTTTATGAGGAGGAATGTGGCATCAATTTGGAGGAAGACTCATCAACAACCTGAGTCATGAAGATGACACAACCCTGATTGCTGAAACAGAGGAGGACCTGAAGCACTTGCTGCAGAAGATCAAGGACTGCAACCTCCAATACAGATTGAAGGTCAGCATCAAGAAAACAAAGATTCTCACCACTGGGTCAATTAGCAGTGATTCTCACCATTGGCAGCATTAGGATGGATGGTGAAGAGATTGAGATAGGTAACAGTTTTGTTTGCTTAGCTCCACAATCAACACTCTTGGTACAAGCCGCCAGGAAATCAAGAGACAAATTGCATTGGTAAAGCCAGCTGTCAGGGACCTCTCTAGAGTACTGAAGAGCAACAACATCAGGCTGGAGACTAAAGTGCACCTTATCTGAGTTTTAGTCTTCCCAATTGTGTGTTATGCATCGGAGAACTGGACAGTGACGAATGATAATAGAAAGAGAATTGACGCTTTTGAGCTGTGGTGCTGGAGAAGAGTGTTGAATATACCATAGACTGCTAGAAGAACAAATCAGTTTGTTCTGGAAAGGGTGAAACCAGGCTGCTCCTTGGAGTCAAGGATTCTGAAACTTCCTTTAACATACTTTGGTCATGTTGAAAGGAGGGACCAGTCCTTGGAGAGGGACATCATGTTTGGAAGAGTGGAGAACAGGGCAGAGGAGAAAGACCCTTTATGTGATGGATCAAGTTAGTGATTGGTGTGGTGGGAATGAGTGTGTTGGAGACAGTGAGGTTGGCACAGGATAGAGCAGAATTTAGGGCTCTTGTACATAGAGTTACTATGAGTCGCAAGTGACTTGACAAAACATAACAACAAAACCTCATAGACATATGAATACTAGGATAAAAATTACAATCCTTTGACACCCAAATGGTTTGTTTCAACTATGAACCAATGGGTGGGTAGTTGATTCTACTCACAATAGGATTATCATGAGTAGGGATGAGGTTGACAAGTTAATTTGATCTGTTTTTGTTGTTGTTGATAGGTGCCTTTGAGTTACCTGTGACTCATAGCGACCCTAGGTCCAACAGCTCTAAACTGTGCTCTATCTTATGCCAATCTCACTGTCTCCAACACACTCACCCCCACTGGTCCAGTCACTGAATCAGTCCATCTCGAGGGTCTTCCTCTCCTGAGCTATCACTCCACCCTCCCAAGCATGACATCCTTCTCCAAGGACTGGTCCCTCCTCACAAAATGTACAAAGTATGTCAGATGAAGCTACAGAATCCTTGACTCCAAGGAGCAGCCCAGTTTCACCTTCTCCAGGATGATCTGGTTTATTTTATCAGTCCGTGGTATATTCAACACTCTTCTCCAACACCACAGCTCAAAGGCTTCAATTCTTCTTCTGTCATTCCTAGTCATTGTCAAGCCATCTGATTCACAGCAGGTGTTTGAAAAGATCAAGGCCTTTATTAGACGCACCTTATTCTCCAGACTGAAGTTGTTACTCTTCAGTACTTTGGTGAGGTCTCTTACAGCAACCTTTCCCAATGCAATACATCTTTTCATTTTCTGGGTGTTGGTGACAAGAGTATTGATTGTGGAGCCAAGCAAACTGAAACAGTTAGCTACCTCACTCTCTTCACCCATACTGATGCTGCCAGTTGGCCCAGTGCTGAGAATTTTTGTTTTCTTGATGTTCAACTTTAATCCATATTGAAGGCTATAGTCCTTGACCTCCTGCAGCAAGTACTTTGGGTCCTCCGCAGTTTCAGCAAGCAGGGTTGTGTCAACTGCATAACATAGATTGTTGATGAGTCTTCCTCCAATCCTGATGCCACATTTCTCCTCATGAAGCCAAGCCTCCCAAATAATCTGTTCTCATCTAGATTGAAAAGGTATAGAAATAGGACATATCCTTGGTGTACACCCTTCCCAATTTTGAATGAGTCAGTGTTTTCTTGATTTGTTCTGACATCTGCCTCCTAGTCCAAGTATAGATTTTGCATTAGCACTATCAAGTGTTTATAGATTCCCATTCTTCTCAGAGTTAGCTACAGTTTGTTGTGATCCACACAGTCAAATGGCTTTGAATAGTCAATAAAACACAGATGCACATTCCTCTGGTACTCTCTGCTTTCAGCCAAGATCCATCTAACATTAGCTACAATATCCTTAGTACGCAAACTGCAAGCCTGTCAGTTCTCTGTTGATGTGCTGTTCCAGTCATTTTTGGAAAATCTTCAGCAGAATCTTGCTTGCATATGATATTAATGATATTGTTTGATAAATACTTTACTTTCTCAGACCAAATTTTAATTTTTTTGTATTGAAAATTTGTTCTGAGGAAGTAAAATATTATCTTACACACACACACACACACACACACACACACACACACAACTTTAGACTTAGAAATGGGGTAGCTTTTAAGACTAGTTTATTGCTTTTGCAGGAATCATAAATGTTTGATACGTTAATATTTTCTTGTTTGAGGAAATTCAATGCAATCCCACATATTCTCAAAAAGATTAGCCAAATTTAACAAAACTAACAAAACCATACCCTTAGTATCAATTACCGAGAAGCTTCGCTGCAAAATCATCCTCAGTCACTTTGAATAACTTCAGAATAAAATAATATTCTGACAGTTATACAGAATGGCAAAATGTGATCCTGGGGATTATTTTGTTTCCTCTACTGCTCTCCAAACATTCTACCAAGCAAAGATTTAAAACTGAAGTACCTGTCAAAAGTGAGCTAGTCATTCACTCTGTCAGAAAGCTTGATAGGAGGGTAGCCAGAATAGAATTAATGCTTACAAATACCTGCTAAGTATTTCTTTTCAATTTTTCACTCCCATTTATTAGCAATCTTAAAATAAAAGACTAATTACTTTGAATTTTTTAAAGATTAATTGGCACTATATGTTGATTTTATTAATGAAGTACAGAATAAAATAAGGAATGAGAGCTATAAATCCTAACATAGATCCCCTCTAGGAATTCCATCCCATTCTTAGAAGTTTAGATTTCAAATAAACAAAAAACCAAAACATTTCTTATGTGAAAACTATCAGAATTTAAGAAAATAATAAAACAAAAAAATACCACTATTATAGTTTAGAACATAAATTTCCTTTCATCTACTGTTGTCTCATTGAATCTAGGGGAAATTTGCTCTAGGACTTCTATGTACATTGCTATCAAGTTGGAACCAACTCAAACCTTGACCCTCCAGTGGATTTTCATAGACTGCAAACTGCATGGGGGAGGAATGTCCATCTTTCACCTGCTAAGTTCATTCTTACTGTCCATTTTTAGAGTGTAACCCCAATTCCTTACCAACTAGGCCACCAGACCTCCTCTGGATACCAAAAGTCCTTAAGTCCCTTAAATAAAATGAAGTAGTATCTTCCTACAACCACCACATCCTACTGTATATACTTTAGACAATCTTTATATTACTAATATCTGGTGGCCTACTGATAAGAAGCTGCACTGCAATTCCAAAGGCACGTAGTTTGAGTCCACGGGAGATAGTGATTTACCACGTTTGAAAACCCACTGGAGGTCAATTCCAACTAGTGGCGTATAACAACAACAACAGTAATAATAAATTACTTATGAAACCTAGGACAAGATACTTAATAATCTACTCACTACCCATGAGTCAATTTCAAGTCCATTAGAACTTCTGTTGGGTTTTTGAGGTTATAAATGGCAATTTGAAGAGACTGTTTACCTATCTCTGTAGCATCTGGTAGTTTCAGAGCACCAGAAAAATAAGCATCTTTTAATTAGCAAAGCAACAATCACTAGGGACTATCCCATTAGAGCTCTCAAATACAATATATGCTCGATGTACATAGTACTTTTAGTTCTCTCTTTTCCTTTAAGAGACTGCTTTGACTACATAATTGCTTTTTAGGAGACTTCTTCCATGCCGCCCTAAATATTTTACATGCCGAGTCAGCTGAATACACAGATGTGGAACCCATGGACATGAAGGGTAAAATACATACAAGCTCAAAATCCTTTATGTCAATTTAGTAAGACAGAGAGCAAATGAAGAGTAAGATAAAGATAGTGAGTTTCTTTATTCTCTCTGGATTTTATCAAACCACTGACATTTGCAATTTCAGTATTACTTCTTGGTCCCCAACTGGTCCTGGAAGTCCAAATTATCCTTGAGGCCAAGAAAACCTTCTGCCCTCTGATTTTGGCACAGCGGTGGCCACTTCACTCAGATGTGTGCCTCCTGGCAGCTACTCATGCCTCACGGCCTGCAGACTGGCATGCTGCAATATGCTCTACCTGGGGCTACACCTGAGACCATATGGGCCTTCAGCTGCTGCACCATATAGGGGCCTGCCTGCAGAAAGGCGAGGACCAGATGAAGCAGACGATACCTGTGTTACACCGTCTGACTAGACTCTGCTGGGGACTTGGTGTGTGGAAAATGGAAGACTATAAACATTTAAATAATAATACCATAACACATGCCGATTCATTTCTACCAGGAAGGGAAAAAAATATTCCTGGGAAGATAAACCTGAAGAATCCTGTGGAGAAAGAATTAAAAAGAAAACAACAACAACAACCAAAAAAAACCCCAAAAAAACAAACCCAACAACACAGCAAAGCTGAGTTAAATGATTAAAATAAATATGGACCCAAATATTGTTCTTAGAATAAGACTTATTGAAAGCATAAGGAATAATAATTGGGAACACAATCTGAAGTGTATTAAATTGCTATATGTTACCCTTTTAAAGTCACTTTAACTAGGTTTTCCTTTCCTCATTTTTAATAAAATGAGTAGTTGATGGTATTTAAAGTGACAAGATAAGGAGTTTGTACTAGAATGTACATTAACTCACAAAAATATCATTAAGAAAGTCTGGTTGCAGAAGACTATGTCAGTGGAATTAAATAGTGTGCTTATCAAGTAGTTGACTTCTATTCTGGCACAAGTTTCTTACCTCAAACCAGGGAAGAAATAAGTAGTTCAATGCTTGTTAATAGACCAGTACAAAACTTCTTTTAGTAGCTGGCCTATGTTATTTTTTACACGTCCAAATCTTGCATTCTTAAGTCATTTGAGATTAAATGATGTATTTATAAAGACATCTTTATCTTACATTTTTAAATTTACACTAACATTTAAATTTAATATGCATTAAAATATGTAATATATAGCTGTAGTGTCAGAATCCTTGAAAATTGGTTTTCTAGCCATTATTAGCCCTCATTGGGACACGATCTCCACCTACCTTAACTGCAGACACATGGTTTTGAAAATCAACAGCTCTGACACCAATATAAGAGAGTGGTTTCCACATTGTTAGAGACAGCTATGGTGTTGGGGATACCGTGAAGAGACTGTTGTCCTGCTGTAAAGAAAAAGTGGCAGGGTGTTATCAGAGGACATGGGGCTAAAGTTAAAGGCTTTGCTTGTTGGATTATGAAGAAAGCTGACTTGTAACTGCTCTGAGAGAAAGCTTGCTAAATGATTGAGAAAAGCAGGGGCCTTTATATTTGTGCTACTGAACTGAAACCTAGACTTTCAATAATTGAAGAATTGTGTCTTTCTTTTATTCTGGCTTGAGACTGTTGGACTAAGACTCATATTGATGATATTTTTTTTCCTATCCCTATCCTCATTCTATCTTCCTAATAAACCCCACAACTTTACAAGAATAAAGTCTGCGAATGAATTTCCATCAGATACTGAACCCAATGAACAGTAGAAACAGGTGCAGGACCATGTGGGGTGGCATGTCTGACCATATACCTATTTGTTTAGTACTATGGATGTTAATGGTGGGGACAGTTTCCCTTTATGAAGTGTTTAGAAGTCAGACTCAGCCATTACCATGTTGCATCTGCTTCTTTCACAATAGCTTAGCATGTCTAAGTTGGTTATAATTCTAAATATCCTCAAAATGCAAAAACAAAACAAAACAAAGACCTCACCATACTTTACTCAGACATCTATTACAAGAATATTCATGAATGAATATACTACTTCTACTCCTCTTCTAATCTTCTAAATCTAATCTTCTACTGAGTTTTTTAAAGGAAATGACTGATACCGAAGAGAGCTCCTGTTGCCTAGTGAATAGGGAGCTGAACTGCTAAACCAAATGTGAAAAGTAAATAAAATGCCTCTGGAAACTCTATGAAGTTTGATAAATGTTGATAGTTATAGAAAAGCTTTGGGCCCTTTGTTCATAGGGTCGCTATGAGTCATGCTCATCCCAATGGCAATCAACAACCACAACACAAGAGAAAAACAGCCCATCTTCTCTTTGGCAATTTACAGCCTCTAAAAACTCTCTGGAAGATTAGCTACGATTAAGTTCCAACTCAAGGGCAATGAGTTAGAGAAACAGACCAAGAACTACGTTCACGGCTGGGAGTTGGAGGGGGAAGAGTAGACACTGTATCAGGACCTTTCTACAAAACAATGAAACTAAAAATAAGTGAATTTGAACTCCAAAATTACACTTGTTCAGACTATATCCTTTAGTATTTTCAAATAGGAAATATGGTTAAGCATTATGATTTTCTTGTTGAAATGAAATCAAAACAAAAATAACTCAAAACATTAATTCTTCACTATTTCATGGCATTTTCATGATCTACGCAGGGACTAAGACATATCTAACATGACACTGCACAAAAATTACCCAGAAAGCAGTAAAATATTTATTGGAAATAAAAGTAATACAGAGGAAACATTTACAGACCAGTATATAACCACTGAGAATTCTAAAAGAAGAGAATAAAGAGTCTAAGTGAGACAAAAAAATAATAAACAACGTCATTTTCAATTATTATTCAGTCTGAATGCTGAGCAAATCATTCAAGAAGCTGGACTGAATGAAGAATATATAGCATCAAGATTAGATCATTCGTAATTCACATTATGGAAATAACACAACCTTGCTTGCTAAAAGTGAAGAGGGATTAAAACACCTGCTACATAAATTCAATATAGATATATAATATAGATTACATATCTCAACATCAATAAAATAAAAACGTCACCACTGGACCAATAGGCAAATCACGATGGAGGAAAGATTGAAGTTGTCAGTGATTTCATTTTTTTTTTTTTGATCCATAGTCAACCCCCTGATAATAGCAGTTAAGAAATCAAAAGACAGGTTTTATTAGGAAAATCTACTGTCAAGGACCTCTTCAAAGTGTTAAAGAACAAGGATCTAAATTTACAGACTAAGGTGTGACGGACCCACACCATAGTGTTTTGTTGTTTGGTTTTTTGAGGGTTGTTTTTTCAATTATTACCTAAATAACTGACAGTTGGATAATAAATAAAGCTCACATAAGAAGAATTGATGCCTTTGGATTATAGTTTGGGAAAGAGTACTGACTATCCCATGCACTGTCAGAAGAAAAGGCAAGTCTATCTTGGAAGAAATCCAGCCAGGGTATCCCTTAGAGGTAAAGACAGTGAACCATCAGCTCGTGTACTTTGGGCATGCTGTCAGCGGCCAGTCTTTAGAAAAAGACCAAAACAGGTGAAGGATCAGAGAAAGAGAAAATTCCTGATATGTTAGCTCAGTTTTTCTTGTCGTGCACCATTGAGTCAGAACCAACGCATAGCTGATCCTCCAAAGGGAAGGACTCAGAAGCAGTAAATCTCATGGGTGGAAATCCCCCAACCTGAGGAGCAGCTGGTAGATTTGAACTGTGTACCTTGGAGATTGTAGCATACCTTCTTACCACTAGACTCCCTTGTAAATTGACACAGTGACTGAAACAAATGGCTTGAGTGTTTCCAAGATGGTAAGGATGGTACAGGATAAGGTAAGGTTCAGCTTTGCTCTTCACAGGACCACAGTTGACAGCACCCAGCAACAGCAGCACAGTTAAGACACGGTCAGAATTCATGAAGGACAAGATTTCTCTCTTTGAGAAAGAAAAATTCACTCTAAGTAGGTGCAATTGAAACTGTTTTGTGCTAATTGTTTTGGTTTATGATTGGTCATTTTATAGTCCTTACTTTTGAATGTTATTTTTTAAATTGTCTCATTCATGTACATTGCTTTTTTGAATGTAATTTAAGTGCAAAAATGAAAGTGTAAAGTAAGTGATAAAATCTAAAATATAATAATAAAAAGACTATCCGGGAGGCTGGGCTATATGAGGAGAAGTGTGGCGTCAGATCTATCAACAATCTTTGTTATGCAGATGACACAACCCTCCTTGCTGAAACTGAGGAGGGCCTGAAATGCTTGCTGCAGAGGGTCAAGGACTGCAACCTTCAGTATGGATTGAAACTCAGTGTCAAGATGACAAAGATTCTCACCACTGGACCAATTGGCAACATCAGGATGGATGGTGAAGAGACTGAGATTGTTCACAGCTTTAGTTTGCTTGGCTCCACAGTCAACACTCTTGGCACCAGCAGCCAGGAAATTAAAAGGCGTATTGCGATGGGAAAGTCTACGGTT
>NW_006399925.1:1341210-1416901 GCF_000299155.1 Elephantulus edwardii
TTTTTTTTACCAGATTTATTCCCAAACACAGAAAGTCATTTTTACCAGTTTCTGACATATCCATCTAGAAATATTTTACACGTATGAAAAAAACATATGCATCCATGTAAAAAGAAATTTTTTACACATTTGTTAGAATGCTAGATAAATGTTGCTTGTCATTTTAACAATTATCATACTGTTATCACTAGAAAATATAAGTGTAATGCATTCTCTTAAATGACTACATAATTTTAATTGGATATTACTTTTCTTTTTAAAATGTATTTTGCTATTTTAATATTTTTATATATAATTTAGAGACATTAATTATGTTCACCATTTGTACATAATGTTTTTTCTAAGTTTTTTCATTTTAATTAACAGAAAATCAATACCCCTTAGGCAAAAGCTTCTCATTTTTATTATTCATTGTTGGACAGGAAAATTGTTTCTAATTATTTTATGACAAATAATGCTACAATAAATGTTCTGTTGTTGTTGCTACATGTCAGCAAGTTGATTTATAACTTTTCATTGTGTTCTAGGAAAGAACTCCATGTTTACTGAAATTTGATACTTTTTTATGTTTTAAAATACTAATGGGGTGAGAAATATTCTACTTTTTTTGCAAAGCATCCAATAAAAAATATTTAAATGCTTGTATTACTTACACATGTCACAGATTTTAATTATGATTGTTATAGAATTTGATCCAGGAACATATTTTCATTAATTTTCTCATTCTAACAGGATATGCACATGAGGTGGAGGTCAAAGTAATAAAAATAAAACACATACAAAATATAGTGTTATTTCCAGAAATTTTTCCAGAAGAGGAATAATCATTCTTTAATCTTCGAAATTACACACACACACACAAAATCCTTTACGGTCAGTTCTGTATGGTCTAAATTTTATTTCTCTATGTCAAACTCCATGAGGCATTTTTTTTGTTTTGCTTATTAGACTATAAACTTTTTGAAGGTTGGGACAAAGGGACTGAAGCTAAATTAAGCACTAAGTATACTTTTACTATATTAAATTGAAATCAGAATGTAGGTATATATAATTCCCAAAGTAAAACTATGGAATATTCTAAAACTGATGTAAAATTCGTAAACTGAAATGATAGAAGGAAAATATACAAATTATATTTGTCTATGTCTCTAAGGTGCACCTGATCCAGACCATGGTCTTTTCAATTACTTGCTATGCATAAGAAGAGCTGGCCAATGACTAAGGTTGACAGAAGAAGAATCCATATCTTTGAGTAGTAATGCTGGAGAAGAGTCTTGAATATACAATGGACTGCCAAAAAAACCAAACAAGTCTGTCCTTGAAAGGGTAAAACCAAGTTTTGTCTTGGAGGCTAAGGGTTCTTCGTTTATTTTATTTATTTATTTTTTAATACTGGTCAAGCACTTGCTGCGAAGGGTCAAGGACTGCAGCCTTCAGTATAGACTGAGGCTCAATGTCAAGAAGACAAAGATTCTCGCCACTGGACCAATTGGCAGCGTCAGGATGGATGACGAAGAGATTCAGAGTGTTCACAGCTTCAGTTTGCTCGGCTCCACAGTCAACACTCTTGGCACCAGCAGTCAGGAAATCAAAAAGCGTATCGCGATGGGAAAGTCTACTGTTAGGGACCTCTCCAACGTACTGAAGAGCAATGGTGTCTCTCTGGAGACTAAAGTGCGCCTGATACAGGCCATGGTATTTGCAATCGCTTGTTATGCATCAGAGAGTTGGACAATGACTAGGGAGGACAGAAGGAGAGTGGATGCTTTTGAGCTGTGGTGCTGGAGAAGAGTACTGAATGTACCGTGGACTGCCAGGAAAACCAACAGATTCATCTTGGAGAGGATTAAACCAAGCCACTCCTTGGAGGCAAGGATTCTGGGGCTTCGTCTGACATACTTTGGACATGTTGCCAGGAGGGACGGGTCCTTGGAGAGGGACATCATGCTTGGGAGGGTGGAGGGTCAGCGCAGGAGGAGAAGACCCTCTATGAGATGGACTGATTCGGTGACTGGGGTAATTGAGATGGGTGTGTCAGAGGCAGTGCGGTTGGCGCAGGACAGAGCAGGGTTTAGGGCTGTTGTGCATAGGGTCGCTATGAGTCGCAAACGACTCGACGGCACATAACAACAACAACAACAATACTGGTTTACTTAGAAAATTCAAATACATTGTTTTTCGCACTAGATATTTCCATTTTTCTTCACTCTCTGCTGTTCTCCACACAACAAATAGTGTCACCCTCTGATTATCGCCCCCCCTTTCCCTTACCAGCTCCATCCTCCTGCCCCCCATCCCTTGAATTCTTATATTTATTCTACAATAACGGTCTTTTACAATATTTGTCCTTATGGATCTGAGTTATTTCCCTTAGCATGATGTTCTCCAGTCCCTCCCAAGTTACATAGTAGTTCACAAAATAATTGCTCCTGTGTGCTATGTAGTATTCCATTCTGTGAATGTATCATAATTTCTCAAACCATTCCATTGTGGTTGGACATTTGGGCTGTTTCCATGTTCTTGCAATGGTGAATAATGGGGCTATGAACACTGGTGTACAAGTCTCTGTGCCACAGTTCTCATTTCCTAGGGGTGTATTCCAAACAGTGGAATAGCTGGGTCATATGGAATTTCTATGTTCAGTCTTTTGAGGAAACACCAAACTACCTTCCAAAGTTGTTGTACCATTTTACAATTCCATCAACAATGCATAAGAGTTCTTATCTCTCCACATCCTCTCTAACAGGCTTTGCCACTGCTACTGGAATGAGATGGTATATTATTGTGATTTTAAAAAGACATAGAAAATTCCACCTAATAAAATTCTGAAAGCATGCAAAAAAAAAAAAAGACATAGAAAGACATTTCACAGAGGAGGCTAGATTTTGAAGCTCCATCTCACATACTTTGGACATGCTTCAAAGGATGGAGAAGCAGTGCAGGAGAGAAAGACAGATGAGATAGATTGATACAGTAACTGGGGCAATGAGGGTAGGTGTGTTAGAGTCAGTGAGGCTGGCTCAGGATGGAGCAGTCTTTAAATCTATTGTACATATAGGGTCACTAAGAGTCGCAGGTGAATTGAAGAGCCCACAACAACAACAACAACAACAAAACTTCTCTATGTGATTAACTGCCTCTGAAAACCTTTCTGACTTGATGCTTCTAGATTAAACACTGTAATTGAAAACACATTTATCTACTGTTCAGAAAATGGGAAATAGGAGCATAGGGGCATAGGGCCATGAGTCTCTTGGAAACAGTGAGAGTGGATGAGAACAGCACAGTCCCTCATCAACTCAGAACAGAAAGGAGATAAAAAGTCCATAGCCGAGCCCCATAGTGTCTTGAGAACCACAGGAGGAGCAAGAGGTTTGTTTATTTGTTGTTTACTTACAAACTCATTGTTGTAGTTCTGAGAATGGTATTTATTAGGAAAGTAAGTTGGAGAGTAGAGTAGGCAAAGAAGATTACCCAAAAGCAAATCTAAATTTTAGCCCAGATAGTGTCAAGACACAATTCCTGAGTTAGTTCAGGCTCCAATTTCAGTTCAGCAAGCAATTTTCCCTTCCATCATCAAAGGCAAGAACATCAAAATCCTTAAACTGTGGCATTTGTCCTAAGATTCCTCTGGTTACATCTTGCCAGTTTCTCCACAGCAATGCCACAGTCTCTGCACCACCATCATCAGAGTCTCACCACCAGGGTCTCACTCCTCACTCTCAACAGTATCTTGCTCCAGTTTCTCTCAAGTGTTGTTGCCAAAAGTCTTGCTCCTCAGTGTGGAAAACACTCTCTCTTCTCTCTTCTCCCCTCTCTTCTCTCTTCTCTCTTTTTTCCCTTCTCTCTCTCTCTCCCCTCTTTCTCTCTCTGTCTCTGTCTCTCTATCTCTTCATATCTCTCTCTTATCCTAGTCCCAAAGCTGTTGATAATTTGCAAGAGCACATGCTTGCAGTTAAGGTAGCTAGAGACCAGAGGGAGCTTAGCACATGGCTAGAAAAAAAAGGCAATTTTTAGGCTAACACTGCAACCTCTGAGTATGATAAATTTATAGATGATCATCAAAGCCTCCACTTATAAACTCCAGGCAAAGAAAAAAGAAAAACCATTTTGTATAATTCTCTTACTCAGAAATATTAAAATGTAAGGATTTCTAAGCTAATTATACCGTCATTGTACCTTGGCCTCCTTATAACAGCTAACGTTTTCTGAAACAAGAGTAACATGCAGAATTTCTAGGATTGGATAATAAATTAAGAAGTAAGATTGAATAAGAAATGCCTTTGAACTGGGATGTTTATAAACAATATCAAATATACTGTGAGCTGTCAAAAGAACAAACAAATCTCTCATGAAAGAAGTGCAAACAATACTCCTTGGAGGTGAGAATAGTGAGATTTTTGTCTCATATATTTGGGGTATGTCATCCAAGAGATCAATTCTTAGAGAAAAATATTGTGCTTGGTAAAATAAAAGGCCAACAAGAAGAGGAATAACCTTCAGGAGATGGGTTTATATAGTGCTTCAACAATGAATTTGAGAGTAACTGAGATCATGAGTATGGCACAAGACAGAATAATGTTTCCATATAATTTTCAATGAGCCACAGGAAACTCATAGGCCCATAACAAGAAAAACAAAACACTGCCCAGTTCTCAAGTCCATTGTTGCAATCTCTTTATCAATACATCTCACTGAGATTTTTTTCCCCCCTCTCTCTGAACCTCTACTTTGCCCAGCATGTTTTGTTGTTTGGTTTTGGTTTATTTTTTCCTGAAGACTAACACATTCTCACAACATGCCCAAAGTATATGAGACAAAATTTTACTGTCTTTAACTGTAAGGAGCACTCTGGTTGCATTTGCTTTAAGGCAGTTTGTTCTTCTGGCAGTCTGCAATGTCTTCAAAACTTGGCCAAGGCAACAATTCAAAGGCATCAATTCTTCCGTCTTCTTTATTCATTGTAAAACTTTAACTTGCATATGAAGAAATTTGGAATACCATCTCTTATGTCAGGCTCATTTTAGTATTTAAACTGATATTATTGCATTTTAACACTTTTGAGAGGTCATCAGGAGCAGATTTATTCAATGCAGCAATCCTGTTGATTTCTTGATCGCTACAACCAATGGTGTTGACTGTGGATCCAAGTAGAATGAAATCCTTAACAACATTAATCTTTTTATGTATTTATTATGATGTTGCCTATTGATCCAATTGCAAAGATTTTTTTTGTTTTTGTTCTCTTGATGTTGATGTTGAGATATAATTCAAAGTTAAGGCTATAGTCTTGAATTTTTATTAAGTGTTTGAAATCTTTTTCACTTTCTGCAATCAAATGTGAATAACAAGCATGGTACAGGTAGCTAATGAGTCTTCCTCCAGTACTGATGTCATAATCTTTTCTTATAATCCAGTTCCTCAAATTATTTGCTCAGCGCACACAGATTAAATGGACATATAGAGGGAGACAGCCGTGATTGAAACGATCCTAGCTAGGGTGACACATATCTTACCAAAATGACAGGCTTATTCTTTCACACTATAAAGAAATCTTATGCAACATCCTTGCCCAGTGCAAACTCTCAAATGATCCATTCCAGCGACAGAGTATCACACAATCAATTTGTATTTCATTAGTTGAAAAGCATTTTTTTCTTATTATAAAGCAAATGGATATCTTCCAGCAAAATCCTAACTCTCCTTATCAAATAAAAATATGCTTTCATTTAAGGTAATTACCCCTAAATGGTTGATTTATACAGCCCTGCAAACTGTGGAGTCCCAAGCAAATAAATAACTTTCCATTTGGTTTCAAAAAAGACAGACAAAAAGATTTTTTTAAAGGTGCTGACTAAGAATTCTGTAGAATTTGCTTAAATGCTTCATACTTTAATTAAAATAAATATTGGTGTGTTCATTTCCCTGAGAGCAACAGTATGGTAATAAGTTCTTAACAATTCAGCTCTTTGCCTTTTCATGGCGCATTTTGCAATTCTATCCTACATTCCCCCTCCCTTTTGCTAATCAGTAATCAGTACTTTTTGAGGTTTATGTGTACAGTATGTAATTTGATTTTCTTCCCTGGTGGGTTGTTACACAAACTGAATACAGAGATTAAAAGCACATATATTTAGAATCAAGGAAAGCATAATATATGTTTTTACTGCTCTCCAATGATGAGCTCTATACATTAATCAATGTAGCTGGCTTCCAGCAATGCATTGCAGTTTTGTCTGCTCAAAGGAAATAGAGCAATTCTTTAATCAACTTGCAGTATCAGGTATGACACTGAAGAGAGAAGCAAGAATATATGGCCTTTTGTCACAAATAGTTTTAGTCTTACTTATAAAAAAAGCTTTCTGTTTGGTTCCCAGTGCAAGATAAACTTGGGATAGTGTGAATTTAATTCCAAAACGATAATAATATTTCATTCTTGCATTTTTAGTTAATTGACTTTATAAATGTGTTACTTCTCCATCTACTTTATAAAGAAAACTGTAGCTTTAAGTGTAGTCTCTAGATTTGTCTTAATAAAAATCACCTGTTGGATTGATACCCAGCTTTGTTGGCTAGGCATTGTTTATGCTTTCTCTGATTTAATTGTGGTGAAGTGCACCTGGGTTACTATGGCATTGGAACACATTGTGATTTGATTGGAGGTTAGAGACTGGGAACAGGTTTCATAGAATTTTAAAATAGTAGAACTGGCTAAAGCCTCATAATTATTTATACTCAACCACATTGATTCATGTATGAGAGAATTGAGGTCCAAGTAAATAAAGATAATATCTTTATCTTTGAAAATCAGAAAGCTTTTCTTTCTGAATATTTAACAAAACAAAAATGAGAACAAAATTTACTTGATCATTAAAACTGGATTATATTTAATTTGAATATTCCAGTGTCTTATATATCTTTGAAACCTGTAAATTTAATATTTTATTTGAATTTATACATGGAATGAGATTTTTGGGAATACACATTTATAAGAAATTAGTTTTGTTTTGTTTATCTCTTTAAGTAGAAACAGCAGAAAAGTTGTTTATGTTTCTAAATGTTTCTTATTACCAGGTTACTTAATCTAAACTGTTGCATTTGTTATTTATTGCTAAATTGCATCCAAGTCATAGCTGAGAATCCTACAAGTTTTCCATAACAGTAAATTTCATGGGAGGAGATTGTCCATTATCTCTTTAACCCCAACGCCACTAGAGCGCCCTTGATTTAAACTAGATAAAATATGAGAAATCTACATAATCTAATTGGAAGAATTTCACTAACCTTATTTGAAAACTGAAATCAGTATGTGGGAAAATATTATTAGAGAATGGATTGAAATGATAGTGTACTTTGACTTAGCATGTAACTTTTTGATCAACAAATAATCAATACACTCATTTCTCACTTATGAACATGGTTACATTCTAAAGACCAGAAAAACCAATATAATGTTAAAACGAGAAATTATCACACTATTACATTGTTGTTCTTTTTGTTATGTGCAAATTGAGTCACTTGCAACTCTTATATACAATCCTATATGCAATAACTCTGAACTCTGCCCTATCCTGAGCCAGTCCAAATTAAATCATTGTTGTTGTTGTTGTTGTTATGTGCCATCAAGTCGCTTGCTACTCATAGCGACCCTATGTACAACAGCCCTGAACCCTGCTCTATCCTGTGCCAGTCTCATTGCCTCTGACACACCCATCCTGATTACCCCAGTCACTGAATCAATCCACCTCATAGATGGTCTTCCTTTTCTGCACCGTCCCTCCACCCTCCCAAGTATGATGTCCCTCTCCAAGAATCTCTCCCTCCTTACAACATGTCCAAAGTATGTCAGATGAAGCCCAGAATCCTTGCCTCCAAGGAGAAGCCTGGTTTAACCCTCTCTAGGATGAATCTGTTTTCTTGGCAGTCCAGGGTACATTCAATACTCTTCTCCAGCACCACAGCTTAAATGCATCAATTCTCCTTCTGTCCTCCCTAGTCATTGTCCAACTCTCTGATGAATAACAAGTGATTGCAAAGACCATAGCCTGTATCAGACGCACCTTAGTCTCCAGAGAGACACTGTTGCTCTTGAGTACTTTAGAGAGGTCCCTAATAGCCGACTTTCCCACCGCAATAGGTTTTTTTATTTCCTGGTATCCCAAATAACTAGATATATAAAATTAAACATTACAACCAATATTGCTCTGACCTCACATCTCAGCATTCATTAATACATCCTACTTAATTAATTCATCCTACCTAATGCATAACTAAACAAAAAAATATATATATATAATTATTGTTACAGATACAATGTTTGAGACAATATGTTTGATAATGAGCCACTTTGGGCAGTCTCTCTGGACTTGGTTGAGGGTTGATTTCATGTTGCTGATACGTGGGTACTTCAGAATGGACCATATGGAATGAATTTGGCTTGAATGTTTTTGGTTCGGTGGTGAGCTTGAGTTGCTGGTGAACTTCAGGGCTGCTGATTGGGAAATGTTCTTTCTCAAGAAAAGATATATAGAAGAATTTTTTTAGATGGCTAAATAATTAGACTGGAAAAGATATTGCTATTGCATAAACACCAGAAAAGCCAGCTAGAGACTATAATCGTGGAATCCTGAAATTGAGGAACTTATTGAGCATAAAATTAGACAAAGATTGAAGGAGGAAGCTGGAGTAACGCAACCATTGAAGACACAGGTGGAAAAGATGCTCCAGGTCTGAACATTTTTGTCTCCCTGGTAAAGTTCAACAGCAACTGCCAAAATCATGGAAATCAGACCTCATCTGACCAGAGAAGACCTCATTTTCAATAACCCAGGATCTTCCTAAGTCACTCAGTACCTACACACCCTTATATACTAAGAGCCTCACATAATGACAAGGAAGGAGCAGCAGTCGGGTTCAAACATCGGGGGTAGGGGGGAACAACCAAAAAAATACCAAACATACAAATATTCTCTGAGTGAAGCAGACCACCAGTTCACCAACCCTGTGGTTATCCCAGAGCCAGGAACTCAAAAGTTATATGCCAGTGTGTTGTTCCAACAATTTATAATTTGGAAATTAAAAAGCTGAAGTAAAGTTTTAAAAACCACAAGTAAAACACAGTAATAAAAAAATGTTACTACCGTATGGAAAGGGTACAACCAGTACATACCAAGAAGAGCCTCGCACAATGCCAAGGCAGCTGCAGTCAAGTTCAAACCTCATGAAAGGACAAAATAAGATTTCTTGTAGAAAAGCAGACCAGATTGCCCATCCAGTGACTCTCTGAGACAGGAAGCCAAAAGATATGCTGATATGGAGTTCCTATAATTTACAATGAATAAATTATAATTATTCAGAGAGCTGCCAGGATTAATGAAATGATCACAAGAAGGAGAGGGTACAGCCATCACAATACTAAAACAATAGAAAAACATGAAAATCCAGTGCTTAACTAGCACTCACAATAAACCACTCGGTGTTTCTTTGTTCTGTTTCGGAAACTTGTTTTAGGTATAGGTTTTGCACCAGCATATTTCAGTGTTTTGGTATTTCCATTCTCAATTTTGGTGATATTTATTAGTTGATACAAGTAAGATGAAATCTTTAACTACCTCAGTCTTCTTCATCTGTGATGATACTGCCTACTGGGACAGAGATGAAGATCTTTTCTTGATGTAGACATGCAATCCATACTGAAGGCTGCAGTCCTTCAATAGCAAACATTTAAGTAGCAATACCTTCTGCAATGTCTGCTACAATTCTTAGTTTCAGTGAGTAAGGTGTGTCATCTGCCTAATGCAGGTTGTTGATGAGTCTTCTTCTAATCCTGATGACACACTCTTCTTCATAAAGCCCAGCCTCCTGAATGATATATTCAGTACATAGACTGAAAATGTATGGAAAAAGGATGCATCCCTAGCACAATCCTTTCTTGATTTTGAGTCATGTATGTTCTTTTGCTCTGTTTGAACAGCAGCTTCCTGGTCTAGGTACAGGTTACTCATGAATACAATCGAGTGTTCTGGTATTCTCATTCTCCTCAGTGTTAGCCACAATGTGTTGTGATCCACACAGGCAAATGTTTTTGCATAGTCAACAAAACACAAATAATCGTCCCTGTGGTACTCTCCACTTCCAGCCATTACCTCTCTAACGTCAGTAACATTATCCTTCGTGCCACAGCCTTTTCTAAATTCAGCTTGCATTTCTACTAGTTCTCTGTTGATGTATTGTTCTAGTTGTTTTTATATATTCTTAAGCAATATTTTGCTTGTATGTGATATAAGTGATATTGTTTGATAACTTCCCTATTCTGTGTCCTTTATTATTCAATAGATACTATTATCATTGATCCTACTTATAGGCAAAATTTTACTCAGTACTCTGGGTTCTTCCTACTATTCCAAGAAGAAAGTTACATAGTAATTCTCTTTTTCTTATATCCTGTTGATGTGGTAAAAATGGAAAATTTAAAGTTGTATGTTTTTGTATATATTCTCAATCATCTTCTCCTCATTCTATAAAAGTAGAACCAAACCAAGTTTTCAAAAGTGTAAGAAGAGGAACGTCTACCCCCTTTATCAATCTTCTCCATAGCTAAAAAGCTGTGACATCCAGTTGATGGGAATTTATGTCCTGTGTTTCATGGAGCCCATTTCGCTATTGACTGTTACAAATATAATGAGAGTATCTAATCGTATAGGTGGCCTAACTGCCCTTCTCTTGAATCCTTGAGGAAAAATTTGAGGTCAGGCTCACCTTTAACTTCTGTTTCCAGCCCTGAGGATGTAGTGCTTTCAGGATTTTTATGAGACTCCACTCATGCACTGTAGGAAATATATTTCCTTATTTCTAATAAATATCTATTTCTCATAAGTACAGGCCTGTCACCAAGCCATCCACTTTGGAAATCATACTTAAAAAGTTCTATCAGATAAGTTGTGCTTGTTCTGGGCCTCTGAGTAGGATGAAAATATGTAGTGATTTTACTTTTACAGTTTAGGAATTACCATCAACTAAAATATAATATGATTGAATAAAATTTATCACAGATACATAATTATTTAACCCCATTTTCTAAGGCTGCACAAAAACTATTTCGGTTTTTGGTCTAACGTTTAATAATTATCATTTCAAGATCAAATCATTTTTTAAAATGTTTTCACTTTATAATTGAGAGAGGCATAGAAGGGTTATATGGTTATCCAAGGCCACATATTAATTAGCAGTAAAATAATGGCAAACACCTGTCTGGGGGTTACAATCTTGTTTTGTGAAGAAATTACCATCTTCACATAAGTATATTTATCTTTATTTTCAGAATTTTAAAATTAACAATGTACTGACAGTTTTCCTTCTTTCTGAATTCTTCTCAGTGTCACCAAATCTTCCTTGATGGGAGAAAAAATTGTTCCTAATTTTTTTGAAAGGACTAGAGGCATGGATAATCACAAATAAATTGAGTATGGAAAAAGAGTTAATTTCTGAATATCTATTAAAACCATTTGAAGATTTTTCTGCAGGTAATTCCTGAAACAAACATTAAACACTATAGCTTAAGACAAGTACCATGATAGCCAGAAATCTGTGATCTGGCTTTAGAATTTTTACCTGACTCATCTTGCTTAAGTCTTGTCTATATATAAGCAGTATCTGCCAGTATCTGCTCTCGCTCTCAGAACTCAAGTAGACCACACTGCTCTTTTGTTCAGACATTCCTCTAGGTTGTATATCCCTCATGTGCAAGTTGCCATACAACGGTAACTTGTGGTTGCTGTGAGACTGAACACTGTGACACTGATGTGTCAAATGTGTTGATGGTTGGTTATCCAATGCAGACAGAGAGTGGGGTGGAGCTCCCCTATTAAAACAAGCTTGAAAGGAGGAATGGCATCCACTTCCATAATAGCTTGCCTCCGGAAACCCTATGAACCTGGAGAGAGGATGAAAGACACCCAAGCATTGAGCACTCTCCTTCATAGGGTACTATGAGTCGCCTGCAACTCGACAGCACTTAACAACAACAACAACAACATATCCATCACTATGAATGTTGTAACAAAGAAATTGTAACTCATTTATTGAACAAATCTTCTGTAAATTTCTTTTTTTTAAAGTCTTAACATTATTAATACTATAACTTTGGGATGTATGGCACACCCGACTCAAGCCACAGTACTTAAAATAGCCTCAAGTGAATGTGTAAATTGGAAAATGAATAACGAAAACCAGAGCGTTAATGACTTTGACTTACTCATCATATACCAAAAGAACAAACCAATCAGTGTGGAATGACAAGTATCCAAAATGCTCCTTGGAGGGGAGAATGGTGAGACTTAGCCTCACATACGTGGTCATGTTATCATAGGTCTAGAGAAAAACATCATGTGTAGTAGAGTCAGCAAAAAGACAGGAAGAGCCTTACTGAGATGACTTGATTGTGGCTGCAATAATGGACATAAGCACAGCGGAGACTGTGAAGGTGGTGATTGGATAGTGTTTTGTTCAGTTGTAAGTAAGATCACTATGAATCAGGACTGACTGGCATATAACAATATTAGTTTAAAATGCTGCCATCAAGTCAATTATGGTTCATAGTGACCTAATAGTACAAAAGGATTGCCTAAAAGGATTTCTGAGTCTATAATCTTTGTAGAAGAAGTCCTAGCGACACAATCACTACACATGGGACTTTTAAACAACAGGCTAAAAGGTTCAATTGTACTAGTCACTACAACGGGAGAAGATGTGCAAGTCTTTGTTAACAAAGATTGGGGGTTCAGTTTAATCTTTATGGTGAAGACTTCAAACTTCCAACATTTCAGTTAGTAGCACAATGTCTAACCACTTTATCACCAGGGTTCCTTCTCTCATACATACAGACTTAATAAGAGCCCTGGTGGTTGTTTTCGTTATGTGCCATTGAGTTGCCTGCTACTCGTAGCGATCCTATGGGCAAAAGCCCTAAATCCTGCTCTATCCTGGGCCAATCTTATTGTCTCTGACACACCTACCCCATTACCCCAGTCACTGAATCAATACATCTCATCGAGAGTCTTCCTCTCTTGTGCTGTCCCTCCACCCTCCCAAGCATGACATCCATCTCTAAGAACTGGTCTCTCCTCACAGCATGTCCAAGATATGTTAGATGAAGCTTCAGAATCCTTGCCTCCAAGGAGCAGCCTGGTTTCTCCTTCTCTAAGATGAACCTATTTGTTCTCCTAGTAGTCCATGGTATATTCAACACTCTTCTTCAACACCACAGATCAAAGGCATCCATTCTCCTTCTATCATCCTAGACATTGTCCAGCTTTCTGATGCATAGCAAGTGATTGCAAAGATCATGGCCTGCATAAGGCTCACCTTAGTCTCCAGACTGATATTGTTGCTCTTCAGTACTTTGGAGAGTTCTCTGACAGCAGACTTTCCCAATGCAATACATCTTTTCAATTCCTGGCTGCTGGTGCCAAGAGTACTGATTGTGGAACCAAGCAAACTGAAGTTGTTCTCAGAGCCCTCGTAGAGTTGTGATAATAGGTTTGATTGCTAACTAGTCAGCAGTTCAAACCCTCCAATGAATCAAAGAAGAAAAATATGGCTGTCTGCTTCAAATGCAGGGAGACCTGGTGGACAGGTGGTAAGAACTTCCACTGCCAATCTTAAAGCAAGTTGTTCAAATCCACCAGCAAAGTTTTTAACCTTGAAAATCCTATAGATTCTACTCTCTCCTATAGATTCTTTATGAATTGAAATTGATTTCACATTTACACAGTGCTTTGTTAATTTAAATGACAAATAGGAAAAAATAACTATGGCATTTTTTAATAAGACAAATCAATGTATAATAAACTAGAGTTTCTATTTTTTAAGCATCAAAAACAATATTTTGCTGACTTTAGATCATTTTCTCAGTTTCAAAATTCTAGGAAGGGACCTTAACACTATAGTAGTAGGAGTTACCAATGTTAATTGGCATCATATTCCACAAAGACAATGTTGTACACTCTACTTTGCTGAGTAGCAACTGGGATTTTAAAAGATATGAGCAACCATCTAAAGAACAACTACTGAACTCTCCTTATCTGGAACAAATAAAAGAGGAGAAAAGCAAAGATGCATTGTAGCCATTGTGCTACCAAAGAACTAATTAATTAATTATGTGAACCTCAACTTGAAGCTTCAAAATCCTAGCCTCCAAGAGAAACTTAGTTTCACTCTCTCTAGTATAGACCCATTTGGTGGTCCATTATGTACTCAGGACTCTTCTCCAGCACCACAACTTGAAGGCATTGATTTTTCTTCTGCTATCCTTAGTCATTGTCCCAGTCTCTGATGTACAGTAAGTAATTGTGAAGACCATTTCCAAGATTAGGTGTACTTTAGTCTCTAGACCAACATCATTGCTTCTCAGTACTCTGGAAAGGTCAGAGTTACATAAAAGCAATCGTCTTTGGATTTTCTGCATCCTGATGTTAAGAATGTTGATTAATGTAAAGAATGTGGAGTCTAGCAAGCTTCAATCCATATTGAAGACTACAGACCTCGACCTTCTGCAGCAAGCACTTCAGGTCTGTCTCAGTTTCAGCAAGCAAGGTTGTGTTATCTGCATAATGTAGGTTGTTGATGAGTCTTCCTACAATTCTGATGCCACATTCCTCCGCATAAAGCCAAGCTTCCCCAATAATCTCTTCTGCATATAGACTGAAAATGTATGGAGACAAGATTCATACCTAACCCACAACTTTCCTGATTTTGAACCATGCAGCATTTCCCTACTCTGTTTAGAAGACTGCTTCTTGGTCCAAGTACAGGTATTGCATAAGCTCAGTCAAGTGTTCTGGGATCCCCATTTCCCTGAAGCTTAGCCACAATTTCTATGGTAAACTATAAAACCTTGGATGTACTTACTCCTTAATGAACCATGTAAGGTCAAAAAAGCAGTAGAGATAAAGCTCATAAGGTAATAAAGGGTAGTATAGAAAGACTAATGGAAACAATAACCAAAGGAAAGAATCCCAAAGAGTAAAAATTTCATTGTTGTGTTGTGTTGTGATGTGCTCTCTAGTCACCTGAGAATAATAGTGACTCTATGCACAGTAGCTCTGAACCCTGTCCTATCCTGAGCCAATCTCACTGTCTCCGACACACCTACCCCTATTATCCCCATTACTGTATTATTCTAATTCATCCTGGGTCTTCCTCTCCTGCACTGTCTCTAAATCCTTCCAAGTATCATGTCCTTCTCCAAGGACTGGTCCCTCCTGGCCACATGTCAAAGTATGTGAGACAGAGCTTCAAAATCCTGCCTCCAGTTTTAGAAACAACTTGGTCTCGCTTACTCCAAGATAGACCTATTTGTTCTATTGGCAGTCTATTGTATGTTCAATACTCTTCTGGAGTACCATAACTCAAAGGTATCAATTCAAGCCAGGTTTAGAAGAGGCCATGGCACTAGGGACATTATCATCAATGTCAAGTGACTCTTTTCTGAAAGCAGGAGTACCAGGGAAATGTATATATGTTTTTCATTGACTATACAAAGACATTTGACTGTGTGGATCACAACAAATTGTGGCTGATCTTGAAAAGAATAGGAGTCCCAGAATTAATATCTTTTCACCCTATAAATGGAACAGATCAGTCAGGAGGGAGGAATGTGACATTACGATTGGAGGAACCCTCACCAACAATCTATTGTGATGAGAATTTTTGTTACCTTGATGTTAAGCTGCAATACATATTGAAGACTGCAGCTTTTTTATTTTCAGCAAATGCTTCCGGTCCTCCTCAGTTTCAGCAAGCAAGTCTGTGCTACCTGCATTACATAGTCCTCCAGTCATGATGTTACATTCCTCCTCATAAAGTCCCGCTTCCTGAATGATCTTTTCCACATAAAGATTGAAAAGGTATGGAGAAAGGACACATTCATGATGCATAAGGAAGAAGAATCTATAGTTAGAATACTTGGAATTGGACACGGAAATGAGACTGGAGATAGAATTATAGAATTTTGTACAACCAATGATTTATTCATTGCAAAAACTTTAAGAAGCACAAAGAGTGACTACACACATGGACCTGACCTGATGGTCAACACGTGAATCAAATTGATTACATCTGTGGAAAGAATCATTAAAAAGTTGAATATCATCTGTGAAAACTAACCCAAGTGTTGATTGTGAGACAACTGTTCATGTACAAGTTCAGACTAAACCTAAAGAAAATTAAATCCACAAGAATGAAAATTTTACCTATCCCACTTGAATTTAAAAACCATCTCAGTAACAGGTCTGTGACCTTGAATAACTAATGAATGAGGACCAGAGAACCTGTGGGACATCAATAATATCATCCATGAGGAACACAAAAGGTAATTACACAGACAAAGGAGAAAGAAAAACCGATATGGATGTCAGAGTGAAGGGGGAAATTATGATGTTAAGAAGCTAAACAGAAAGTTTTAAAAAGCAGCTTGGGAAGAAAAAGTCAAGTACTATAATGAAATGTAAAAAGAGCTGGAGTCGGAAAATCAAAAGTGTCAAACTCGCTCAGCATTTCTTAAACTGAAGAAACTGAAGGACAAATTCATGCCATGGGCAGAATATATGACACAGGAAGCATTAAAAGAAGATGATAGGAGTATACAGAGTCAATGTACCAAAAAAGAGCTGGCTGAGACAGAAGAATGTAATGAAACAAATATAATCAAGAGGCAATGGTGTTGAAGGAGGAAGTTCAAGTTGTTCTGGAGGAATTGGCAAAAAGACAAGATCCCAGGAATTGATGGAATATCAATTGATATATTTCAGCAAACAGATGCTGCCTTGGCAAAAACTGATGTGTTTACCAGGTTCTTCAAGGAAATCTGGAGAATTATCTGGCCACCTGGAAGAGATTGACATTTATTCCCATTCCAAGGAATAAGATGATTAGACAGTGTTGAAGTAATCAAATAATATCACTGATATCGTGTGTAAGCAAAATTTTATTGAAGAGTATTCAAAAATGACTTGAATACTACTTTAACAAAGAACTACTAGAAATAGAAAGTAGGTTTAGAAGAGGCTATAGCACCAGGGATATCATTGCTGATGTCAGATGGATCCTGGCTGAAAGAAAAGAATACCAGAAAAATGTCTATCTGTTCTTTATTGATTATGCAATGGTGTTTGTGTGGATCATAGCAATTTGTAGCTGACATTGAGAAGAATGGGAGTGCCAAAGCACCTAATTGTGCTCCTGTGAAACCTATACCTGGACCAGGAGGCTGTTGTGAAAACAGCGCATGGGAACACTGCATGATTTAAAATTAAGAAGGCAATGTGTCAAGGCTGTATTCTCTCTCCATGTGTATTTAATTTGTGTGCTGAGTAAATTATTCAAGAAGCTGGATTCTGTGAAGATTAATGTGGCATCAGGATCAGAGGGAAACTAATCAATAATCTGTGTTATGCAGATGGCACAATTTGCTTGCTGAAAGTGAGGAAAACTTGAAGCCCTTGTTTCAGAAATTCAAGGAATTCAGCCTTTGGTATGGATTGCATCTCAATATCAAGAAAACAAAGATTCTTACCACTATTGATGGGAAACATCATGATGGAGGGAAAAGAGATTGAAACATCAACAATTTCATCTTACTTGGATTCAAAATTACCACGCTTAGTACCAGCAGTCTGGAAATAAGGAGGTGCATAATACTGGAAAACTCTGCAGTTAGAGACATCTTCAAATTATTGAGAAGTAATGATGTCAGTTCAAGAACTAAGGTGAGTCTGATTTAGGCCATTATCTTTCCAATTATTTGCTAAGCATCTGGGAGCTGGACAATAAATAAGGATGACAGAACAGAATTAATGTCTTTGAGCTGTGGTGTTGGAAATGAACATCCCATGGATGGCCAAAAGAACAAATATGTCTTGGAGAAAGTGCATTTCTAGTGCTCTTTGGAGGCAAGAATGATGAGGCTTCATCTCACATATTTTCAGCATGTTGCTAGAAGGGCTATTATTTGGAGAGGGACATGATGCCTGGAAGGGTGGCTATTTGGCAAGGAGAAAGAAGACCTTCGACTTAGTGAATTGACCTGATGACTGTCACATGTGCACTAATAAATATGTCAGGAAGTGTGAAGATGGTACATGATGGGACAGGGTTCAGATCTGTTGTTCATAGTGTTGCTATGAGTTGCACTCAACTTGACAACACATAAAAACAACAACATCTATACAGAAGGGACTTTTCCTATTTATTTAAATCTTTTGTTTTTCACAGTTGAGATTTTGTAGTTTTCTCTATAATGGTCTTCTTGGCTGGCAAAACTGGACTTCTGCCTGCAGAAAGCTAAAGCAGGATCCACATTTCTCAACATACACAAAAATCAACTCAAGATGGACCACAGACATAAGAGTAAAACCCCAAACCGTAAAGATTATAAAAGATAAAATGAGACCAAACACAGAAAACCTAAACTATGTTATAAACAGGATGGGAAATAAACCTATAAATGCACAACCTTGAACATAACATCAATGAATAGAACCTCCTAAAGGTCAAAAAACTTTTTCTCATAGAGTGAAAAGAAAAAATACTGACTGGGGGGGGGCGGGGGACCAAAACAAAACTGGCAATGTCATCTCAGACAAAGAAGGATCTCATGTCAAAAGTTTACAAAATCCTACAGAGCCTCCACAAGAAAAAGACTAAGAATCCAATTACAAGATGGGTAAAAAACATAGAAAAACATATCAGAGAACAGACATTCAGGTAGTTAACACACATAGAGAGATGCTCAAAATCACTGGCTATAAATGGATAACCCTGAAGGACATTATGCTGAGTGAAATATCCCAGTCACAAAAGGACAAATACTGCATAGTGCCACTGTTGTAAGACAAGACTGACATCAGGGTTGGAGACAGACTGAGAAAGATAGAATAAATTATGTATACTGCACTGGAACAGCTGAGGGAGAGAATTGTTTAAAAGGGATATAAGATCAGGTATTATTGTCATTATAGGAGTCCAGAATGAAGGCTGCATAGTGGAGTGGACCTGGGGGGAGGGATTGTATAACAATGAAATTTTTCCTTTACTTTTCAAAGACAAAAAGTAACTGGGGGGTGGGGAGGTTGGGCAGGGGAAAAGTGCAAAAATGAATGAATTGAAACCTAAAGTCTCTGTAAACTTTCATTAAGATTAGTTAATAAAAAAAGAGAAAGAATTCTTACTGGTAATGAGAGGGATATAAATCAAAACCACAATCAGTTGTCATCTTACCCCAGTATCAGTGACAAAATATAACAGGACAGCAAACAGTGAATGTTGGAGAGGATATGGAAAGATAGGAACTCTCACACATTTTTGGTGGGATTGTGAAATGGTACAACTCTGGAAGGCAGTTTGGTGTTTCTTCAAAAAGATGAACATAGAAATATTATATTACTGAGCTATTCCACTGCTATAAATATACCCTGAGGAAAACATAACTGAGACACAAATAGAAATTTGTACAAGGATGTTCACAGCAGTGGTATTCACAAAAGCAAGAAAATGGAAACAGCCGAAATGTCCATGAGCAAATTACTGGATTAAAAAAGTGTGGTTAATTCATGTGATGGAATACTGCACAGCACTCAGAAGCAATGATTTTGAAAAACATTATATAACATGAAAGAAGTTGGAGAGCACAATGCTGAGTGAACTCTGTCTTATAAGGGCAAATATTGTGCAAGGTCATGATTGTGAAAATAAAAGGATTACTGGTAAGATGTATACAAAAATCCAAAGGGGGAAGGTGAGGGAGGAGAGGGGACTAGGATTGGGAGGGGCTGGAACTCTTGAGGTCACAGAGTTAAGTGAGAAGAGTGAGATGTTGAAGAAATTAGGAAATATGCACTAGGGGTCTGAAAAGGTAAGTGGAGTAATCATGGACATAGATCAGTGGTGATTAATTTTATAAAACACAATGTATGGGAATGATGCTATGAAACACAATGTGAGAAGAGGAATATGTGACACACAATATATGTAAACTAAACATAGTGTGTATGAACATTGTATGCAAACCAGTATAAAATTAAAATAATTATACAAACAAATTACTCTGACCTTAATGGCAATTCTTGGGAATTAAAAAAAAATGAAGAGTAATTAGAGCCAAATTCTATCAGAGTATCATTTAAAATTATTTATGTGTCTGTTACAGTAGTTTTTCATTCCAACTATAAAACACAGATTATTAAATACAAGTAATTTTCCTTCCCTCTCTTTGAATTTAAGGCATTTCTAAGATGGTCAATGTCATTAAACTGTTGAAAAGTGTCTATTTTTTCTTTATGCAATTTTATAATATGTACATGATTTTTGGAGAAAAAGGCACAGCTTGTCAGCAGAGATTTCAGCTGGGGGCCGCTAAGGGCCTAGTGTCAAGAAGTTGTGTTGTAATCTCTAAGGCACATGTTTGAATCCACCAGATGCTCTGTGGAAGAAGGATGGACAATCCCTTCCCTAAGATTAACTGCCTCTGAAGGCCTACTGGAGAGTCAGTTATGGGTCAGTTCTGACTCTATGGTACACAACAATAACAAGATGTAGGGTGAAAACATTGGTAGGCTAGAACCCTCTCTGGTGGGTATTAGAGGCAGTTCATTACAAAGGAAGAGACAGTTATAGTATAATATATCATTTTGAGCCCCATGTATCAGTTGCCCAGAAGCTGGTCATTTCTTAGCATAAATATGACAACTTGACTGCATAGCCTAATCAATCTTGGCAATTTCACTACTTAAGTCAGCATTCAACAATGCACAGGAAGGATGAAAGAAAAATAGACACAAGTTGAGCTTTGTTTTGCTTTGCTTTTTTATGATGATAAGGTAAATATGTTTAACTAGGAATATGATACGATCTTAAATTCCTTAGTGCTTGGAGTGAGTTCTGTTCATGATCTATTGGGACAGTTTATTGATCAACCATTCTCCAAATCAGGGTTCCTTTCCTCCTGACTGCCTTGCTTGTGGCTTGTGCTGGAGACCATGTTACTTCTATTCCTATTCACTCACTTCCCTTGTGTGTAGGTAATGCCATGTCCCTCCAGCTGTTGCCACACATGCTCCCTCGCTTTATTTCAGCTCCAATCCCCACTAGTCACAGTGTGTTTCCCCTCAATTGCTCTTAATCTTAAACACAGAAAGATATACAATTGTTTCAGTAATCATTGTATTTTTTCAGTGAGGGCATCTAATTTTCAGTGTTAAAAAAATACAACCTTACTGACATAGAGTCAGAACTAACTCCCGGGGATCCTCTGTTGGTTTTGGAGACTGTGAATCCCAAGGGTGAGAGTGCTCATCTTACTCCCATAATAAAAAAGATGGTGGAATTGAACCACTAGAGAGGTGAAGCCTTTGAGTTAGAAGTGCAATATGCTAAGGATTATACCATAATTAGCAATTAGAGAGATGGGGTAAAATATCAAAAAGGTGTTATCTCATCTCAGAAACAAAAGAAAAGTTCAGTAAAACAACAAACAATAAATGTTGGCAATGATGGAGAGATCTTACTGCTCATGGAAATATAAAATGGTGCAAACACCATAGCAAGCAAACTGACTCATCTTTAAAAATTGGAAAACAGAAATATCAATTGATCTAGCAAACTCACAACTAGATATATGTTGTTGTGTTGTTACATGCCATCAAATATAAACTGACTCATAATTGACCCTGCAGTCCATTTTCAGAGGCTGTGGAAGTAACAGGAGGATATAGCCTGTCTCTGACAGAGTAGCTTGTGGATTGAAATCACATGACTTTCTTTGGGTTGAAAACAAATATCCATACCCCTAGACCACCAGAGCTCCCTACCCTAAAAAATAGGATGAACAGAGCAGAGCAAGGAAACACTGCATGGTTCAAAATCAGGTGTAGTGATGCATCCTATCTCCATACCTTTTCAATCTATGTACAGAACAGATCATCTGGGAACCTGGGCTCTATATGGAAGAATGTGGCATCAGAATTGGAAGAAGACTCATAAACAGCCTGTCTTATGCAGATGACATAACCTTTCTTGCTGACACAGAGGAGGACCAGAAGCACTTGCTGCAAAAGGTCAAGGACTGGAGCTCAACCTATTAAATAATCTCATTGTCCTAATTACTGTGTCAATCAATCTCATCCAAGGTCCTCCTCTCCTTCACTGTCCCTCCATCCTTCCAAGCATAATGTCTTTCTACAAGGACTGGTCTCTCTCTCCTGGCCACATGACCAAAATATGGGAGATGGAGTTTTAAAACCCTTCCCTCTAAGGAGAAGCATGGTTTCACCCTCTCCAAGACAGACTTATTTGTTCTCCTGGAGGTCCATGTTATGTTCAATACTCTTCTCCAGCACCACAGCTCAAAGGTATTAATTCTTCTTCTGTCTTCATTATTCACAACTTTGCCAGTTCCAAAGTTCAGAGCTGGTGGCAGGGTCGCGGACTGGGGTGGGGGAAGCCTGATTTGCTGTTCCACAAAGTCCACCATCAACAGAACTTGATGTAACAAACAGTTCTGCTCTGAAACACATGAGGTCATTGTGAGTCCCTCAGTAAACAAATAATGACTTAGTGCTCAGTAATATGGACAAATGGAGTAGCATGAGAGGCTGGGAAATACATCATTATAGCTGCACATAATATAAGGAGTCCTGTTACTCTGAAATGGAGAAAGAGTGATATAATATAGTCATTCAGTGTTTTTCTGCCAAACTAACAACTTCTTATACCAATAACTTTGTGATTCTTTTCTGCAAGCCTACAATAAAGACAGGATTGTAGAGGCTTAAAATTGACATCACTCTAATTGCTATGCTACGACGAGCAAAACAAAGAAAAAAAGCAAAAATGCAAAGAGCACAATAAACAACAGAATGGTGAATAAAAACTTGACATACCAAATCACACAAAAATAGGAAATGTTTTCCTTCAAAACCTACACTCACTCACAAACACACCTCCTTCAAATTTAGTAACATTTAAACAAAAACAAAGTAGTGCCTTGCTGAGATTCTTAAATCAATATGCAGTATGCCAGAATTCCAAAGGAGGAACAGGGATTTGACAAATGGCATTACATGGTCAATTCAAAACATGATAATTAACTGTGAATTCAAAATAATGTTATGCTGGTGAGAAATTCCTACTACAGTATTGTCTGGTAGGAAATGAAACAGGCTTTTGAGGCTCCAAGTGGTGGTGCTTGCTTCTTACAGCTTCTCTCTAATGCTGGACTGGCAGCTGGACTGACTGAGTTTTATCATACATTAATGGGAATGGATGACAGAGTGTAGGCAACCAGAGTGTCATATGTGCGGTATTGCTGAGGCCAAAGGTCTGGGAGATGAAGTGTGATGGGGCCATCTGTCACCCGAGGCAAAGATGGTCTCCAACCTGAGGCTATGCAAGGCACCTAGGTGTCCACCTGATGTTAGACAGCCTGTTTCTTTATTTAAAAGAAAAATAACGAGGGCTAGATGCCAAGGAGGAGGCATTGGCTCCCCACCATCAACAGCAGGAAAGCTCATTAGCTTAATCTTCAAGCACTTGCAATTGAAAACAAGGCAGCTCCAGAGATAATAGCTAGAGAAGGCCATGGCTTGCCCCCTTTAGCACCACAGGATTTAGGAAAGACAACTAGACCATTTTTACTAAAGTTCTTTGTTTTAGAACTTACCTATAACAGTAGCAGCGAGAAGACCTTATGTGACCCTCCTAACATCTATTCAATTACTGCACTTGGGACTTTACTCTGATCCTTGTAAACTCTATGTAGTGGCCTCACTTCCTCTTATAAGCTCCTTTAACAGTATTCTTCATTGGTCATATTTTAACGTGCACTGCCTTTCACCATTTTTATATTTTATGTCCATATTTCTATTGTATTATATGAACTTAAGCATGTCTATAGCTATTTACAAACCCCACAGAAGTAGTGTGTATTTGGCATGTAGCAGGAGTTTGCCAAAGAAAGTTGTGTGGGAGGCTGAAGGAATTAACACATTTAAAGCTGCCTTATGCAATCCAAGTCCACAGAAAGCTTTTTTGAAGCTGGAGCACCAGCAAGCCAGGTGAGAATCTACTCTTAGCAACAGGTTTGTTTGGTCCTGCTCAGGAAAACTCTGGGTAAGAAATTCTGCATTTCCACCCAGCCACTTTCCTTGAGTTTGAGATTCACTCAGCTTAGGGTCTTGCCTCAGATTGAATAAGAAATAAAGTGCTACCAACTCTGAAGACATGTGCATGCAATACTCTCATATTCTTGCAACTTCTTTAGCATTACAGAATTAATGGATCATACCGAATCAATTTAGCCAGTAACACTGAGACTTAGTTTCTCATCCTATCATGATGACGATGCTGTAGCTCATGTAAAGCCCAAACTCAATCTAAAGTTTTCTTGATTTCATTGCCTTTACTTTGGGAGAAAAACGAGACTACTGTCTTAGGCGCTGTTTCTAGTAAACCTAAACAATTATTATGAGTTTGATCTGACTCATGGTGACAGCCCTTGAAAACTGTGTTACCGAGGGCTGGCGTTGCTGAAGTCAAATATATCATCTGAGGTATCTCTGGGTGAATTCTCATCTGGACCTCAAGATTGTCAGCCAACCACATTAGCAATCAGCACCAGCATGGACTCCTCAGCCGACCAGATAAGAAAAATTAGTAGTGAGACTGAAGGCTAAAACTATGGGGCAAAAAGGGGGGAAGATGCCCATCTTTAAAAACTAGTAAGAAATGTGCCCTAAAACTGTCCTAAAATATTAACAGCCCCAAAAGATTTCAGTGGAATGCCTCTTTGCTATGGTGTCTACAGCTTAGTATCCTGTGCTGCTTTCTAAATCCATATGGTCATGTTGAAACTAAACCTCAAATTGACAAAAGTAGTTGTTTTCTTTGCTGTGAAATTGCATTGCTTATGTGTACAGGGAGATTTATGGTTTCCTTCAGCCAACATGTTTACACCTTTTAAAAGTAAGACTCTTTGGAGACTGCTGGGCAGAGAGTGTTTAATGACTGACATATATGATATTGGGCTTGAATGCGCCGATGCTGCAGCCCACCAAGGACCATCTGTCGGATGGTTTACTGGCACTTCACTATCACTTATCAAGTTCATTTTGAGCAAATGGATGGCAAAGATGGGAAGGTAGCATGTTTCGATTTGCTGCATTGAGCCTCTCAAGCTGTCAGCAAATGAAATGGCTGACACAATACCACAGTAGAACTGAGGAAATGGGCTGAAATCAATGACCAAGCTCAGATTGTAAAATCAATGTTTGGCTGTTAATTCGGTGTGCATATGAGGAGTATTCTATGCTTAACATGAAATTAGTTTTCATTTTTAAAAAAAAAATAAAATCATGCATCACTTAACATTCATAATACACTCTGTGACATAGGATACTATATAATTTGGATATTATGTAAACACCATACAACAGTCTGGTCTTGATTTTCCTTTAAACATTGCAAATGAGTTTCATGTTTTATCAGTGAACATTGACATGCTGAGAGGGATTTTCTTTTGTGTTTGATCCTCAATCCACATCATTAGCAATTTCTCCATATCTGATATTGGTCCCTTTGAATTTTGTGTTAGTTTCTGAGCTTTCAGTGGAACCAATTTTAACAGCTTGATTTTTCCCCTTTGTTTCAAGCATCTTGACTGTTGAGTATGATATGATTAAATTGTAAGCAATAGTATTCACTGATTAACCACCTTCATATTGATTTTTAAAACCCCTTGCTTCACTTCCACACCAGCCTATCTTCTTTGCCTCTTATTACTGCAAGCACTTAGCACTGGTTTTCCTTAGACTGGGTGGGACCCATGATACACTTCATGGTAATGTTTTTAAAAGAGAATTAAACAGAGAGATCAAACTACAATAATCAAGGGATACATGATAAACAAGATTGTATGCTGCTGTCTTTGAGTCGAAGCATGCAATATTATATAGTCATATTTTAGATAGACAGTACAGTGCATATATAAAGAGGAGACTTAAGTGTTTATTTTGATTATTAGTGTATGGAGCATAGCCTATAAGTAGAGTACTGTAAACCCAAAGTAGTATGAATACACCACTGATTCCAGAAGAGAAATATAGGTAATTTCCTTCTGTGTGATTTATAGTCTTAGAAACCTGCTAGAATGTCAGCTCTGAGTCATTTCCAACTTGACAGCAATGAATGAGTGAATATTAAAGTATTTGCACATTAGGTTATATATGTGCTAAAAGAAACTCTGCTGCAATCCCGAAGGCACACGGTTCAAATCCATCAGCAGCTCCACAGGAGAAGGATGAACAATCTCCTCCCATGCAATGACAATCTCTGAGGACCAGCTCAAGGGTCAGCTATGGTTCGGTTCCGACTCAATAGTACTCAAAAACCTCCACCACCACCATAATAATAATTGTACAAAGTACTATCACTTTGTATACAAGAGGCATGTTGTTGTTGTTGTTATGTGCCATCGAGTCGTTTCCGACACGTATATTGCATACAGGAAGCTGCTGTGCTCACTATGTCAAATTAAATGAAGATAATTTCTGAGCTTTATTCTAGCTTTATGGGGCCATGAACATATATAATATCAGATAGTCCCCTGAATGTGCATTATGTAGCACATGACTGACTGTACAAGTTAATTGGGGAGGTAGGAGAAAGTGGTACTTTATGAGCAAACTATTTATATAATGTTACTAAATGTTAAATTCACTAAATTTATTATTTATTGACAATTCCCTATAATATTCCCCAGTTCCACACTGAATTGACACAGTGAGCACAATGAACAAAGAGATCAAACAGCAAACATTGTGAGTACAGCAGAGAAATCAAGAAGTGTTTTATTCTGTTGTGCATAAGATCACTATGAGTCGAAATGTACTTGGCAGCATCCGATAACAATAAGAGAACAGTGTTTGCTTAGTGATAAGGCAGTGGTTCAATTCTACCAGCTGCTCTACAGGAGAAAGACGGACAATCTCTCCTTGTGTGATTAACTGTCTCTAAAAATCCACTGGTGGGTCAGCTATGGTTCAGATCCAACTTGACAGGACATAAGAAGGCATTCCTAAATTATCTTGAACAATAAGAACATTTAGAGGTACTAAAAGACTACCATGTGGCAGAGGGTGTTAACCCCCAGAAAACAGGATGAGGACTTGAAAGTCTTATAAGAAACCACTTTCTAAAAGTGAAATTTTTCATGGCAGTGTGCTTCAAGACTCTGACAAGGGTTGTGATAGAAGTTGGTTTATTATTATCAAAGCAAGTCTCCACAGTCTCAAAACTCTATGACTTTTCTTCTTCTGTGGGTCTAATATGAGTACATCAAAATGTGGAAATGTGGTAAGGAGCTGCACTGCAATCCCAAAGACACACAGTTCAAATCCACCAGCTGTTCCAGGAGAGAAGGATGGGCAATCTTCTCCCATATAATTTACAGCCTCTCAAAACCCACTGGAGGGTTAGCCAAGAATCGGTTCCGACTTGACAGTATGTAACATCAACAAATAAATAATAGTATAAAAGTACCAAATATGGCACACTTGATGGTATTTGAAATAAAATTCTTCCACCTCAGCATTATTGTTAATGATAAACAAAAATGAACTAACAATATAAACCTTTGCCATAGAGTTGATTCTGACTTAACTGCAACCCTTGTCACACAGTTTCCAAGACTATGATCTTTAAGAAGCCGATTGTCACATCCCTCCCCCACAGAGTGGCTTGTCATTTCACCACTAGCCTTTCAGTTACAGCCAAACACTAAAATGCTGTGTCACCAGAGCTCTTACAAAAAAAAAAAAAAAGAACCAGCATTTATTTAACACGAGTGTTACTCATTATGCTAAATGTTTTAAATATTCTGTCATTTTCCTGAGGACTATGGCTCATAGATATTAAAGACTGTATGCAACCAACTAAATAGAGGAGATTAGATTTGATCTTAAGTTATATCAACCTGCATAACCTATACCCTCATTCGTCCACTAAATATCACAACAAATTCAATTTATGACCAACACTAGGCTAATTTGACTAGATTCCTTTGTCCTAAACTAGTAGCTACCAAAGCTACCTTCTCAGTTGAAGTTTGTTTAAAAGTTTTATTAGCCATTTTATTGTTAGGTAACATCTAATTTTAGCAAAAGGTATCTCCAGTGACCTAATATTAGTAAGGAGTTGTGCTGCCAACCCAGAGACTAAAAGTTCAAATCCACCAGCAGCTCTGTGGGAAAAAGATAAGCAATCCCCTTCCCTGTGGTTTATGGCCTCTGAAAACCTGCTGGAGGGTAACTAGGAGTCAGTTTTAACTCCATGGCTCGTGAGGACAGAAAAAAAGAAGCATTAGCAAAAACCTGGTATGTAAATGTCATTGTTGTTAGATGCTGTAGAGTATGACTCATAGTGACCCTGTAACAACAAATCTGAACCCTGTCCTATCTTGTGCCTTCTTCATGCTTCATGACACATTAGGTCCCATTGCAGAAGTCGCTGTGTCAGTTCATCTGGTTGAGGCTCTTCCTTGATTTTACTGACCCTCTGTCTTTTTGAGCATGTCCCTATTCAAGAAAAAGACCCTTTTAGCAAAATGTTCACAGTATGCGAGGGAACTGTTTTCAATGTCCATTGTACATCTGCCAGCCTTCCTACCTTTCACAGCCTTGGCTGACAATTGCGGTACTTTTTGCTTTGTGTCCTCCTTGTCTTATTAGCTCCCTTTTTAATGTCCTTCAAGCATGTTATACCATCTTTGCTCTTGTCATTTGCATTTTGTCATTTTTTGTCATTGGACATAGCATCATCCCCTGTATTAGCAAGATATCAGTTTAGACTAAATCACATATTTGATCCTTTACAGAGTTGTTTGCAAAGGAGACTTTAAGCGGAAGGTCCATGTTGTAGATTTGTATGATTAAGGGGTCACTTTCCATTATGAGATGGTAATAGTATCGAACTCATGCTATAGTTGTATTTTATTTCATTTCAAGATTTGAAAATGTTCAGTTATAGAGTTAATCAAAAAGAGTTTTGAATTTGCTTTTTAAAAAAACATACTCACTGTAGAAATAAAATCCATTATTTTTATTTAATCTAAACATTAAATCAATGTAAAGATAGCAGTCTTAGAACTTGTGTGAAAAGACCTTTCCCCAAGAAAATCAACTTTAGACCTTTCCTCAGTATGAACCTCACACCCATCCTTCCCGGTCAAAATCATCTCATGAGTAAATCCCACACCTTTACAATGCCTATCACTAATATTGGTGCATGGTAAATGCTCAGAAATACCAATTGTGGGCTACATACTTATTAAATACCTGACATAGATTTCAGAGTTATCTCAACATATATAAGAACAGTTTGACATACAGGAAGAGAACTGTGCAGAAAATGTTCATGAAAAGCTTGGTAACTGATTCATTATGGAGAAAACCCTTCTGTTATCATTGTTAGGTGCTAGTTCTAACTAATAGCGACCTAATGTACACCAGACATAAACACTGCCTATTTCTGCAGTGTATTAAAAATCACAGCTATATTTGAGACCATGGTAGTAGTCATTATGTCAATTCACGTCATTGAGGATTTCTCCTTTTTTCTTTTTTACTGATGCTTTATCAAATGTGATGTTCTTCTTCTCCAGGAACTTTCCCCTTCTGATAATATATTCAAAATATTTGAGAAGTGTCATCATCCTTCCTTCAAAGCAGCATTCTGGTTTCAATTCTTGTAAGATATATATGGTTTTGTTTGTTTGTTTTTGTGTTTTTTTTGTTTTTTTCTTTTGGCAGTGCATAGTATATTCAACATGGTTTACCAACACCTAAGTTCAAAGGCATCAACTTCATCTGGTCTTCCTTGTTCACTGTCTAACATTCATGTATGTATAAAGTAATTGAAAAATATCCTGGTTTGGATCAAACACATCTTAGCCCTTACAGTAATATTCTTGCTTTCTAACACTTTGAAGATGTCTTTTCCAGCAGATTTGCCCACTACAATATCTCATTTGATTCCCTGACTATTATTTTCACAGCTATTGATTATAGATCCAAAGTAAATTAACTTCTTCAGAACTTCAAATTTCTCTCTGTTTGTTATAACGTTTATGGGTGCATTTTAAAAGATTTACTTTCTTCAGCTTAAGAAATAATTCCTCCCTAAACCTGTACTCTTTGATTTTCAAGACTAAGTACATCCAGTCTTTTTTACCTTCAGCAAGCAAAGTTGTGTTGTCTGCATATCATAGGCTGTTGTAGAATTTTCAGCCAATCCTGATGCCATTTTCTTCTTAATACTTTCAGCATCTCTAATTACTTGTTCAGTACACAAACTGAGCATGTACATAGAAAATATTTAACCCCAATGTTCTTCTTCCTCCTCGATTTTAAAGCATGTAGTATCCACTTATTCTGTCCAAATTACTGCTTCTTAATCTATGTGTAAATTCCACAAGAACACAATAAAGAATTTTAGAATTCTTAATTTTTGAATGTTATCTATATTTTGCAATGTTCCATACAGCCAAATGCCTTTTTATAACCGATAAAATATAGATAAACATATCTGTTATTCTCTAGCTTTGGCCAAGGTTCATCTGATAACAGTAAAGGTGTATCTAGTTCTGTCCCTTTTTAGGAAGTGTGCTTGAATTTCTTGTATTTTTCTGAAAGCATTAATAGATTATCTTCATTATTATTTTTCCTCGGTGTTACATAATATTACTCTAATATCCACATTCTGCTAGATCGCCTTTCTTTAGAATGGGGACAAAAGTGGATCTCTTCATTTGATTGGCCAGGTATCTGTCTTCCAAATTCCTTAGACATGAATAATTCACCTTGAATGTGAACAATTTGACCACATTACTGGTTATTCCTGGTACAACTATAACTAACACACCTAACTTTTTCATGTTGATTACTTTTTTATTTCCTTTTCAAAGAGGATTTAAAAATCAAATGACATTATATAGAGTTTATATTGGCGAAGTCCCTCTTCATTAAAAGACCCTTCATAGTAACGGCACAGACATCCAGTAATACTTGAATTTCATATATCTTAATTCTTTGCCTCTTGATCTTTAATCATAGAGTAATTGTATTTTTTCCAAGATGGAAAAAGAGGGATTAAACATAATTTCCCACTCTATGGCCTTTGAGTTGTGGTGCTGGAGAAGAGTGTTGAATATACAATGGACTGCTAGGAGAACAAACAGGTTTGTCCTGGAGAGGGTGAAGCCAGAATGTTCCCTGGAGTCAAGGATTCTGAAGCTTCATCTGACATACCTTGGGCATGTTGCAAGGAGGGACTGGTCCTTGGAGAGGGACATCATGTTTGGGAGAGTGGAGGGATGGTGCAGGAGAGGAAGACCCTTGATGAGATGGATCGATTCTGTGAGTGGAATGGTGGGAATGAATGTGTTTGTGACAGCGAGGTTGACACAGGATAGAACAGTGTTTACGACTCTTGTACAAAAGGTCACTATGAGTTGCAAGTGATTTGATGGCACATAACAACAACAACAACAACAATGGCAGATAGAACATGCGCTGAACATGTAAAAAGGTTAGGCACATAAGAAGTAAGATACACTCTTGTGGCTGAAACACTAGAGGAAAGGAGGCAGTAGTGAGGAAGGAGGTTGGTTGACTATCCTATATGTCTGAAAGGAGAAGGAGCATAGATGAAGAAGCAGCATCATGTAAAGAAAATTTACACCTAATTTTTTTTAAAAAGGAAGCATGTTGTCGTTGTTGTTATATGCGGTCGAGTCACCTGTGACTCATAGCGATCCTAGGTACAACAGCCCTAAACTCTACTCTCTCCTGTGCCAATTTCACTGTCTCTGACATACCCACTCCCATTATCCAGTCACTGAATCAATCCATCTCATTGAAGGTTTTCCTCTCCTATGCTGTACCTCCACCCTCCCAAGCATGATGTCCCTCTCCAAGGACTAGTCCCTCTTGCAACATGTCCAACATTTGTTAGACAAAGCTTCAGAATCCTTGCCTCCAAGGAGCAGCCTGGTTTCATCCTCTCCAGGATGAACCTGTTTGCTCTTTTAGCAATTTATGGTATATTCAATACTCTTCTCCAACACCACAGCTCAAAGGCATCGATTCTCCTCTATCATCCCTAGTCATTGTCCAGCATTCTGATGCATAGCAAGTGATTGCAAAGACCACGGCCTGGATCAGGCACATCTTAGTCTGCAGACTGTCATTGTTGCTCTTCAATACATTGGAGAGGTCTCTGACAACAGACTTTCCCAATGCAATACATCTTTTCATTTCCTGGCTGCTGGTGCCAAGAGTGTTGTGGAGCTGAGCAAACTGAAACTACTAACAATTTCCATTCCTACTCCATCAATTGTGATGCTGCCAGTTGGCCCAGTGGTAAGGATCTTTGTTTTCTTGATGTTGAGCTTCAATTCATATTGAAGGCTGCAGTCCTTGACCTTCTGCAGCAAGCACTTCAGGACCTCCTCAGCTTCAGCAAGTGGGATTGTGTCATAACACAGATTGTTGATGAGTCTTCTTCAAATCTTGATGCCACATTTCTCTTCTTCGAGCCCAGACTCCTGGATAATCTGTTCTGCATATAGATTGAAAAGGTATGGAGATGGGATACATCCCTACTATACACGCTCCCCAAATTTGAATCATGCAGTGTTTCCTTGCTCTGTTCTGACAACCACATCCTGGTTCAAGCATAGGTTTTGCACAAGCACAATCAAGTGTTCTGGGATTCTCATTCTTCTCAGTTAGCCATGTAGAAATAAGTAAATATTAATGTCTTTATATAAAAATCAGAACAAGGGCTGGTCACACTCTTAGGCTTGTTTTGATGGCTGACTGATATAATGAAGCAATGTTAATAGCACAGTAGGGGCAGAGCCAGCATGTACCAAGATGCTAAATCCATGTGAGTTATCATGTGCTTCACCAAACCCTTCTAAAATGTACCTTATTTAATGACTTGGGATGACAAAAGTAGAGTTGATGCTTTTGAGCTGTGGTGCTGGAGAAGAGTATTGAATATGCCATGTACAGCTAGGAGAACAAACAAGTTTGTCCTGCAGAGGGTGAAGCCAGGTTGCTCACTGGAAGAAAAGATTCTGAAGCTTCGTCTGACATACTTTGGACATATAACAAGTTGGGATCAGGCCTTGGAGAGGAATGCCGTGCTTGGGAGGATGGAAGGACAGCACAAGAGAGGAGGAAACTCCATGAGATGGATTGATTCAGTGACTGGGGTAATGGGAGTCGGTGTGTAGGAGACATTAAGATTGGCAAGGGACAGAGCAAGGTTTAGGGCTGGTATACATAGGGTCGCTTTGTGTTGCAGGCAACTCGACAGCACATAAAAACAACAACAAAAACAACAATTCCTTTAACTTCATCAAGGAGGAAGAATTATTTTACTCTGGTGTTGCAAGTGATAAAATTAAAAATCAGTGAGGTAAACAGTATTATACTGCACTACAATCATAAATCTATATGTCTACATAGAGCTGAGTCTCCAGCAGGCTTTTGGAGTTGTAATATTGTCTAACTGCTATGCAGGTGCAAGTGGATTTGAACCTCCAGAGTGGTGCCACGTTTGGCTTAGCCGAGTAACTCCCCACAGACTATACCATGCAAGCTCCTTATTAACTACTCTAAGGGAGATTGAAAGAAAATTCAAAAATATGGTTTTCATGCCTGTATTCCACCTATCATCTACTATAGTGACCAGCACCTCAAGGCTATATCACTGTTGAATGATTTGTCCAATCACCCAAAGTATAATAAATTTAATCATACAGTGTGTTATGTTTCAGCCTCTGACCCTGTTAGTTCTGAAGGAGTTGAATGTAATTCATGGAGGAACCATGCACAATAGTCCAAAGGGTGGTAGATATGTATGAGATACACTGACCAGGCTTGCTCAATCAGGAATCTCAGATGAAAAGTCCAGAATTCTGCCACTGAAGCAACCTGTGTCTTTAGGGATATTTAAATATCTGGTGGCCTAGTGGGAAGAATCTACCCTGCAGTCCTGAAGGCACACAGTTTGTGGCTACCAGCTGCTCCATGGGAGAAGGACAAACAATCTCCTCACGTGTGTTTAACTGCATCTGAAAACCTGCCTGAGGGTCAGCTATGTGTCAGTTTCCATTCTATGATACAACTATCATCTATCTATCTATCTATCTATCTATCTATCTATTATCTATCACCTATTTCTCTACCCTCAATGTTTTTCAGATTCCTTCAAGTCAGTTTTCAATTTATACATATTAATAGGATGTAACCTTGTGTTACAGAGTAGAACTACCCCAGAGAGTTTTCTAAACTGTGATCTTTGGAGAAGTTGTCAAGCCAGAACTTTCTCCTGTGGAACTATTGCGTATGTTTGAAATGCGAACCTTTTTTTTTTCCAACAGACAGGTTCAACTAATGCACTTTTGGTATCACAGAATTCAATTCATTGTCATCATATTGGAATTGACTCTTAACTAACCTCCATTGGGTTTCCAAGACTGTAAGTCACATGAGAGGATAGTGCTTATCTTTTGCCTCAGAGCTGTTAGGAGATTCAAACTAATAGAGATGTGTGGCCTTTTTATTAGCCTCTATGGGCTAAGTCACTAGAACTCCTTTCCATTAGCGTGCTACAACACACACACGCACACACACACACACCCCGTACGTGTACATTTTTTGTTGTTATTGTTAGGTGCTGTCAAGTCAGCTATAACATGGTGACCCTATGAACAACAAATCAAAACACTCACATCCTCACAATCTCTGCCATGCTTAAACTGATTGCAATCACTGCACTTGCTGTGTGCCCTGTCAAGCTGCTAAGGATGGCAGTTCAAATGCAAAAGATGCTCCCAGGGAGAAAGACCAATAGTCTCCTTTACTCCTTAGAAACCCAGTGGAGGGTTGCTATGAAGTGGGATTGACTCACCAGCAGTGAATGGAGCTTTAAATATCAAACTAGCACAAAGAGCACATAGTGAATAGTTAAACAAAAGCTTTCCTTTTTACGTTTTTGGCATTTGAGAAGATATTAAAATAAAAGTACACACAGAGAGACACTTAGAACTATTACAATACCTTGATTGCATCTTATAAATCACATTTTAACAAGGTTTATTATAAAAAAGTTATTTGTTTATGTATCGAGACATTTTAAAGATAGCCTTACACATTCATTTCAGATTTTGGGTGCATTTGTAGGACAGCTCAATGCATAAAGGTTATTGGCTTTAAGGATATATAAAAAACAACTTTGATGCCTTCACTGTCTTTTAAGGCAGCAAAGAACTAACTATGTGCAAGAGGTTATTTTATCCTAAGTTCCTTCTAACAGTTTTTCCACTGTATAATAGTTGCATTAGTCAGGGGAGCCCAAGAGTCCTATCAGTAATGATTCCTTCATATGCATTTCTGTAAGTGTCTACTGTCATTTGAGCAGGTCTGTTTGCCAAGAGTAACCTCAGCCAGGGTCAGCTGCAACAAGCATACCTTGATTGAAAGGCATGTGCAAAACATTCCATATTTCTAAACAAAACCCAAACCCCTGCATGGTTTTATGTTTGAAGGTCTACATATAGAAAGCTATAGATTTCATTTACATTAATAGCTTTAGAAATCCTGTCGTTCAGAAACTATTCACCACCTTCTCTGGGTCACGACTAGAGGCTCTCTTGTGACAGTTTAAAGAATTTTGGAAGGAATACACTTGGTTCTCATGTAGGTACAGTTCATTTTATAGAACAAAGAAGATAGATATCTAAGTTTAGGCAATTACATTTTTCTGTATAGAACTCTGTATATAAATACCAGTTATTAATCAAGAATTAACTCATTCTGAGACATTCACTCATTTCTCTCTACCTTTCCCACCAAAATAAAACACTATTTAATAAACATAATTAACACATACTCCTTGAGAGTATCAGGACCACCAACATCATTTCTTTTTCTAAAGCAGTAGATAAAGCTTACATTACTTTTTTCTTGATATGGAATCTTAACTTTGGAAGGGGGGAAGGTTAAATTATTCTGAAAGCTATGAACCATCTACATATTTATTCTTTTTAAAGGTTCTGTGGTGTGTTAGCATCTGTATTGCCAGAAAACAAAATTTTCTTCAAAGTTATTCTTGGGCAGGCCTGGGACTCAACCCATATGTCTCACAGTAAGTTGCAGCTCAAAGCTTTAATTTAAGTGACTTGTTCCAAAGTCGTCAGCGCTATTTGCTTCAGTGAATGCTTTGCGCCACCTATTGGTAGGCACTCAGAGGTTCACTTTCCTTTATCACCAGGTAGCATATTAGTTTTGCAGAATTTAGACATTTAAAAAAATAGTAAAACTTCACGATATCAGAGAGTACGGCCTAAATTAAGAAAAATAATAGTTTTACTGAATTCTTTTATTTCTAAAAAGTTTACGTCGTTTTCTTCCAAATAGTTTCCAATGGTTGGATGGTCTAAGGAAAGACAAGGAGTATTTCTTTTTTTTTTTCTCTCTGTGGTCTTCATTGAATTATTTCCCTTAGTTAGTTTCTTTTCAGCCGTATCTCAGGAAAATGAAAGCTCTGAATATACCTTAAGCTCTTAGAAAACTAAAAAACACATGTTTTCCCAAGGAAAAAAGTAAAACACAACCTAAATCTGAGAACCACCTGGTTCTACTATCGTCTTTTACCATTATTTAGAGCTCACAAACAATTTAAAGAGCAAAATCTTTTTTTGTGGGTAAAAGCAGAGGGAGAATTTCACTCACAGCACATTATTCTCACACAATAAATACATGGTAAAAAGAGGTATTTACGACCTATAATAGCCTGAAACCTTGAGCTTTCCTCACACTACACTGTTGAGGTTTTATTATCGACTTCTCTTTACTCTCCCATAATACAAAGGACCTCCAAGCATCAAACTGCGAAACAACAACAATAACATGTTTTACCCCTTCATGGAAATTAAAGGGAAATCAACAGAGTGGAAAGTACTATTCTGGTTGATACGAATTCCCCAATCTGTGCCTTTCTTTGCATCTTGACATGAAAAAATCAGGGAGTTAGGTGGGAAAGGAACATTTCTCAGTTGAAAATGTCTCAGATTGTCTTCCTTTTTAAGTCTTCAGGATAACAAAGAGCAGTTGGGCAGCTATTGATGGTGGAACTCAGCAGTCAACTACCTTGTAAATTAGAAGCGGTGGTTGTAAAAACGGATTTGTGTATCACCAGGAGTAGAGAGTGTGTCTGCCTTGTAAATTTAATTAAACAGCAGGTGCAAAATCAGGTCATATGGCTTTGATGTGCCCCGTGTGAGGATGACAACTAGACAATGATTCTAATATGAAGAAATTTGCATACATTTGCATTGGATAGCAGAGAGCACTGCAGCTCTCACCCACTTTCATATTTTATGTCTAGGAAGTTGAATAAGATTTGAATGAGCAGTTTCTATTTAGATAGTAAAAAAAAAAAAAACAACCCACAAGGCTAAAGCAGAAGATCATGTGGATTGAACACTAAGATTTCTTTATGAAAACTTTGAAATTAAAGCAGTCTTCCTGAAAAAAAAATGGATAGAGATGGAAGAATATAGTAAGAAGAAAAGAAAAACATATATACTGCATTTCTTTTTTTTCCTTCTTCTTCTTTATCCTAAACAGAGCACTATAGTAACTAAAAATGTGCTTTCTGAGTACTTTGTCCAGGAATATCATAAATATTATCATTACTGTCACTGCCATCAGTATATAATTCAGAAATGTCAAAGGTTGCAAAGATTTTTTTTCAGGTACATTTATTTTATATTAATTATTTTAATATGTAGTTCTCCTTGCCAGAAGGAGCATGGTGGTGAGAGCGCAGGAATCGTGGCAAGCTTTTGATGGAGTCAAGTGCTTTTCCGGGCATGTGTTTGACATTCAGGTTTCAAATTGTTTTCCTGTCAAACATTCTTCTAGGTGGTATAGCACTGGTCTGTGCATTGCTGTACAGAGGTAACTTGTGGTTGCTGTGATGCTGAAGACCGTGACAGTGATGTGCCAATCGTGGTAATGGGCACCCATGGTGGACAGTGTTGGCTGGAGCTTCCCGACTAAAACAAGCCTGGAAGCAGGAGCAGCATCCACTTCCAAAATGGGAACTCGATGTACGAACAGTGCTCAGGCTGTTCTTTCATAGGGTTGCTATGAGTCATCTACGACTGACAGCATTAAACAACAACAAACAACAACTATGTGTCTGGAGGGAGAGCTGGTGGCCTAGTGGCAGGAAGCTGCACTGCAATCCAAGAAGTTCACGGTTCAAATCCAGCAGATGCTCTGCTGGAGAAGGAGGGACAATCCCCTCCTGTACCAGTCAGATCCTATTTGACGGTACACACACACACACACACACACACACACACACACACACACAAAAATTAAAAAAATGTACTATGTGTCACTGCCTTATTGAGTGAATTACATACTGGATAATAATTAATCCAATGTTTAGTATAAACTTCATCTTTGCCCTTGCTGGTGCTGGTGATTTCTTGCATAGGTATCAGGGCACAATAAGCAAACAAGCACCATGACAATTTAACATTATTTTTTATGGGCTGTGGACAAAACTCTTAGCAGTACCACCCTGAAACACAGCTCTCCTTTCTTGAATCAGTTTCATGTAAACCTCCTTTCTAGGTTCCTGGAGCCTCTTCAAGAATTCTTCTGACCTCTCTCCACACCCATGTGTACCCTCTGGCTAGACAGCTTCTGGTTGACCCTGTATGACATTGTCATCTTTTTTTCCCACCTGGAGTTCATCTACCTCATCCCACTCACAGAACATTTGTGCTTTCAATCATAAATCCCATCCATGGTCTGTGGGAGGGGGAGATACGATCTAAGAGGAGATGTCATTTTGTATTTCAGTAAATGTATATTGATTGTTAAATTGAAACTGTATCCTGTATTTTTCTATATTTTTAATGCCAGTTCACAAATTACATGGGTGTTCATTTGATCATTCATACACATTTTGCCTTTTAAAATTAATAACACTTGATTAATGCAATTCTTTACTTAAAATACCTTTTCAACTCCTATTGTATATTGCCTTTCCCTCCACTCAACTTACTTGGTAATTCTTTTTAAACACTCTTCTCATCACTAGTAAGGTTCCAAGAATGTTTCTACATATGTGTTAACCTTTCTTTAGCTTATTGTAATAATAGTCTTATACAATACTTGTTCTTTTGTGACTGGCTTATGTCACTCAGAATCATTTCCTCTATATTCATCCACACTTCTTCTCAAATTCTTTAACACTCTTCAGAGTTGTGTAATACTCCATTGGATCAACAGAATTTATTTTGTGATTTCTCTACTGATGGACATTTGGGCTGTTTCTATCTCTTTACTTTTTTAAATAATGCTTCAAGTAATGTGGCTGTACATAACTGTATCTGTTTGTGTTCCAGCTCTTAGTTCTTTGGGGCTTTGGTGGCCTAGTGGTAAGAAGCTGCACAGCAATTCCAAAGGCCCCTGGTTTTAATCCACCACCAGCTGCTTCACCGGAGAAGGTTGGGCATTCTTCTCCTGTGCTATTAGCAGCTTCTGAAAACATGCCAGAGGGTAAGCTATGGGTTGGTTCTAACTCTAGGTTTCACAACAACCAGCTAGTAGTTGAATTGCTGGATAAATTGGTTTCTCTATTTTCAATTTCTAAAAAAGTATCAAACCAGATTCCATAGAGGTTGCTTCATTTTATATTCCCATCAGCAGTGTGAGTTCTAATCTCTCTGCACCCTCACCAGCATTTATGGTTTCCTGTCCTATTGAACTTCTCTATTGTTCCTGGGATGAGATGAGATCTCATTGTTCTTTGGATTTACAGTTCTAAGATATGTAAGAGAAGCCATCTTCTCAATGCAAAAATTATATAATAATGTAAATTATACTCCTATATGGATTGAAGCTCAATATGAAGAAAACAAAGATTCTCACCACTGGGCCAATTGGCAGCACCAGTATGGATGGTGAAGAGATTGAGATAGTTAACAGTTTTAGTTGGCTTAACTCCACAGTCAACAATCTTGGTAACAGCAGCCAGGAAATCAACAGACAAATTGCATTGGGAAAGTCAGCTGTGAGGGACCTCTCAAGAGTACTGAAGAGCAACGAGGTCAGGCTGGAGACTAAGGTGTGCCTGATCCGGGTTATGTTGTTGTTGTTGTTGTTGTTATGCGCGGTCAAGTTGCTTGCGACTCATAGCTAGCCTATGTACAACAGCCCCTAAACTCTGCTCAATCTTGTGCCAACTGCACCGTCTCCAATACACCCATCCCGATTATCCCAGTCACTGAATCAATCCACCTCATAGAGGGCCTTTCCCTCCTGCACTGCCCCTCCACCCTCCCAAGCATGATCTCCTTCTCCAAGGACCGGTCCCTCCTTACAACATGTCCAAAGTATTTAGAAGGAGCTTCAGAATCCTTGCCTCTAAGGAGCCACCCAGTTTAACCCTTTCCAGGATAAATCTGTCTGTTTTCCTAGTAGTCCATGGTACCCTCAATACTTCTCCAGCACCAAAGCTCAAAGGTATCAATTCTCCTTCTATCTTCCTTAGTCATTGTCCAACTCTTTGATGCATAACAAGTGATAGCAAAGACCATGGCCTGTATCAGACACACCTTAATCTCCAGAGACACACCATTGATCTTCAGTACTTTGGAGAGGTCCCTAACAGCAGACTTTCCCAAGGCAATACGTCTTTTAATTTCCTGGCTACTGGTGCTGAGAGTGTTGACTGTGAAGCCAAGCAAACTAAAGCTGTGAACAATCCGGGCCATAGTCTTCGCAATTATGTGCTATGCATCAGAGAGTTGGACAGTGAATAGGGGTGATAGAAAGAGAATTGATGCTTTTGAGCTGTGGTGCTAGAGAAGAGTGTTGAATATACCATGGACTGCTAGGAGAACAAACAGGTTTGTCCTGGAGAAGGTGAAGCCAGAATGCTCCTTGGAGTCAAGGATTCTGAAGTTTCATTTGACATACTTTGGGCATGTTGCTAGGAGGGACTGACTGGTCCTTGGAGAGGGACATTATGTTTGGCAGAGTGGAGGGACGGCACAGGAGACGAAGACCCTCGATGAGATGGATCGATTCTGTGACTGGAGTGGTGGGAATGAATGTATTTGAGATGGCTAGGTTGGCACAGGATAAAACAGTGTTTAGGGCTCTTGTACATAAGGTCTCTATGAGTCAAAGCGACTCGATGGCACATAACAACAACACCACCTCATATCAGATAACTTCATAAAAATCCATAAGTGCAATATCTCAAAGTATTACATGTAGGCATCAAGAAAAAAATTAATTTAATTTTTAGGTGCATTTCTCCGGCATTTGACATGCTGAATTACAATTGCATATTGAACCATTTGTCTTTCCCGTCAAGTTGCAAACTCCATGAAGGCGGTGATTACTTTGTGCTTGTCTCCACCTTCAGTGATTAGCATATGGTCTGAGTTAATAAATATAAATAACAAACTAGAATAATGAAGAGTTAATGAATAACAAATATAGATAAAAATCCCATTAATGTACAGCAAGCACCACATGCTAAGAAGAAGAAAGCATGTAAGTCAACAAGGGCTTTAAAGAATATGGTCAGATTTGATATCAACGCATACACATGTAATACTCATTCCATAAAAAGGCACAATATCTTAGAGTCTAGTTTCTGTAAAGAAAAGGATATCCACTAAAATGACCATCACCTTGGTGCCAATAAAATTAGTAATGGATACAAGGGATATTGTTTTTGTTAAGTATCTTTAAGCCAAATAAGACTCAAAGCAATCCTGTGAACAGCTGATCTGAACCCTGTCCTATCCTGCACCATCCTCAGCATCTCTGACATTCTAGAGACCATTGTTGAAATCACCTTGTCAGTTCATCTCATAAGGGGTCTACCTCTCCTCTGCTGACCCTTCATCATTCCAAGTACAATGTCCCTTTCCAGGGAATAGCCTCTTCTAGCTACATGTGCAAAGTATAAAAGATGAAGTTTTACCATTTTTCTTCTAAGGAAAACTCTTGATGCACTTTTCCAAGACTTACCTCTTTGTTCTTTTGGCAGTCCATGGGATATTGAATACTTTTTTCAAACATCACAACTCAAAGGCATCATTTCTTCTTCTGTCATCCTTAGTTATTGTCCAGTTATTTGAGGTATAGCAGCCATGGCCTGCATTGGGTGTTCTTCAGCAATTTAGAGAGGTCTCTGACAACAGAGTTGTCAGAGGCAATTAATCTCATAGGAAGAGATTGCCCATCTTTCTCCTGCAGAGCAGCAGGTGACCTAGAACCATGGTCTTTGAGATTGCAGTGCAGCTTCTTCCACTAGGCCACCAGAGCTCCCTATAGAAATTCTACAGAACACAATTAATGATCTGAGAATCCCATTTTTCTCAATGTTAGCCATAATCTCTTATGATCCATAGTCAAATGTCTTTGCATAATCAGTGGAACCAGACCAGGTGCCGATAGTGGAAGAGAACATAAACTATTCATGTGGACGTTCAAATTGAAACTGAAGAAAATGAAAACTAGTCCACAGGAACCGAAATACACCCTTGAGTCTATCACAGTGAATTTAAGAATCATCTCAAAAACAGGTTCGAGGCATTGAACTTCAGTGATCAAAGACCAGAGCAACTGTGAGAGGACATCAAAAATACCATCTACGAGGAGAGCAAAAGGTCATTACAAAGAAGGAAAACCAAAAACTGATGTCAGAAGAGACTATGAAAATTGCATTAGAGCATTGAGAAGTGAAAATAAAAAGGAAAGATGCTGAAGTAAAAGATTTGAACAGAAGATTTCAAAAGACAGCTCAAGAAAATAAAAGAAAATATAATGAAACACACAAAGCATTGGAATCAGAGAATGAAAAAGTGAAGAACTCGCTTGGCATTTCTTAAGTGGAAATAACAGAGAACTTCAAGCCTCAAAATGCAATATTGAGAGATTTATGGGCATAATCTTGAATGATTCATGAAGCATCAAAATAAGATGAAAGGAATACACAGAATCACTGTACTTACTAAATGAATGAACGAATGAATGAATGATTGAATGAATGAATGTAATTGACACTGAAAAATTTCAGGAAGTATCATATGAACAACAGCCAGTGGTGATGAAAGATGAAGTTCAAGCTACAGTGAAGACATTAGTGAAGAATACGGTCCCTGGAATCAATGGAATACCAATTGACAGGTTTCAACTAACAGATGAAGCCCTGACTGTGCTCAATAGTTTATGTCAGAATATTTGGAGAATAGCTACACAGCTGAAAGACTGGAAGAGATCCATAATTGTCTCCATTCCCAAGAAACGTGATCTGACAGAATGTGGAAATTATCACACAATACCATTAGTATTTCACACAAGCAAAATATTGTAGAAGATCATTAGAAAGTGACTAGAACAGTGACAGGTGAACTACCATACATTTAGGCTGGTTTTAAAAGAGGCGCTGGCACTAGGGATATCATAGCTGATGTCAGATGAATACTGACTGAAAGCAGAGAATACCAGATGAGAGTCTATGTGTTACAAAGTTTGTGGTGGTGGCGGAGGTGCTGCTGCTGCTGTGCCATCAATAACTGCATGGAAGGAAGTGTCCATCATTATCATTCTCCTATGAAACAGCTGGTAGATTCGAACTGTGTGCCTTCGGGATTGCAGTACAAATTCTTACCATTAGTTATTATAAAAAATGTGAAAGGAAATGCCTGTTCAGTACACTTACGCAAGTGATCAATGAAAAAACTGACTTTAGACAAGAACTTATACTTTCAGATAAATAACCAGTTGATACATCCTAATTAGAGCTCCAGGAAGCTCTGTAAGTAGTAGTAAGGTATTGCATAACACAAAGTTTAAGTTCACCAGCTGCTCAGTAGGAGAAAGATGAAAACTCTCTTTATGTACAATTTATAGCCCCTGAAAACCTTCTGGTGTGTCAGCTATGAGTCAGTTCTGATTCGATGGCACATAAGAACAACAGAAGTTACGTTTATAGGGAGCTCTCATGGTGTATTTCCTAGGGAGGTGTGCTGCTCGCCCAAAAGCCATGTCTGTGTCTGGCCATTCATAATATCCTTGACTCCAGAGGAGAAAGATGGGAAAAACTCCGCTTGTATAATTTATAGTCTGGAAAGCCAACTGGAGAGTCAAATCAATTCTGATTCAGATGTAAAGAGTTACATGCAGAGCACTTAAACTTAATAATCTCTTCCTAGAGTCTGTTTTCTTGAACATAACTATAATGATTGTACTTAGCTACACACTGCATCACCAAAATCCATCAATATGGTGTCTACAAGAGACATAACTGAAAAATGAAGATACAAAAAGACTGAAAATAAAAGGATGAGGAAAAAATACACCAAGCAAATGGCAACAACAACAACAATAAAAGCAGGAGTAGCGATATTAATTTCTGATAAGATAAATTTCAATGCAAAAACAATCACAAAGGACAAAAAAGGTCACTACATAATGCTCAAAGTGTCAATAGAACAAGAGGACATAACAATATTGAATATCTATGCACCAAATGAAAGATCTGCAAAATATATAAAGCAAACATTAACAAAACTGAAATAGGAAATAGCCAATACTACTATAGTACTTGGAGATTTCAATACGCCACTCTCAAGAAAAGATAGAACTACCAGAAAGAATCTCAACAAAGACACTCTATAATTAAACCACACAATAAACCAAATCGATCTCATAGATATTCATAGCACAGTATACCATCTTTTCCAATGTGCATGGAACATTCTCCAGAATAGATCACATTCTAGGTCACAAGGGAAGCAACAACAACTTCAAAAATATAGAAATTATACAAAGTATCTTCTCAGGTCACAATGTCCCAAAATTAGAAATTAATAACAAGAAGACAAAGGAGAAAAAAACCATACATTTGGAAGCTGAATAACAAAGTTCTTTATTTTGGGGGGAGCCCTTATGGCCTAGTGGCAAGAAGCTGTGTTGCAATCACAAAGGCACACAGTTCAAATCCACTTGCTGCTCCACCATAGAAGGATGACAATCTCCTCCTGTGAAATTAACTGTCTCAGAAAACCCCCTAGAGGGTCAGCTCTGTGTTGGTTCCAACTCGATGGTACACAACAACAACAACAACCATAAAATAGGTTCTCTGATGGCAGAAATATGTTTTCATTATCAAAGTATTTGGCAAAGGATATGTGCACATGATTTTTTTATATATGTGACTAGATTAGAGCCATTACAGCAATGCCAGCAAAGGTCCTCTGAAACATTCACAGATGCCCAAAAATATTTAGCATGTATAAACAGAATACTCCATTAGCATAAGACCTGACTTTCTTCTCAGAACAAGAAAATGTGCCCATGTTTCAGAACATCAAAGGTTTAAAAAATTCAAACTCATTGCTGTATGCTTAGAACGAATTTGTAGTTGACTCTCAGTGGGTAAATTGTATGGAAGATTACCCATTTTTCTCTGCTACTGGATTTGAATATTCAGAGAGGAATGGCCTTTGAGGTAACAGCACCACTCCACATGGACTATATAGCTAGATTTCCCTCCTACAGTATGTTCTCATCTTAATAGTATTTCCTTCATTTATTACTCTTTTAAGTATTTCCAGTTATTCCACACATCTTTCCATCATATGGCTCTTATCACATTGGTTTCCTTTATCTGTCTCTAATTACAATCTTTGGGAGGATAAAGTTTGGGTATCATCTATCTTTGCAACCTCAGCTACTAGTGTTGGAACAAGTACTTCTTAGGTGCCATTAAGTGCTACTTGAATGAACTAAATAAGTAGCATGTGAAAGATTTGATAAACAAATGTAGCATATTATTTACTTTTCATGAGGATTTTTAAAAGGACGTAACCACAATCTCATAGTAAGTACGTGGTGAAGCTTAAATAGATGGCAGGTCAAGTGTCTAATGAAGCTGGATAGGTTCTCGGTTACCACAAACTCTATGCACCTTGCTGTTAACTTACACCATAAGCAGTCTTCTCTTCTGAATAGAATGCACATATTGTTTTCTTTATATCTCTCATGGCCTAGTGGGTGGGAAGTTGTGCTTTCAACTCAAAACTGAGTGATTCAAATCCACTAGCTGATACACAGAAGAAAGATGGGCAATCTCCTCCCTTGGGAAGTAAAGCCTCTAAAAATCCACTGGAGGGTCAGCTATGAGTCGGTCCCAACCCGATGGCAATGAGTGAGGAGGCGACCATGACCCACAGGCACGGCTGGAAAGTTTTCTTCCACGACTGTTAATTGCAAAGAAATTACATCAACTTAGTGCCGTTTCTTGTCAGATGCAAACTATTTCTAGACAACAGCTCTCCAAGAAGACATCTGATCTACTAAAACACTAGTTCTTTTTCTGGTTGCACAAAAACATTCTCTAGTAAGTGAGCTGTAGCCTAGGAAAACAATTAGCATCGGTACCTAAGAAAGAAGCAGCCAAATTTAAAGTTAGGTCTAAGAGGATTGTTAAGAACCTAAATTTTATTTCTGAAGTTAAAGCAAATACTATCCTACACCCATATATCAATTTGTCATACTATGGTGACTTGAGTGCTTCCAAGCCAACTGTGTTTGAAATACTAATTGATTGATTCATCAATGGTGGACTTGTTTTAAGCAGCACTTCCAACTGAAGACAAATCAGGAGGAAGTTTTGGTTATCGAATTCCAAAGATTAACCAGTGAAAACAATTTAATCACAAAAAAATATAATTAACAAACAAAATCAATTAACTTGTATTTCTTGCTGAAATAAAACAAGGATCCTAAGCCATCCTCATCACCTCTGAACACAATTGCTGCAGTCACTGTACCAATCCATCTCTTTAAGAGTCTTCCTTCACTGACCTTCTGCCTTTCCTAGCCTGCTGTCCTTTTGTAAGAAATACCCCTTTTCTAGTAATATATGCAAAATACGTAAGATGAAGCTTTGCCATCCTTGCCTCTATGGAACACTCTGGCTGCACTTTTCCCAAGATACATTCTGTTTGTTCTTTTTCAAGTCGCAGGAATCTTTAGTACTCTTTCCCAACACCGCAACTCAAAGCCTTCTGTCATCTTGATTCACTGTGCAGCTCTCAGATGCGTAGCAAGTAATTGGAAAGACTGTGGCTTCAAACAGGTGCACCTTAGTCTTCAAACTCTCATCATTTCTCCTCAGTACTTTGCAGAGGTCCCTGACAGCTCACTTTTCCAATGCAATAGGCTTTTCAATTTCTTGACTGCAGGGACCAATGATTCTGACTGTGAATCCGTCCAGGTAAGATAAAGTCGGTGACAGTTTCACTCTATCCATCTATCATGTTGTTGCCTAGTAGCCTACTGGTGAGGGATTTTTTTTTTTCTTGATCTCGAGTCCTTCTCATTTTTAGCAAGCAAGGTTGCGTCATTTGTATAACACAGGCTGTTGATGAATTTTACTCCTAGTTTGATGTCACAATACTGAGAATACTGCGTAATTCAGAAAAATACAATCTTCAGAGAATCTTTACATTTCTATTTTCTCATTTGCCCCACAGAGGGCAGTAGTGAAGATTATAACGCAAAAGAACATGTTGCAAAAGTATATAAAAACATTCTTGAAACATGCAAACATGCTGTTTGGTACACAATAGTGCTCTAAAGGGATGAAGAAATAAATTAAGAAAGCAAATGAACTCATATCCATTGATTCACAGAGTACTTCTGTTCTTTCTGAAATAAAGCCTGGTCTTATCTTTATTTCAGGTTATAATTGAAACCAAACTGAGCTTTTCTCAAATACTTGCCTGCCTAACCATCGTAAAGGCTAGCTGACACAGTAACAACAGACCATACAATATGGTTAGGGCTCTCACGAGGCTGAGAAAACATCTGGGAAGTACTTGAAAATGCTGGCATCAGGGCCCTCTCCAGTGTGACAGTAGGGAAAATATGTGTTGTGAATCATACGCATTGATGATAGCTGCAAAATTTCTCAGCAGAAGCTCAGATGATGATGAGAATCTTTATGGAAAAAGTTCTAATGAGCTGAGAACTCAGTGTATTTCTAGAGTGAAAACAGTGTCTCGTAGAATAAAGAATTCTGCTAGAAGTCTTGCTACACTAACTACACCAGCAGGTTTTCTTGCCAAACGCTTGGCTTGACAGCTGCATTTTTCAAGACAAGTCATATACCGCTACTTTCATAATCAACATGTCCTTTTATCCTTTGCTTTTAATAGTCTCCTAAGAAAGCACGCTCACTAAAATGGTTTATTTCATTAAGACAGCTTATTTTATTCCAGGTGATTCATTTCCCTAGCCAAATGTTTTCATTTGGAGAGTTGTACATTGATGCATTCCCACCCCTTCCCATGATGATTTTGAGCAAGACTATTTGAGGTGAACAGTTACACAATGATGCCTGTTCCCTTCTATAACTCTATGATTAGCAACTCTTTTCTCTAATACTCTATTTGCTGTTTTGAGACATTTAAAATAAAAAAAAATATCTTTTACAGTTGTTTTCAGTAAGTTGTTTTATTATTGGAATTTGAAAACTGTAGTAAAAGTAGGGCTTTCTATCCCCCATGATAATGTTAAAGCCAGTACTCTTCACCAACATAGTTGGAAGTTGGAGTGCATTGGGTTGAAAAAAGAAAACAATTTGGAAATCTACATATAACATATAAATGTGAGTGGGGACATAGGGTGCTATTTTGCTCAGAGACTTAGCTCTCATTTTTTCCACTGTATCCCTTTTTTGTCACCAAGAATGCAGGCTGCCCTTTTCACTTATCAAGTGTGGACGCTATTCTCTGTTTCATTAAAATATTTTTCTCTCCAGCTATAGAGAAGCATACTTTATTTGGTTTCTTCATTTCCTACAACTCCCAGAAACCTGTTAATATACCTCTCTTATTTTGACAGCTTAATTATCATGAACAAATTATTTTTTAAAAGTCACATAGCCAATGTTGTTGTTGTTGTTGTTGTTGTTATGTGCCATCGAGTCGTTTGCGACTCATAGCAACCCCATGTACAACAGCCCTAAACCCTGCTCTATCCTGTGCCAATCTCATTGCCTCTGACACACCCATCCCGATTACCCCAGTCACTGAATCAATCCACCTCATAGAGGGTCTTCCCCTCCTGCGCTGTCCCTCCACTCTGCCCAGCATGATGTCCTTCTCCAAAGACCTGTCTCTCCTTACAACATGTCCAAAGTATGTCAGACGAAGCCCCAGAATCCTTGCCTCCAAGGAGCAGCCTGGTTTAACCCTCTCTAGGATGAATCTATTTGTTTTCTTGGCAGTCCATGGTACATTCAGTACTCTTCTCCAGCACTACAGCTCAAAGGCGTCAATTCTCCTTCTATCCTCCCTAGTCATTGACCAACTCTCTGATGCATAACAAGTATATAGAGATAATTTCATTAGAAGTCTCAGTGAGAAATTGTTCAGCCATGACCATCCAAGGCAGTGCTCATATGAACTGAGAACGTTTATAATTGGCAATTCCTATTTTCCATCTTTCTTATCAATTATTTTTATTTTGTCAACATATTCAAGTAACAATGGGAGAAATGAGTTTGAGAAATGAAAGAAAAAAAGAGTCCTACAACTCCCTTTCCAAAGCAAATATTAAAATAAGGGAAGCAAGGAAGGCAAGCCCTACCTCCAGCAAAAGGAAATGGTCAATGGAAGGTTATGGATTTTCTAGCTGTCCTGATGTTAGAGTGAGAATCACCTCAGAAGGAACAGGGCTTTAAAGTAAGAGCACTTAGAAACTTTAGTTTCTCCTATAGAATACCAAGGATCAGCAATCAGATGAGTTGTGGGATGACATCAAGAATTTCATCCATAAAAAGAACAGCAAAGACAGAGAAAAAAGTATTCTATTTTAGGACATTATGTTTATCATAAGAGCACGGAATGAGGGTTGCAGAGTGGATTCTATTTGGGGTGGGGTGGGGTTGGGGGGTGTGCGGGGGGATTGTGTACCAATGAAGGAGTTTTTCTTTTGCTTTTCAAGGAGAGGAGCGAGGGGGGGGCAGGGAGAAAAGTGCAACAATGAATGAATGGAATTCCAAAATCTCTGTAGATGTTCATTGAAATTAGAAACAAACAAACAAATTAAATAAATAAATAAAAATTTAAAATTAAAAAAAAGACAGAGCAAAAAAGAAAAAAATCAAAACGGAGTCAGAAAAGACAATGAACATTGCACTAGATCATTGAGAAGCCAAAGCAAGGAGAAGAGATGCTGAAGCAAAAGAGATAAACAGAAGATTTCAAGGGCAGCTCAAGAATATAATGCAAATTTTCAGAATGTGCAATGAGGTGGAATTGAAGAATAAATAGGGAAGAACTAGCTAGGCATTTCTCAATCTGAAAGAAGTGAAACCCAAACTCAAGCCTTGAGTTGTAGTACTGAGAGATACTATGGGCAAAATCTTGAATAATATAGGTAGGGTTAAAAGAAGATGGAGGAAATATACAGAATCATTGTATGAAAAAGTATTGGCCAACATCGAGATATTTCAGGAAATACAATATGATCTGGAGCCAATAATAATGAAAGAAGAAATTCAAGCTGCATTAGAGACACTGACAAAAAAATAAAGCCTCAGGAATTGATGGAACCAACTGACATGTTGCAGATAACAAGCTTACCAGTCTAGGCCAAGAAATTTGGAGGACTGTTGCCTGGTTGGCTGACTGGAAACGATTAATACTTGTTCACATCCCAAGAAAGGTGATCCAAGACAATGTGGAAATTATATCACACATTGCTGAATGTCATTAAAAAATTGTTAGAAGAGTACACAGAGAACTCCGAGAAGTTTAAACAGGATTTATAAGAGTTGATGGCAATAAGGATATCTTTGCTGATGTCAGAGGGATTCTGGCTGAAACCAGAGAATACCAGAAGAATGCCTATTTGTGCTACATTGACCATGTAAAGTCATTTGACTGTATGGTTAATAAAAAATTATCATTAACATTGAAAAGAATGGCAATCACAAAACACTTAATTGTATTCTTGTGACACCTACACCTAGACCATGAGACTGTTGTGCAAACAGAACATGGAAATATCATTTAAATTTGAGAAATGTGTGCATCAGAGTTGCATCTCCTGTCATTCCTAAATATTCCATATGCTGAGAAAATTATTTGAGAAACTGGACTCTATGAAAGAGAATGTGACATCAGGTCTGTTGATCAGAAAAAAAAAACAATGAAAACTCATCAATAACCTACATTATGCAGATGACACAGTCTTGCTTGCTAGAACTGAAGAGAATTTAAAGGACTTGGTACAAAAGATCAAAGAGTATAGACTTAATATGGAATGCATTTCAACAACAAGTAAACAAAAATTCTCTGTAGAGAACAGGTCCAAGAGCAGGGAATCAGAGAGACTTAAGAAAAATAATAACAATAAATGAATGGAAGTCCAAAATCTCTGTAGATGTTCATGGAAATTAATTAAAAAAGAAAAATAATAAATAAACCAAAAAAATATAAAATAGTTGAATGCAAGGGACTCAAGACTTCAAGAATCTTATATAACTTTATTCAGCACCGTTCAAGTTTATAAGCAAAATCTTCAAACAATATTACAAACAGAAAAAATTATATCAAGTTGTAATGGGAGAAGCAAATATTTCATTAAGAACATTATCTCAGTACAAACACTATCTCCAGTGGTTTCTCTTTTCTTTTTCTTTTTTTTCTCACTTGCACATTATTTTTTAGTTAACTAATCTTGCATGTTTTCCCATATAAATACATTAAAATGTTAATTATAAAGTAGCATATTTTGGGTGCTTACTTTGAGTCAAGAAGTATTCTAAATACATCTTTTTCTCAATTCTCTTGAAACTCTGTGTAGTAGATGTTATTTTGGAGATAGAAAATTTTTTTAAAAAGGAACAGCAATAGAAACACTTTTTTCCAAGTTTATACAGCCATTAGGTGGCAGAGCCCAGAATGAAAATATGTACACAATTCTGTGCCATTCTTTTTTTTTTTTTAGTTGAGATTTTAATGGATGTTTGTAGAGAACTTGGATTTCCACTCATTGTGGCACATTTTCCTCCCTGCCACTCCTACCCCCCAGTTTACTTTTCACTTTGAAAAGAAAAAAAAATCTTTCTTTGCTATACAATTCCCCCCTGCCCTAGTCCACTTTTCTATGCAGCTTTTATTCTGGACTCTTGTCATGCAAATACTACCTAATCATATATCCATTTTAAACACTTTCTCTCCCTCATCTGTTTCAATGCAGTATACATTATTTATCAAGGAACATGTTTCCCATGTTTCTCAGAGTCTTATCAGCAAGGACTCTGCCCCACAAGCATGCAGGTTCTCCTGCTGTCAAGCTGTAGTCAGCTAGTCTGTGGGTTTTGTACATTATCAGACTGATAGACTCTGTCAGTTGAACATGTCCTGCCTCATCGACTGCACCCTTTTAACTCCATAATTCACACCAGTGGGCTGAGAAGCAACTTCAAAATACAGAAATGATTGAAATTGTCAACAATTTCATCTTACTTGGATCTACAATCAACATACTTGGTTGTTGTCGGGAGATCAGGAGACATATTGCATTGGAAAGGTCTGCAGTCAAGGACCTCTCCAAATATTTAGGAGCAATGACATAAATTTTAAGACTAAGATACATCTGATTCAGGCCATAGTCTTTTCTATCATTTACTATACAACTGAAAACTAGACAACAAATAAGGATGATAGAAGAATTGATGCATTTGAGCTGTGGTGTTGGAGAAAGATAGTGAAGAGCTCATGGACTGCTAAAAGAACAGATATATCTTGGAGAAAGTGCAGCAAGAGTGCTTCTTGGACGGAAAGATGACAAATATTCTTCTCATATACTTTGAATATGTTGCCGGGAACAGCTATTCCTTGAAGAGGTACATCATGCTTGGAAAGGTGGAAGGTCAGTGAAAGCAAGGAAGACACAGTGACCGCAGCAATCAGCTTAAGTATTTAGAGATGTAGAGAATGGCACAGGATAGGACAGGGTTCAGATCTGTTATTTGTTCATAGGGTCCCCGTGAGTCATACTTGGCTTGACAACATCTAACAACAAAAAGAATTTAAAAATGCACAAGGAAACACTTGCTAAATATTAGTTTTAAATGTCTAGGACATTACATTAACTAGGAACTTCAATAAATTCAAACTAGATTCATGAGAGGACTTGTAAAAAGGGTTATCACTACTGACATCAGATGACTCTTAGTTGATAGCAGAGAATTCTAGAAATATATTTACTTATAGTTTATTGACTATGCAAAGTCATTATATTATAGAGATACTATTGGATAAATTATGAATCACATTAAGTAGGATTATAGTACTCTTAACTACGCTCATGCCAAATATACATAGACCAAGACACATCATACACATAGAATATGTTGTTGTTATGTGCTGTTGAGTGGTCTGCAACTCATAGCGACCTATGTACAACAACTCTAAACCCTGGTCTATCCTGTGCCAGTCTCACTGTCTCAGACACACCTATCCCCATTACCCCAGTGACAGACAGAATCAATGCATCTCATCGAGGGTCTTCCTCTCCTGTACTGTCCCTCCACTCTCCTAAGAATGATGTCCCTCTCCAAGGACAGATCTTGTCTTGCAGCATGTCCAAAGTATGTCAGGTAGAACTTCAAAATCCTTGCCTCCCGAGAAGCAGCCTAGTTTCACCTTCTCCAGGACACACTTGTTCTCCTAGCAGTCCATGGTATATTCAATACTCTTCTCCAGCACCAAAGCTCAAGTAATGCATAGCAAGTAATGGATGGCAAAGACCATGACCTGTTTCAAGCACACCTTAGTCTCCAGACTGACATCATTGCTCCTCAGCAGCTTGAAGAGGTCTCTGACAACTGACGTACCCAATGCCATTTGTCTATTGATTTCCTGGCTGCTGGTACCAAGACTTCTGATTGTAATGCCAAGCAAATGGAAGCTGTCAACAATCTCAATCTCTTCATCATCCATAATGATGCTGCTAATCAGCCCAGTGGTGAGGATCTTTGTTTTCTTGATGTTGAGCTTCAATCCATATTGAAGGATACAGTCCTTGACCTTCTGCAGCAAGTGCGTCAGGTCCTCCTCAGTTTCAGCAAGCAGGATTGTGTCATCTGCATAACACAGATTTTTGATGAGTCCACCTCCAATCATGATGTCACACTTCTCCTCATAGAGTCATGTCTCCCGCATAATCTGTTCTGCATATAGGTTGAAAAGATATGGAGATAGGACGCATCCTTGACATACACCCTTCCCAATTTTGAACCATGCAGTGCTTCATTGCTCTGTTCTGACAATTGCCCCCTGGTCCAAGTATAAGTTTTTCATAAGCACAATCAAGTGTTCTGGGATTCCCATTCTTCTCAGAGTTAGCCATAGTTTGTTGTGATCCACACTATTACTTAAAACTAAGAAATATATGTATCAGGGTAGTGTTCTTACATCATACTTACCAATCAGGTGAGGAAATAATACAAGAATACAGAGTATGTGAAGAACAATGTGTCATCAAGGCTGGGGGAAAAGTCATCAACAATTTTGTGGTCTGAGAATGATCCCATCTTGCTTGCAAAAGACAGAAAAGGGGATCCCTGGGCTCTGACCACCGCAGCCCCACAGGGTTGCAGCTGTGTGGGTTAGGCATTGGGGGCTGGCAGCCATGTGACTCACCCAATCTTTTTCAGGAATCTTTGTTGTCTTGATGTTGAACCTCAGTCCATATTGAAGACCAGTAATCAACTGTTCAATTGTTCAGTTATAAATAAACCGTGGCTATGATGGCCGGTTTCTATGTAGCTTGTCTCACTTCCAGCTCCTCACTCTGCTTCCTCCACCGCCACCATCTTGGATGACGGTTACCCCTGGTGAACAGCGTTTGGTGGAGCTCCCTGAGTAAAACAAGCTTGGAAACAGGAGTGGCATCCACTTCCAAAATAGCTTGCCTCCAGAAACTCTATGAACTCAGAGAAATGATGAAAATTATACAAGTGTTCAGTTCAGGTCTTTTATTCATAGCATTGCTATTAGTTGTCTATGACTCAATGACATTTAGCAATAACAACAGATTCTGGACAGAAGATCTTCTCAATGCACCACATCTTTTGATTTTGTGACTACTTTTACCAAGAGCTGTTCTGACCTATAAGGAACTGTTTTGACCTATAAAGGTATGTTCACCACTCTCAAAGCCCCTTCTCCATTTGTAGAGGGGGCGGGTAGTGATGCCTACTTCAAGTTGTAGTCATACTACTTGGTGGAAAGCAGGAGGGTGATGGTGGCAGTGCTGGAACCGGGGGTGCTATCCTTGGCCATGGTCTTCAGTTGGGTGCAGGGTCCAGACCTCAGGAGGGCTTTGGGGGGGTGGGAGTGCCATCAAGTCTCCAGAGTGTGCCGTCCAGCCCCCAGGGAGAGCTTTCCAGCCTCAGGGGTGTGCTTCCTGGCTCCCAGGGAGAGCCTCCCAGCCCCTGGGAAGAGCCATTGGGTCACTGAGAAGAGCCACCTAGTGTATATGAGGAATTTTGTCTAAGCCACGTTATTCCACCTCCTTCCCTAGTACATCTGTAACACCTCCAAAGTACTTCCCGTTGTAACACACAAGTTTGTTCTTTCTAGATTTGTTCTCTGTACTATAGGTAACTTTAACACTGAATCTTGCTCCAGACCTGAGCCCTAAACTCAGTTCCTGAGACAAAAGGGAAATATAACTGCCAGCTAAGGAAGCAAAGGAGGATGGAGCCTCAGGGTTCAGCCATCCATCCCTACTGGACTCACCTTGGAAAACACTTTGTAGTCGACAGGGCAGAAAACATCAAGAGGATATCTTCTAACTGATCAAGAAGGCATGCAGCTTCTAGCCAGGGCCACCAGTGGTGTGTTGAAGCGGGCTCCCCTTCCCCCTTCACCTCAAGGCCACTGTTCAGCATGAAAAAGCCAGAAAGTCTGTGCCCCATTCGAAAATGAGAAATCCACAAGTAAATAAGACAATTTCTTTGTTAAATCATCATCATCATCATCATCATCACCATTGGACTATGCTCACCATTACCCTGTCTTTTCTGGTCCCTACTGGAACTTTCTCATTTCCTTCACCCACTCCCTCCACCCACCAAATTGTGCAGCCCTGTGATTTCATCCCTGATCATTTTAACTCTTCTGCTCCCAACCCTTGCTCTCTTGTGTCATCATACATGTTTTTCACAATTAAAAAATATCATCAAAATATCTAAATTTATGAACATTTAACAAACATTAGTAGTCTCTTTTAGAAAATACTAAAGAATCAATTCATTATTTGGAAAACTAGTAAATAAAGAGAAAGAATCCAGTGCTTTTTAAAAAAAAGAATAAAAAGCAAAGACTTGAGATACAGATCGAAGAAGTCAACGATTTTAGGCTTCACTATGGATTACAACTCAATATAAATAAAATTTTAAAAAATTCTAACAACTAGAACAATAAATGGCATTATGATAAGTGGAAAATGATTGAAGTTGTCAAGTACTTTATTGTACTTAGATCTACAATCAGCATGAAAGTAGTGATCATGAAATCAAATGGCATTGTATTGGGCTAATCTGCTGTAAAGGACCTCTCTAATATGCTAAAGAAAGTAATGTCACATTAGAAATTAAGGTGTGCTTGATTCAAGCTATAGTATTTTTTCATTATTTCATATGCATATGTAAGATAGATTAATGAGAAAGTTCAAAGAAGAATTGAAATCTTTGGAGGGAGGTGTTAGGGAAGACTGTATCATGGATTCTCAAAAGAACAAACAAATTATGTTGGAATAAATAAATCCAATGTGCTCCCTAAAAATATGGATGGTAACACTTGAAAACGTTTAGCTCACTATTGGCCTCTGGAGAAGGACAGCATGCTTGGAAAAGTAGAGTCATCAAAATAGAAGACTTTCTAAGAGATGGATTAACACAGTAATTGCCATGCTGCTCAATTTTTTTAAAAATTATATTGGTTTATTTACAAAGTTCTGTCATGATACTCTTAAGCACTACAGAAATTATCAGGTAGAATTTTGCTCAGCTGCGATTAAGGTTTCCTGAGTTGGAGACAATTTGAAGAAACCAAACAATAAGAACATAGTTTATAACAGAATACCTGGTGATATTAGATAAAGCACTTGTAACCAAAAGTTGGAAAGTTCAAACCCATCACCACTGTGTTAAAAAAAAAAAAAAAAGATGTGTCAGTCTTTTGTAAATATTTATAATCTGGAAAAATTATGAGTCAATTCTAATTTCCTAAAATTCATGAAGTCCCCCAAATTCTGACAAATGTATCCTAATGTACTTGTTTTTCTTTTTTCTTGTCTTCTTTCTTTCCCACTCCCTCTTCCTCCTTTTCTGTGTTTTCTCTTACTCTCTCCACTCTCTTCCTCTTTCCCCTCCCTAATCTCTCATATTTTCCTTAAACATGTTGCTTTTCCCCCCTTATATTCTTATTTTTACATCGTTCACTACATAGATAATGTTACCTTCTCCTACTTTGCAAGGATATTTGAAAGTCATATTCGTATATGTACGTATGACTTGTATGAAAATTTACAAAAACTATTAGGTTTTATTCCAATCAATAATTCAAACAAATTTTGTTCCACAATATCAGTTAAAATACGATATCTGATCATCAATTCATTCAAAATTCTTTTCCTTCATCTATCTTAATAAAGTATGTTGTTGTTGTTGTTGTTGTTGTTGTTCTTGTTGTTATGTGCCATCGAGCCACCTGCAACTCATAGTGACCCTATTTACAAAAGCCCTAAACTCTGCTCTATCCTGCGCCAATCTCACTGTCTTTGACTAACCTACCCTCATTACCCCATTCACTGAATCAATCCACCTCATAAAGGGTCCTCCTTTCCTGCACTACACCTCCACCCTCCCAAGCATGACATCCTTCTCCAAGGAGAGGTTCTTCCTTGCAACATGTCTAAAGTATGTCAGACAAAGCTTCAGAATCCTTGCCTCCAAGGAGCAGCAGCCTGGTTTTACCCTCACTAGGATGAACTTGTTAGTTTTCTTAGCAGTCTATAGTATATTTAATACTCTTCTCCAACACCACAGCTCAAAGGCATCAATTCTTCTATTCTTCCTAGTCATTGTACAGCTCTCTGATGCATAGCAAGTGATTGCAGAGACCATGGTATGTACCAGGTGCACCTTAGTCTCCAGAGAGACACTATTGTTTTTCAGTACTTTGGAGAGGTCCCTAACAGCAGACTTTTCCATCACAATACATCTTTTAATTTCCTGGCTGCTGATGCCAAGAGTGTTGAGTGTAGAGCCAAGCAAACTAAAGCTGTTAACAATCTCAAACTTTTCACCATCCATTCTGATGCTGCCAATTGGCCCAGCGGTAAGAATCTTTGTCTTTTTGGTATTGAGCCTCAATCCATATTGAAAGCTGCAGTCCTTTACCTTCTGCAGCAAGTGCTTCAGGTCCTCTTTTCAGCAAGCAGGGTTGTGTCATCTGCATAACGCAAGTTGTTTCTGAGTCTTCCTCCAAACCTGATGCCACCTTATAGAACTCTGCCTCTGGAATGATCTGTCCTGCATACAGGTTGAAAAGGCATGGAGACAGGATGCATCCCTGACACACTCTCTTCCTGATATTGAACCATGCAGTGTTTCCCTGCTCTGTTCTGATGAATGTCTCCTAGTCAAAGTATAAGTTTCTCATAAGCACAATCGAGTATTCTGGGATTCCCATTCTCCTCAAAATAGCCACAGTTTGCTGTGACCCACACAATCAAATGCCTTTGCATAACTAAATAAACACAGATGGACATTCCTCTAGTACTCTGTTTTAAGCCAAGATCTATATAACATTGGCTATAATATCCTTAAGTCCCTGGGTGCATAAAAAACTTTCCAATAAAGTGAAAAGATGAGAAAAACATTTGGCAATGTCATCTCAAACAAGCGACTCATAACAAAAGTTTATCAAATACTGAAGAGAAACAATGTCAATCTGGAGACTAAGGTGCACTTGATCCAGGCCATATTTTTTTGCAATTATGTGCATCAGAAAGCTTGACGATGACTCGGGAAGATAGGAGGAGAATTAATGACTTTCCCCTGTGGTGTTGGAGAAACATATTGAATATACATGGACTGCTAAAAGAACAAACAGGTTTGTCCTGAAGAGGATAAAGCTAGGCTGCTCCTTGAAGGTAGGAATCTGAAGCTCCATCTGACATACTGTGGGCATGTTGCAAGGAGGAATCAGTCCTTAAAGAGGAACATTATGCTTGGGAGGGTGAAGAGACAGCACATGAAGGAAATACTCTAGGTAAGATGGATTGACTCATGACTGGAGTAATGGGGGTGTGTCATAGACAGTAAGGTTGGCTCAGTATAGAGGAGGGTTCAAAGCTGTTGTACATAGGATCACTATGAGTCACCATGACTCAATGGCACATAACAACAACAACAACATAGGGCCTCCACAAGTAAAAAGACTGATAACTCAATCACAAAATGGGCAAAAGACTTGAAAAGACTTTTCATGGAGGAAGAGATTCAGATAGCCAAAAGACACATGAAGTAATGTTAAAAATTACTGGCAATCAGAGTAATGTTAATGTAAGCACAAAGACACACCATTTTACCCCAGTCGCAGTGGCAAAGTTTAACAGGACAGTAAGCAATAACTGTTGAAGAGGATTTGTAGATATTAAAACTCTCATATATTTTTTAGAGGGATTGTAAAACAGAACAAGCACCCTGGAAAGCAGTTTGGCATTTCCCCAAACACTGAACATAAAAACTCCAGTTATTCCATTGCTAAGAAAATACCCCAAGGAAATTAGAACTGAGACACAAATGGAGGTTTATATTTCAATGTTCACAACATACAGCCCAGATGTCCAACAACAAACAAATGGGTTGAGAAATTATGATACCTTTACACAATAGAATACTATGCAGCACTGAGGAGAATGATTTTGAAAAATACTACATAACAGGAGAGACTTGATTACATTATGCGAGTGAACTAACTCAGTCTGACAAGGACAAATGCTGCATAAGGCCTTTATTGTAAAAATAGAAGGATAGTAGTAAAATGTATCTGAAGGTCCAAGCAGGGAAGGGGAGAGATCAGGGGGGCAAAGTGTGGGGAGGAGAACATCATGGAATTGTAGAATTTTGTGGTGAGAGGGAAGAGATAAAGGAAATGTTAAAGTTACAACAGGAACTTGAAAATATAGAGTTATGGTGGTTATAGATCAATGGTGATTAAATTTATAAAACACAATGTATAGAAGTGACTGTGTGAAACGACGTAAAAAACAAGCAAAAACAAAATTTAAATTATTTTTAAAAGGATAAATGACAAATTCTTTTGACAGATGTCCGTTCAGTAAGATTTTTTAAATCAATTTTATTGAAAGTTTACAGAGACTTTGGATTTCCATTCATGTAGTGTTGCACTTTTCTCTCTGCCCAACCTGACCCCACTTTGCTCTTCTCTTTGAAAAGTAAAAGAAAAATTCTTTCATTGTTATACAATCCCTCTCCCCAAGTCCACTCCACTATGCTGCCTTCATTCTGGACTCCTGTCATGAGAATACCTAAACCTATATACCTTTTAAATAGTTCTTTCCATCATTTGTTTCAGTGAAGTATACATTATATAGGGTAATATTCAAGATAATCCCTATCAAGACCATCTGTGCTCTGAAGCAAAAGAAAAACCAAAGCTTGCTGTCATTCTCATTCAAGTTGGATACAAGGACACATATGATTAATAGGACAGCAGGTAGCTCTAACTAGATATCTAATCATAGCAGAGCACCTGGAACAACCCATATTAAATCATTTTACACAGCCTCATACAGGGAGTGCTTTTCCATTTGGCAATAGAAAAGAAAAAGCTGATCTAAGCTTTATTGGAAAGAGATGAGCTATAATTTTGGGTAAGGAAAATATATATACTTACCACCAGATTTACACAGTATTCTACTAAAAACTTCACATGAGTTCTAATGGTACAATCCATTGGAAGTTGCACTGCTACTCTGAAGGTTGTGGTGGTTCAAATCTAAGTTTGGAAGAAAGATAGGCAGTCTTTTCCCATTCAGTTTACAGCATTGAATACGGCACCAAAGCAGAAATCAGGTAGTAACAATGGTACATAGCAAGCAACTAATTTCCTGAAACTTAGTGCATGCAGGAAATGAACCTGTACAAAATTCATTTATATATTGTATAAGCCCTTGACCTATAAGACTAGATGATTACATCAGCCACAATAAATATCATTTTCAGCAAATCACTAAGAAAGTGAGCTATAGAGTTAGAGACTTGGTTGACGTCTTCACAGTGTGCTCCAGGAGATGATAGGATAGCTCTAATCATCCTTAATACTTCATTCTCAAAATGTGTGCTTTTAATTTTCATGAGTGTGGACAGTTTTGTATAGTTTCCACTCAACAGAGAAACATCATCAAAAGGAAACACAGAGCTATTTCCCCAAATTGAAACCTGATATAGCCAAATAAATCATTTTTAATCCCTTTATCATGAGAAGATTTGGTTGACATGGGATTCACATTGCTAGCAAGAGTAATTGATTACATGCACAAAGGAAAAGAATGTGGTTACTGAATAATGGGAAATGTAGAAAGCACAGAGGCAATTTTAAAGAGTGCTGGCTTAGTTAGTAGAGATACATTCTACTTCTTTATTGCACAAAGAAAACAAATGGCAAAACCCAAACAAACACAAATCTCTTAAAACTCAAATAGATACAAAAGCATAATTAAATGTAAGAAAGTAAACTCTTTAGGTAATCAAACATTGTTCCAATAAAAACCAAACCCAAACCCAGTATCATTCAAATCCTGGCATTGTCCATTCAAATTACCTTTTGGAGTTTTTATTTTACTCCCTGAAACGTGAAAGATAAAACCAACTCAAGAGAAATTGTAAGAATACAGTAATTATGTTATTTATCTTGTAATATGTATAATTTTCATTGATATTATTACTAAGCAATGTTTAACACATTATGTTAATTAGGCATTCATGTAATTTAAGTTCCTTGAAATTTTATGGTGAATGGAAAAGACTCAATCTCAGTCTTTGTCTGGTATATGTTATTATGTAAAAAACAGAAAGCATAAAAACTGTCTATTTCCAAGCATCCCATCAAGCTAAAGTACTAATTAAAAGTTAGTTTCTTCAATTTGACTCTTGAGTAAGGACTGGAATACCAAAGTGGCAAGGTTTCCATATTCCGGATATTTCAACTCTTTCTAATTACAAGAACCACCATGGAGACGTGTGGATTTTCTTCCTCATTATTTTCATGTCTAGTCACTTGCTTTCCAGAGCACTGAAGAGCAATTACATCACTCTGGAGAATAAGGTGTGCCTGATCCTGGCCATAGTCTTTGCAATTGCTTGCTCTGTGTCAGAAAGCTGGAGAATGACTAGGGATGATGGAAGGAGAATTGATGTCAGAGAACTCTCCAAATCAATGAAGAGCAATGATATCAGTTTGAAGACTAAGATATGCCTGAATCAGGCCATGGTCTTTCCTGTAACTTACTATGCATCTAAAATTTGGATAATGAATAAGGATGATAAAAGAAGAGTTGATGCCTTTGATCTGAGCTGTTGGAGAAGAGTTCAGAACATTTCATGGGTTACCAAAAGAACAAACAGTTGTGTCTTGGAAAGGGTCCAGATAGAATGACACTTGAAAACAAGGATAATCCTCAGCTCATATGCTTTGGATGTTGAGTAATATTGATAGTTTCAACCTCCTCTTCATCCATTATGATATTATCTATCACTCCTATGATAAGAAGAGAACAAACAGATAAGTCTTGGAGAGTGTAAAGTTGGAGGGCTCTTTGGAGGCAGGAATGATGAGACTTCACCACACATACTTTGGACATGTTGCTAGGAGGGGCTATTCCTTGGAAAGGGACTTAATGCTGGGAAGGGTGAAGGAAAGAAAGACATTCAACCATGTTGATTGATAATAACTGCGACAATGGGCTCTTGTGTGTCAGGAAGTATGAGGATGGCACAGGATAGAAAAGGGTTCACATCTTTTGTTATAGGGTGGCTATGAATTGTACTCGACTTGACAGCATCTAACAACAATAACAACATGTTCTGAATATGTTGCTAGGAGAGGCTATTTCAAAAGAGGGACATTATATTTGTAAAGATGGGGTCAGCAAAAGAAAGGAAGACCCTTTCTTGGTGGGATGGATTGACTAAGTGACTGCAGCAATGGGAAGAGATGTGTCAGAGAAGATGAAGATGACACAAGATAGGATCTGTTGGTCACAAAGGATTGCTGTGAGTCATAATTGACTGAACAGCACATCTTAGAGAATAGTGAAAAGGCTGTGGAAGACTATTACAACATAGGCTAAGATTATTCTTAAAATATAAATGTGATACTTTTAATTAGTGATAAATATATAGTACGTCATTTCCCATAGCTAGAATAGATGAACCTGGAACACAGGTCTCTAATTCTTTCTCCCATTTTGAAAGAGACAAATTGTATTAGGAACCCTCATGACACAGTGGGTAAAGTATTGGGCTTCTATTAAAAATATTGGTGATTTTAAATCACCAACTGCTCAGAGAGAGAATGACAAAGTAGTTTGTTCTATTTTAAAGAGTTAAAGTTTTGTGACATTGATAGGACAGTTTCGCTCTGACCCTATAAGAGCACTATGGCTCAAAATGCAATCAATGGCAATGGATGGTGGTGGGTAGTTTCATGTGATAATTTCCTTTCAGTTTAAAATAGAATGGTCTATTTCCACAGTTGAGCCATGAGTTTTACTGGTGACCTCACAGGGGGCAAGAGGTGGAATCCATCCACAAAGAGGAACACATTATTATTCATATTAGTAAAATTTTTAAGGAATGGTGACAAAAAAAACCATAAAAGCGAGACAACTATAAAGTGGGGTTTTTATTATTTTAAAATTCCTTATAATGCATGATTATAGTTTGCACCGACAAAATTATTCCTTACTGCCCCACCTAAATACACCTCTGACTTCCCAAAATGTTAACATTTAAATTTCCGTACTTTATTTACTAATGTTAAATGGATCTTGGCCCAAAGCAGACAGTACCAGAGGAATGTTTATCTGTGTTCCATTGACTATGCAAAGGCATTTGACTGTGTGGATCACAACAAACTGTGGCTGACTCTGAGAAGAATGGAAATCCCAGAACACTTGATTGTGCATATGTGAAACCTAGACTTGTACCAAGAGACAATTGTCAGAACAAAGCAAGGAAACACTGCATGGTTTAAAATCATGACGGTTGTACACCAGGGATATGTCCTATCTTCTTGTCTTTTCAGCCTATATATGCAACAGATCATCCAGGAGGATGGAAGATGGCATCAGGATTGGAGGAAGACTTTCCAACAACCTGTGTAATGCAGATGATACAACCTTGTTTGCTGAAACTAGGAGGATCTGAAGCACTTGCTGCAAAAGGACAAGAACTGCAGCCTTCAATCTGGATTGAAGCTCAACAGCAAGAGAACAATGATTCTCACTACTGGGCTGATTAGCAGTATCATGATAGATAGTGAAGAGATTAAAATGGTTAACAGCTCTCATTTACTTGGCTCCACAATCAACACTCTTGGTATCAGCAACCAGGATCAAAAGACAAATTGCATTGGGAAAGTCGGCTGTCAGTGACCTCTCCAGAGTACTGAAGAGCAACAATGTCAGTCCGCAGACTAAGATGTGCTTGATCCAGGCCACGATCTTCACAATTATGTGCTATGCATCAGAAAGCTTGGCAGTAGCTAGGGATGACAGAAGAATTGATGATGCCTTTGAGATGTGGTGCTAGAGAAGAGTATGAAATATACCATGGATTGCTACAAGGACAAAGTGATTCATCCTGGAAAGGGTAAAACGAGGCTGATACTTGGAGTCAAGGATTCTGAAGCTTTGTCCGACATACTTAGGATATGTTGCAAGGAAGGACTAGTGTTTGGAGACGGACTTAATGCTTGAGAGGGTGGAAGGACAGTGCAGGAAAGGAAGACCTTCGATGAGATGGACTCATTCAATGACTGGGGTTATGGAGTAGGTGTGTCAGAGATAGTGAGATTGGCACAGGAAAGAGGAGGGTTTAGGAGTGTTGTACGTAGGGTCTCTATGAGTCACAAGGGACTCCTGAGCACATAACAACAATTTTATTCACAGTAATAACCTCAAAATAATCTACTAAAAGTCATGTCCAATATGCTTTTATTAGGTTGTTATGTACCATCAAGTCAGAACTTTCTTATGACCAATCATGTTTCCTCTACGGAGCAGTTAGTAGGTTTGAACCAGCTACCTTGGGGTTGACAATGCAACTGCTTACCACTAATTAAACAGAGTTCCTTTTAGAACACTTAAAAACTTGATTATTTTATTTCCCAATACATATATATATATATATATATATATATCTGGTGGCCCAATGGGTAAGCAATTGCACTCCCTAACCAAGAGCTTATAGCTTCTTCCCATTCTTCTGAGTCAGCCACAGTTTGTTGTGATCCACACAGTCAAAAGCCTTGCACAGTCGATGAAGCACAGATAAACATTCTTCTGGTATTCTCTGCTTTCTGTCAAGATCCATTAACATTAACTATAAAATCCCTAGTACCACGACCTCTTCTAAATCCAGCCTGCACATCTGGCAGTTCTTTGTTGACATATTGTTCCTAACATTTTGGGATAATTTTCAGGAGAATCTTGCTTGCATGTGATATCAGTAATATTGTTCAATAATTTCCACACCCTGTGGAAATTACCTTTCTTTGGAATGGGAACAAATATTGATCTCTTCCAGTTAGTTGGCCAGCTGGCTGTCCTCCAGATTTCCTGGCACAACTTAGTGAGCACATCCAGGGCAGCGTCTGTTTGTTGAAATAAATCAATTGGTATGCTGTCAACTCTTGGAGCCTTTTTTGCCAATTCCTTCGGAGCAACTTAAACTTCCTCCTTCATCACCATAGGTTCTTGCTCATATATTATTTCATGAAATTTCTCTGTGTCAGCCAATTCCTTCTGACCCAGTGACTCTTTGTACTCCTTTCATCTTCTTTTGATACTTCCTGGATCATTTAACATTCTACCCAAACTATCTTTAAGTATTGCCACCTGTGGCTTGAATTTGTTTTTCAACTCTTTTAGCTTAAGAAATGCTTAGCAAGTTCGGCCCTTTTGATTTTCTGCCTCCAGCTCTCTGCACATTTCATTATAGTATCTTGCTTTGTCATCCCGAACTGCCTTTTGAAATTTTCTGTTCAGCTCTTTGATTTCTTGATTTCTTCCTTCAGTTTTGGCTTCTAGGCGCTCTAATGCAATACTCAGAGTCTCATCTGACATCCATCTTGGTCTTTTCTTCTTCTTTAGCCTTTTTTTTTTTCTTTAGCCTTTATAATGATCTTTTGCATTCTTCATGGATGATTTTCTTGATATCCTCTCACAGCTTATTTGGTCTATGCTCATTGGTGCTCAAGGCCTCAAACCTGTTCCTGAGATGGTTTTTAAATTTGACTGGAACAGACTTAAGGTCAAATCTTGATTCCCGTGGACTTGATTTAATTTTCCTCAACTTCAGCTTGAATTTGCTTATGAGTAGTTGGTGGTCTGTCCCACAATCAGCACCTGGACTGTTTTTCACTGCTGATATTGAGCTTCTCCAGCAAAACTTTCCACAAATGTAATCAATTTGATTCCTATGCATACCATCAGGTGAAATCCATATGTATAGCCTGTGTTTATGTGAGCTTCATTGACTATGTAAAGGCTTTTGACTGTGTGGATCACAAGCTATGGCTGCCTCTGAGAAGAATGGGAATCCCAGAAATTTGATTGTGTTAATACGAAACATATACTTGGACCAAGAGGCAGTCATCAGAACAGAGCAGGGAGACACTGGATGGTTCAAAATCAAGAAAGGGGTCTGTCAAGGATGTATTTTGCCTCCATACCTTTTCACTCTGTATGCAGAACAGATCATCTGAGACGCTGGGCTGTATGAGGAGGAATGTGGCATCAGGATTGGTGGAAGAATCAACAACCTCCCTTGTGAGGATGATACAACCCTGCTTGCTGAAACTGAGGAGGACTTGAAGCACTTGCTGCAGAAGGTCAAGGACTGCAGTCTTCAATATGGATTGAAGCTCAACATCAAGAAAACAAAGATTCTCACCACTGGGCCAACTGGCAGCATCAGTATGGATGGTGAAGAGATTGAGATAGTTAACAGTTTTAGGTTACTTGGTTCCACAGTCATACTCTTGGTAACAGAAGCCAGGAAATTAGGAGACGAATTGCATCGGGAAAGTCAGCTGTGAGGGACCTCTCAAGAATACTAAAGAGCAATGATGTCAGGCCGGAGACTCAGTTGCCCCTGATCCAGGCTATAGTCTTTGCAATTACATGTTATGCATTGGAGAGTTGGACAGTGAATTGGGATGACAGAGGGAGAACTGATGCCTTTGAGCTGTGGTGCTGGAGAAGAGTATTAAATATACCATGGGCTACTAAGAGAACAAACAGGTTTGTCCTAGAGAAGATGAAGCCAGAATGCTCCTTGGAGTCAAGGATTCTGAAGCTTCATCTGAAATACTTTGGATATGTTGCAAGGATGGACTGGTCCTTGGAGAGGGACATCATGTTTGGGAGAGTGGAGGGACGGTGCAGGAGAGGAAGACCCTCGATGAGATGGATCGATTCTGTGAGTGGAGTGGTGGGAATGAGTGTGTTTGAGATGGCAAGGTTGGCACAGAATAGAACGGCATTTAGGGCTCCTATACATAGGGTCGCTATGAGTCGCAAATGACTCGATGGCACATAATAACAACAACCCAACAACTAATAGTTTGAATCCACTGCTTACTCTATTCCCATCTGATTTACCCTCTGAAAACCTGATGGAAGGTCAGCTATGAGTCTGTTCTGACTCAAGAGTGATACGTGATGAGTGAGATATACCTGTTCTGGAGAGGGTGAAACAAAACTGTGCCCTGTCACATACTATGGGCACATGGTCAGGAGGGACCAGTTCTTGGAGAAGGACATCAAGCTTGGAAGCGTTGAGGGTCAGTGCAGAAGCGGAAAACCTAGGATTGACTCAGTTACTGGAGAAATGAGATTAGGGCTGTCGGAGTTAATGACATTAGCTCAGGAGAGTGTAGGGTCTAGAGCTAAATTACATAGGGTTGTTATGAGTTGTAGGCAACTTGATGGCACATAACAACAACAACAAACACATTTATAGGTATATATGTATGTACATATGTATATATACAAGCACACACATACACACACACACACACACACACACATATATATATATATATATATATATATATGTAAGCAGAAGTGGCAGCCACTTCCTAAACATGCCTCTGGAAACTATAAAATATGTTGAATAATGATAGTTATAGAAAGGCTTCAGGTCTTCTGTTTATAGCGTCCCTATGAGTCAGGCACAACTTGACGGCAATTAACAACATAAAAATATATCAAATACGTGTTTAGACAGGCTGCAGAACTAGGACACAAAGCTTCTCCATCCTTTTTTTAAAGAAAAGAGAAAAAATCATCTGTCATTCAAACTTCTTATAATTTTTTTCTTAGAATATTTATACTTATCTGGCATATCTATCTAGTTTTCACTTATATGTCTCTCTAATTAGAATATTAACTTCTTCAAATCAGAGAGTTAATATTGTATATTTCCAAGGGATCTGGTGTTGTAGTTTCAATATGTTGCAATAGGCTGTGCATCTCAGGAGGTTCTGATCCACTAGACCTCCTTAGGAAAAAAGATGTATTGTCTCTTCCCACTAAAATCAACAGTCCTGGAAACCTGATGGAGACTTGATGTAATAGCTTGATTTAATAGCACTTGATACAAATAACAGATGATGCATAATATATTCACACATATAATTGTGAATTGTGAGCTCATGTATCTAAGAATAAGCCATAATTCCTTTTCTCTAATAATTCAACCATCTAAAACATAAAATTTCACATGCACACAAATTATTTCAACATAAGTCAGCATATGAAAAGTAACTGTTGGTATAAAAAGAAAAGGTCAATGAGATAGTTAAGAAGATATAGGAATAACTGCTTCCCCAAATAAAGGCATCTAGAAAATATGTATCTCTCATAGAACAATCTTAACTGTCAGGTGACTTGCAACAAAAGTGACTCTGCTCTTTTACTGATGTAAAAATTAAAATTCCTGTCTTCATGCACTTCCCTCCACTTTCCTCCAATTTTAACTATCATAACACACTGAATTAGCTTACTGGTTAGGAGTTGTGCTGCCAAACCAAAGGTACCAGGTATGAATCCACCAGCTACTTCATGGGAGAAAGATGAATAATCTCCTCTTGTGAGATTTACTACCTTTGAAAAACTAGAGTCAGTTATGAGTGGTTTCCAACTGGATGGTACACAACAACAACAACAATATTGCAAATTCATGAAACCCACTCAAAGTCATTGTTGTTGAGTCAGAATTTACTTATCGATGACCATCCACGGGGATTCCAAGATTGTAAGTTACAGGAAAAGAGTTTGTCCATTTTTCTACTTTAAAAAGATAAAGAAAACAAGTGGGAAAGGGAAAGGACAAAATGTGTATCTGATTTCACTGTCAGGGATTCTGATTTATTAAGTGTGAGTCATGACCATTGGATGGTTAGTTGGTTTGTTTCATGAAGATTCCCACTGTAGTCTAATGTATAGATAAGATTACAAACCATTACCTTTGAGAGTTGCTCGTGTTAAAATAGTCTGAAAGAAAGCCGAAAGTAAATGCATACTGTTACACATTTCTGATGCCTACAGCCCAATTCTAAAGAAGTGAGGTGAATGAGCTTCCTGTGGAATTATAGGGCAAATTCATAGTGATTAGGAGGCTTATCACTAACTTTTCACAAGAGGATGCGATGGCTTTGATCTTCAAGGAGAAGATATCAAATAAAGAAAAGGTTATTACACAAATTGGTATTCTTCCTCAGCATTCTATCTTCTGATGAGTCAGCCTAAAGAATTAGAGGCCAAGGGCATTCAGTATCATCTCCAAACTCTAGGTACATGCGCACAGCTTCAGAGCACCAAGAAATATTGAGTAAAGAAGGTATTGGCAAAGCTATAGCTTGGGGACCTTGAAAAAATAAGATTTGTATCAACAAATGACTAAGATCATGACAAAGACAATTCAAATTATGACCTTGAGGAAAACCTTGACACAAAAGGAAGACAGATCTTAGTCTGTAAGAAGGATTTCAGAAATTGCCAAATGCTAACATTATTATTGCATATTTAAAGGAAATGACTCTAATAACCTAGTAAAAAAAGAAAAGAGAAAAATGAGTGAGGGAAGGTGGAAGAGTGGGAAGGGAAAGATCAAGAATTCATTTCTTTGCTGTTGCACAAATGCTGCTGCTTAACTACATAGGCAATGAGCTTAGGCTGTTCCTGGAGGAAGGTGATTCACCCGAAGTAGAAGCAAATTAATTAAAAAGCTATCAGAAGTAACCTCTATACTATTGTTCTTTTACAAAAGAATAAAGAGCAAAAAGGGGACATATTGGCCAATATCTGTGACTTATTAAATACATCCCAGCCGCTGATCATTTTGATTAGCAAGAAGTGTCAGAAGAGCTTCTTATGATTATTTTAATATTAAAACAGGTTTGGCATATCTTAGGTACCCTCTGGTGAAAGATGAGAACCTCTGTGACAATGCAGATATGTAAATCCAAACTCAAATACTTTGATATGCACAGTAGCACAAATTCCCCAATAGAAATCTTAGAATTTCTTTGGTCTTCTTTTTCCTTCTACAGAGTGTTCTTCTCCTCAAAAGTTTTAATTAATTAAAAGAAAGTTGTACGTCTATCTACATAAGTTATTAGAAATGGCATTTCCCTTCAAAATGTCTTGATAAAGACAAAATTTTAAAATAACCATTAATATACCCACTGTTGTTATGAGGGTTGTTATTGAGTGTCATTTTGTTGAGTATGACTCATAGCAACCCTGCTGTTGTTAGGTGCTGTCAAATCAAGTTTGACCCATAGTGATCCTATAAACAACAGATGTCAACCCAGTCCTATCCTGTGCCATACTCACACTTCTTGATCTAGTAAAGCCCATTGCAGCAGTCACTGTATGAATCCATCTAGATGAGGACCTTCTTTCCCTTCAATGATTCTCTGCCTTTTGAGCATCATGTCCCTTCCCAAGGAATGTTGTTGTTATAGTTGCTGAATGCTGTTAAGTTGATTATGACTCATAGTGACTTTATGAACAAAAGACCTGAAGCCTTGCTATAACTATCATTTCTCAAAGTTCATAGAGTTTCCAGAGGCATGTTGTTTAGGAAATGGTTGCCACTCCTGCTTCCAGTCCACTATGCTCTTGTGGCCTAGTGGCAAGAAGCTGTGCTGCAATCCCAAAAGCCCACGATTCAAGTCTACAAGCTGGTCTGCAGAATAAGGATGGGCAGTCCCCTTCTGTGTGATTAACTGCCTCTGAAAACTTGCTAGAGGGTCATCTATGGGTCAATTCCGACTCTGTAGTACACAACACAAACAACAACAGCATATAATATTAAACACTTAGCCATTAATCAAATGTTTCACAGTTCAAATCCAAATGGAGGTGTCTTGGAAGAAAGATCACCCAAGCAATAATGCCTTTCCTTATAATCTGTCCAAGTATGTGAGGCAAAGCTTTATAATCTTTGTCTTCAAGGAGCATTCTAGCTGCACCTTCTCTTAAACATCATATTTGTTTGTTCTTTTGGCAGTCTATGAGATGTTTAGTACAATTCTCCAACACCACAGCTCAAAGACATCAGTTCTTCTGTAATCCTTATTCATTGTCCAGCTCTTAGATGCATAGCAAATGATTAGAAAGACCATAGCCTGAAACAGTTGCATGTTAGTATTCAAACTGACATTAGTACTCCTTGATATTTGGAGAGGTTCCTAACTACAGACTTTTCCATTGTAGTCTTGCTGAAAGCAAAGGGTACCAAGTACCAGAAGTATGTCTATTTGTGTTTCAATGACTATACAAAGGCATTTGACTGTATGGATCACAACAAATTGTGATTAACCTTGAGGAGAAGAGGGATCCCAGAATAATTTATTGTGTTTATGTGAAACCTATACTTGGGCCAGGAAAACAGTCGTCAGAACAGAACATGGAAACACTTCACTGTTCAAAATCAGGAAAGGAGTTCATCAGGATTGCATCCTGTCTCCCTACCTTTTTAATCTAGATATAGAACAGATAATTCAGGAGGCTGGGCTCTATAAAGAGGAATGTGGCATCAGGATTGGAGGAAGCTCCTCAACAACCTGTGTTATACAGACGACATAACATTGCTTGCTGAGACTGAGGAGAACCTGAAATGCATGGACTATAGTTTTCAATGTGGATTGAAGCTCAACATCAAGAAGACAAAAATTCTCACCACTGGGCCAATGGCAGGAGACAAGATTGAGGATGTTAACAATTTCAGCTTGATTGACTCTACAATCTTGGTACTAGCAGTCAAAAAATCCTAAGACAAATTGCTCAGGGAAAATCCGTGGCCAGGGACCTCTCCAGAGTACTGAGAAGCAACTAGTCAGTCTAGAGGCTAAGGTGCCCCTAATCCAGGCCATGGTCTTCATAATTACTTGTTATGCATCATAGAGCTGGACACAATGACTAAGGATGACAAAAGAGTGATACTTTCGAGTTTTAGTAATGGATAAGAATTTGTACATAGCATGGACCACCAAGAGAACAAACAGGTCTGCCTTGGAGAGTGTGAAACCAAGTTTCTCCTCAGAGGCTAGGATTTTGTAGCTCTGTCTCACATACTTTGGGCACATGTCCAGGAGGCATAGGTTCTTAGAGAAGTACATTATACTTGGAAGGCTGGAGTCTCACACACTCTGAGCATTGGCCAAGAGGGACAGGTACTTGGATAAGGAAATCATACTCAGAAGGGTAGATGAACAGCACAGGAGGGGAAGATCTCTATGTGATGGACTGACACAATAACTGCAGTTATGGGGGTAAATATGGTGGGGTCAGTAGGATTGACTCAGTATAAGGCTGGTTTCAGAGCTGTGGTACATTGGGCTTCTATGAGTGGCAACTCGATGGTACATAACAACAACAGCGACAACAACATGATATTGCCTAGCTGTCCAGTGGTATTAATTTCTGTTTTCTTCATGTGGAGATGCAATCCATATTGAAGGCTGTGTTTTCTGATCTTCTGCAACAACTTCTTCAAGCCCTCCTGATTTTCAGCTAGTATTGGAACATGGATGGAATGCATAAATATTAACACACTAGGCATAAGCAAGATGAGATGGACTGGCATGGGACATTTTGAGTCAGACAATCATATGATCTACTATGCTGGAGATGAAAGGTGAGGAAGAATGAGGTTGCTTTCAGAGTTTAAAAAAGTCATTTCTAGATCCATCTTGAAATACAATATCATAACAGGATAATATCAATACACATATGAGGTAGTCCTGTGAATACCACTATCATTAAGATTTATGCACCAACAACCAGAGCCAAAGAAGAGGAAATAGAAGATTTCTACCAACTTTTGCAGTCAGAGATAAATAGAACACACAATCAAGATGCATTATCAATAATGACTAGAATGCAAAAGTTGGGAACAGAGAACGAAGATCTGTACTTGGAAAACATGGACTTGGTGACAGAAGGAAGCTGGAAATAGAATAATAGAATTTTGTGCAATCAATTATTTATTCATTGCAAATACATTTTACAAGAAACATAAATGCAAGCTATGCACATGAATCTCACCTGATGGTATGTACAGGAATTGGATCAATTACATTTGTGAAAAGAACCACTGGAGAAGCTCAACATCCGCTGTGAATACTAGGCCAGGTGCTGATTGTGGAACAGATCACCAACTATTCATGTGCAAGTTCAAGCTGAAGCTAAGAAAAATTCAATCAGTTCCACAGGCACCAAAATATGACCTTGAGTCTATCCCATTTGAATTTCAAAACCATCTCAGGAACAGATTTTGAAGACCAGATGAGTGGTTGGAGGATATCAAGAATATCATCCGGGAAGAGTGCACATTAATTTAGTATTGTGAATTAAATTGTGTCCTCCAAAATATGTTAAACATGTTTGAGGATGTAGCAGTTTTGTTATCAGTTAGGTCAAATGAAGATATACCAAAACATGTAGGCCCTATTTCTAATTCCTTTAAGTGGTATCTTATAAAAGGGAAGTAATGTGGGACCAGTAATAGCGGCTATATGATGACAGAGGCTCTGTTCATCAGTTCTGGATCCTGACCTCTAGAGGATGTGATTCCCAGTTTAATAGCCTTATCAAGAATGGCAAAAACATAGTGGTTCAATTTTGTAATTATCTCTCTTTTCTACATTTGCCTTATTTATATGAAAACTGATAAAGACAAATTAACAAGAAAATTCATACATATAATACATTTGTGAAGATTGATAATCACTAAATAAAATCCATTTATTTAAAAAATAAAATTAGTATCTGTCAAGCATTGTTTTAGGTTCTGAGAATACAGTAGAAGACAAACAAATGCTAAAATCCCTACATTCACAGCGCTTATATATATATATATATATTTTTTTTTAGAGCTTATATTCTTATACAGGACAACAGACAACAGAGTTGAGAGGAATGTAAGGGTGCTCTGGTGGCCTAGTGGCAAAAAACTGCACTGCAATCCAAAAGACATGGTTCAAGGTCACCAGCTGCTCCCCAGAGAAGGATGGGCAATATTCTTATAAATGGCAAGAGAATTGAGAGGAATAAGTAAGTAAAACAAATAATGAATTTGTTTGCAATGTTTTTTGATAGAAAAATAAAGAGGGGAAAGGATTAGGAGGTCAGTAGATAAAAAGAGAGGTTCCATTTCAACAGGTTGAACTTCAAATCATTGAAAATGTGACAATGCAGAAATAACACTATAAGTTGAATGAGTAAGTCAGGCAAGTATCTGACTAATGGGAATTGAGTAGGCTGAATGAGGGGGGAAAACCCCAAGGATAAAAACGGGAATACAAAAAAAAAACTACCACTGTGACACAGGGATTTTAAAGAATTTTGACCAGAGGAACAATAAGAATGGTGTTACAATGATTAAGACTATATAAAGACTGAATTTAGTGTAGCAGATAGTGAGGAATAAAAATTTTCATTTTTAATAAAATGAAGAGTACTGAATGTACCATGGACTGCCAGGAAAACAAACAGATTCATCTTGGAGAGGATTAAGCCAAGGCATTGGAGAGATGAGATGGACTGGCATGGGGCATTTTGAGTCAGATGACCATATGATATATTACTCTGGAGATGAAAAG